>NW_027361698.1:65405000-65723755 GCF_039654945.1 Dendrobates tinctorius
TAGATGTTTTTATGCCTCCCATTTCCTCTTTCAGGCAATTCACCTGCTTTGTCAGAGCAGTTAAGGCAGTCTTGCAGTATAAGACAGCTTGGAATACATCCCGCAGGGTGGGCTCTGCTACATCTGCACTTTCAGCTGCCTGCACAGTGTCACCATCCCCCTCTTCCTGCTGCTCCAGCTGTGCATTCAGCACAGGCATCTCATCTTCTTCCTTCTCATCTCTGTGCTTCTCACTCCCTCCATTTCCTTCTTCATCTGTCTCCATGCCCCTCACATACCTGTTCAGCCAGGCTGAGACTTCCAGCTTCTGTGCATAGGCTGTGTTTCTTCTTCCCGCCTCCTCCTCTCAGCGCCATCTTGGACTGGGGCACTGCTGCAGGCTCCGGCATCTTTCTGCCTTTTGCGGCCCATGTCTGTCTCTCTGAGTCTGGCAGAAGCTCGCCCCTGACTCCTGGGACCTTCAGACATCTGATCCTGGTAAAGGAATTAGCTAGTTCGGGCTCTGTGCAGGATAATTGAGGCTAATGGCGGCAGAGGAGCACAGCCACCCGACTTCTCACATCAAGAGCTAGGCCCCGTCCCCCCACCAGTGACTTCCTTAAGAAAATTGATGGCATGCATATTGAGAGAGACTCCATGTTAGTCACTTGTGACGTGGAGTCTCTCTATATTAATATTAGACATTCTGATGGCATCACAGCAGTAAATTATTTTTTACAACATTCCTCTTATTCCAGAGCTTTTATCATTTTTTTCACTTATTTATTAGAATTTGCACCGACACATAATTTTTTTGTCTTTAGGGGGTCCTTCTTCCTGCAGACCCAGGGAACAGCTATGGGTGCCTCCTTTGCACCGGCTTACGCCAACCTGTTCCTGGGTCTGTGGGGGAGGGACCTCTTCTTTTCTGGTGATTTTGAGCACATGGAACGTGTCCCGTTTTGGACACGTTACATAGATGACGTATTTTTTATTTGGCAGGATTCTGTTGATGCCTTATCGGAATTTATTACTAAATTAAATTCAAACTCCATCAATATGCATTTTACTTATCACCATCATGGTGAGGTCATCGAGTTTCTGGATGTGCGAGTAAAGAGAGATTTTGAAGATTGCCTTCAAACAGACCTTTATAGGAAACAAACTACTTCACGCATCATCACCCTCAAGCCTTGATTCACTCAATCCCTATTGGGCAATTTTTACGTCTTAGACGTATATGTTCCACAGAAGCTGACTTTTTGAAGCTGTCTGTCTGAGAGATAGGTTCCTTGAAAGAGGATACAGTCGGCGCTCTATTAAAAGAGCCTTTAATAGAGCCAAACATACGTCACGTCACAGTGCACTTTATGATAAGAATATATCTAAATCTGATGATGTTGACCGTTTTATTACACAATTCAGCGGCCAACATGAGTGTCTTAGATTTTATCTAAATAAATTCTGGCCAATCTTGACATCAGATTCAATTCTTTCTAAGTACATTGGAGACCATCCCAATATCACGTTTAGACGGTCTACTAACCTTGGCGACAGACTGGTTAAAAGTCACTACACACGGGGAATCAGCCAATACTTCTATTTTTTCTTTACAACCAACACCAACCACAGGTTGCAAACCCTGTGGATCTTGTGTAGCGTGCCCCAATATCATTAAAACCAGCTCATTTACCAACTCTGATAAATCCCGCAATTTTCGGATCAAGGACAATATCACATGTTCCTCCACTGCGGTAATATATTATGCCACATGCCCATTTTCCCTCATCTATGTGGGTCTCACTACCCGCCAGCTCAAGGTGAGGGTTCGTGAGCACGTATTGGGCATTAAGGCAGCCCAAGATGTTGAAGATATTTCCTCCCTTAAGACATTGCCTAAACATTTTAAATTGCAGCATAATTGCGATTCCACATTGCTCAAGGTTTCTGGAATCGATATGATACATAGCAATATCAGGGAGGTAATATCAGTAAAAAACTTGCCCAATTAGAGACCCAATGGATTTGGACTCTACGTACGGTGTCCCCATTGGGTCTCAATGAGAGTCTTTTATTCCTTTTTTATAATTTTTTTAGTGCATTTTAGTAGATTTTAAACTTTTTTATTTTATTTTTCCAGCTCTTGTATTGTTTTTCATGAACTTATATGGATCTTCACTTATTTCACATATATAAGGCGTAATTTTCAAACCTTTGCACGGACTTGAAGATGAAGATCCATTTTCCTTTGAATAAATATTTTTTTCCATGTGTATATATAGATATATATTTTTTTCTATTCATGGTTCCAACATGATTCATAGGTTTTTATTATGTATGGCTTATAAAATATAAATAATATATAATTGCTTACACATAACTTGTGCACTAAATTGATCTTTTTGGACTTTTTGTGCAATAATTGCATTATTTGTTCATGGATGGATATGCTTGTATGTACATATTGTGAGGTAACGCTGTTATTCGGGTAGGGGATACTCGCTCAGCAGCCACAAAATCAGATCCGGCACAGATTTTCCATAAAGCAAGCACAATCCATGCGGTTTATTCAACATCATAAACCCACAGCAGCAACAAAACTTCATATAAACAGCAGAGCGTCCATGGCAGAGTTTCACTAAGTAAACCCTTATTTCACACAGGTTGTACAATGCCCAGCACACAGGCTCTCTTAGCCTCACTTATCTCACCCACGTCCGGGTTTCCTCATGGCTGCTTCAGCTTACTGCAGACGTTCATTCCCTCACGTGCAGCCATTCACCACAGCCACTTCACAAGCTGTTAGCCAGGAAGCTCCATCTCAGCGGGACCTTCCACACTGGACCAATCGGGTCCCAGCATTCACCACATGTGAACTACCCTGGCCACATTATATGGTTCATAGCCACGCCCACCGGGTCACATGACTCTGACCTCATCACAGGTCCTTCAAGCATTTACACACTCTTTACAACAGTGTTCTTTAAACACACCCCCCTGGGTGGGTTTGTAGGTAACTGGCCCGCCCATCTCCCTAGTTACCTGGAGACTTCTCCCTGTCACATTAAAGCAGCACCTCAGCAATATCACTGCTGATCAACACATAAGTCTCCATCTCAAAGCCACCCACTTTGAGATACATAATGGCCATTCAGTATTCTGCCATTCATCCTTTCTCCTGGGACATCCACACAGCGCCCCCTAGCGGACACAGTGGTTACTACACCACAATACGTATATATATATTTTTCACATATATTGCTATATGCGATTATTCTCTCTATATATGTCTGCTTTTAGGATTATTGGCTAATTTTTAACCTCCATCTTATATGTGCACTCTAAGTACTTTATATTACATTGCCATGCCGATTACTATGATTTGTTTACATCTTATTCCTGGCACTATCCAGACATTTATAGTGCGCATGAACAGCCTGGTGTACCGGTTCGTTGCGCGGCAATGGCGTCTACATGTGCAGTGACACACCAGTTCCGACTGCTGTGTTTACCCACATGTCGCCACTTGCCGCGTCACTTCCGGTTCACGCCGACGGCGCATGCGCCACTTCATCTGATGTCCTGGATGTGCAGGTCTATAAATAACCTGCCGATAGAGCTGTTACCATCTCCCTGACAAAGGTAATTTTCCGAAACGCGCGTCGGGGCGCGTCCCAGAGGCACTCCGCGTTACCCACCCTCACAAGTATTACGGCCCTATTATTATCCCTATGTTTTAAACCTTTGAGTCCACATGTTCAGCGGTTGTTTAGCACATCTTAAGTGCACTGAATTATATATTGCACATATATTTCTTGGATCTTTTTGCACTGCCGCAGTTTGTATATTTGCAGCACTAGTTTTGCACTTTTGCACATTTTCGGAGCAATTACTTTTTGCACTATTTTGCACATTTTTTTTATCTTTTAAGCCAAATTTTTGTGTAAATTACATAGGGACTTTTGAACTGGGCCAGAGGTGCTTGGGCATATATGATACTAGAGCATATTGTTATTTGGTTCATTGTATTAATTTTGTTTTATTTTATTTTATTTATGGTCATATATAAACATATGCTCAATTTATTATAGCGGTATCAAATTGCCTTTTTATGCACTATCTTTATTCTTGTTGTTGTGCCATTCTAATAATCTATTTTATCTAGCAATTTTATCCTTTTCACATTTATTTCATATTCACGGCTCCTGCCAGGTGTTTCTTTCACCATTCTCAGTTGGTTTTTCATTGTGTACCGGATGGTCTGCCATCTAACTATCTGGGAGAGGGCGCAATCTTTCACATAGATGAATATTATATTGACTCATTGAGTCTAATTGTTTTATTTAAAGTGAGCTCGCCCAGTTAATTTTTTAATTATGGCCCCTTACCAGCCTGAAAATAGCATCCCGCACCTGTGAGTTTTGCCGGGTTGGTTCAAAAACATCAGGTTTGGCTTTCATTCATTTCCTCTGCTCACGCTGATCGTGGCAGAGCAGGGGAGAATAATGACAGCCGTGTCCAGTACAAGCCACCCGGGAACAGCGCTTACAGTAGAGCTTCTTCCCCGGCGACCGTCCGTGCACACGGAGAACATCAATGTGTGTTCTCCGTGTGCACGTGTGTGAGACGCTTTGCGGCCCGTGCCTCCGGGACAAAACGGACATGTCAGCGTGTTTTTCACACGGACACATGCACCATAAAAACACGCTGACATGTACATAGACCCATTCATTAGAATGGGTCTACTTGTGTCAGTGTCTCCGTTACGTGAGAAAACTGTCACCACACGTACCAGAGACACTGACATGTGAAACCGGCCTTACTAAGGTTGTCCCTGAGTAGTAATCAGGGGCATAAGCTAAAGTCTGGAGTATGGGCAGGTTTGTACAACTCAAAGGCAGCCATTAAGCAATTGGCTACATGTGTTCTGATCAGCAGTCATTTAGTATCTTGTCTAGACACGCCGCTCCTGCTTCCCATGCACACTTAATCAGTAACAAATCGTTCTGTGTTCATAGGCTGTCATTATTCTCAGCAGCAAATGTACTGTTTACACAGGAGGATATGTAAGTAGAAGGATTAAAAATCATTTCACCCTAGGAATGAGTGTTGTTAGTTTGTTAAACCAAACATGTCATCAGGATTTTGCTAAGTTACAGACAGTCAGGTTGGCCCTGTTATACTGATTAAAATGATATCTTGACTGACCAAATCTGTCTAATGACCAGGCCTTAATTTTGAAATCTGACCACTGTCACTTTATGAGGTTATAACTCTGGAACGCTTCAATAGATCCCACTAATTCTGAGAATGTTTTTTCAGGACATATTGTACTTTATGATAGTGGTAAAAATTTTTCAAAATTACTTGTGTTTATTTGGGAAAAAATTTAAATTTGGCAACATTTTTTAAAATTTCACAATTTTCAAACTTTTAATTTTTATGCCCCTAAATCGGAATGTTAGGTCACACAAAATAGTTAATAAACAACATTTCCAACATGTCTAGTTTACATCAGTACAATTTTTGAAACAATTTTTTTTTGTTAAGAAGTTATAAGGGCAGCGATTTCTCATTTTTACACCGAAATTTACAAAACCAATTTTTTTAGGAACCACCTCACATTTGAAGCGACTTTGGGGGCCTATATGACAGAAAATACCCAAAAGTGACACAATTCTAAAGGCTGTGTGTGCACTTTGCGGATTTGCTTGCGGAAATTTCTGCGCGGTTTCTGCATCTCTTGGCAGAAAACGCAGTGGAAATTCCGCGCGTTTTGTGTTGATTTTGCGTTTTTGATGCAGATTTACGTGCGGATTGATATGTGGATTTGCTTGCTAAATAAAAATAGATTATTTTAAAACAAAATAAAAATGATGTCATTCTCAAGTCCAACCTCCATTGTTGATGTGCTTCAACCAAGATAGGCTCTATTCTAGATTCTCCACCCACAAACTCTTCCTCCTTCTGACATCAGTTCCTCTGACAAATCTGCTGCGTTTTTGGCAGCAAATCCACAAACCTTTTTACACCTGCGTTTTTGCTGCAGATTTGAGTGACTCAATGGAAGCCAATGGGTGAAAAACGCTGCAGAACCGCAAAAAGAATTGACATGCTGCGGAAAATAAAACGCTGCGAATAAGGATGGAGTTTTCCGCATAATGTGCACCAAAATTCTGGATTCCCGTTGATTAACCTTACTTTAGTAATCATTTGCGTTTTTGGTGCATTTCCGCGCAAAAAAAACCGCTGCGGAAACACAACAAATCTGCATCGTGTGCATATAGCCTTAAAACTGCATCCCCTCAAGGTGTTCAAAACCACATTCATGGAGTTTATTAACCCTTCAGGTGCTTCACAAGAAGCAATGTGGAAGGGAAAAATGAACATTAACTTTTTTTCACAAAAATTTTACTTCGGACACATTTTTTTTTATTTTGTCAAGGGTATCAGGAGAAAATGAACCACAATATTTGTTGTGCAATTTCTCCTGCTTACGCCAATACCCCATGTGTGGAGGAAGACCACTCTTTAAGCACAAGGCAGGGCTCGGAAGGGAAGGAGCACCATTTGAGGTTTTGAACGTAAAATTGGCTGGAATCGGGAGAGGAGGCCATGTAGCGTTTGGAGAGCCCTTGATGTGACTAAACAGTGCAAACCCCCCACAAGTGACCCTATTTTGGAAATTAGACCCCTCAAGGGACTTATCTAGATATTTGCCTTGAACTTTGAACCCCTAGGTGCTTCACATAAGTTGATAACGTAGAGCCGTGAAAATTAAAAATCACATATTTTCCACAAAAATCATCTTTTAGCACCTATTTTTTTATTTTAATAAAGGTAGCAGGAGAAAATAGACCCCAAAAATTGTTGTGCAAATTCTCCTGACTACACCGATACCCCACGTGTGGAGGAAGACCACTGTTTGGACATACGGCAGGACTCGGAAGGGAAGTAGCAAGGTTTGGCTTTTTTAACACAAAATTGGCTGGAATCGAGAGCATCCGCCATGTCATTTTTGGAGGGCCCCGGATGTGCCTAAACAGTGGAAACCCCCCACAAGTGATACCATTTTGGAAACTAGACCCCTCAAGGACCTTATCTAGATGTGTGGTGAGCATCTTGAACCATCATGTGCTTTATAGAAGTTTATAACAGATCCAAAAAAAAAAATCAAATTTTTCCTGCAAAATTTATCTTTTAGCCCCCAATTCTTTTTTGTAAAGGGTAACAGGAGAATTTGTTGTCCAATTTCTCCTGAGTGTGCCAATACCCCATGTGTGGGTGAAAACTACTTTTGAGGCACAGTGCAAAGCTCAACAGGGAAAGAGCGCCATATTATAGTGCAGATTTTACTATTATGGTTTGAAGGTGCCATGACCCACTGAGAGAGCCCCTGAGTTCCAGAACACCAGGACTCCTCATAAGGGACCCCATTTGACAAAGTACACCTCTTGATGAATTAATCTAGGGGTACATTATACCCCTACCAAATGTGAACAGGCTAAAGGTAGTTTAAGGAACGGGTGCTCAGAAGGGAGGGGGGCATTTGGATTTGGGAGCGCAGAATTTGCTGAATTTCTTTTTGGGGGCAATGAGCCATTTTGCTTTTCCAGAGCCTTTGTGCTACCAATAATGTGGAAGCCTCCTATATTTTTGTTAACAGATGACAGACCTGAGTGGGGACTTGATTTTTTTGGTGGATTGAGTTGAAGCTTTTATTGGAAACATTTTTATAATTTTTCATAACGTTTGGGATCACATTTATCTGGCGCACTACACTGAGCACTTACTTTGGGGTTTCCATCTAAATCTCTGAATGACATGACAGATGAAACCATCACGGGATCCAATCACTATAATGAGACAGCAGAGTTACTCTGGACTCCGTCTGGCCTCTGTTCAATGTTGTCCTATCTTTCAAATGTGCACAAAACTATGGTGGACCGCATTTTTATGCACGCCTAAAAAGACAGACCCTGCCGAATCACAGGTCCTATGGCGTTCACAGTGCCTCCCTCTGTTTCATTATAGGAAATCTTTCGCCGGCGGTTCTCTCTGAATCACGTATTTCAGAGATTTAAACGGAAACCCCGATGTAAGCGCTCAGTGTAGAGCGCAGGATAAATGTGCACTGAGCCTTGCTGCGATTTTTGTGAGGCCGAATGAATAAATCCACACCAGGTGAAGAATTGATTTTATTTTTTACACCGTTCCTTGTGCGGTATAAGTGATTAGGCGACATTATTCTTCAGGTCGGTGCGATTACAGCGATACCAGATTTATATAGGGTTTTTATGTTTGGTTGCAGTCACACACTAACAGACGCCTTGTTTTGCAAGAAGTTCTTGCATCGCCATATTTTGAGAGCTATAATTTTTCCATATTTCGGCCCACAGAGTCATGTGAGGTCTTGTTTTTTGCGTGACAAGTTGACATTTTTTTTGGTACCGTTTTTGGGCACATGACATTTTTTTAATCACTTTCTATTCCGATTTTTCTGGAGGCAGAATGAACAACAAACCAGCAATTCCGGAACTGGTTTTTTTTTCTCCGTTCTGTGTGTGGTAAAATTGATAAGGACGCTTTATTCTTCGGGTCAGTACAATTACAGCGATGCCACATTTATATTGTTTTTTATATTTTGACGCTTTTACATAATAAAAACTTTTATAGAAAAATGAATTAATTATTTGTGCATCACTTTATTCTGAGAGCTATAACTTTTAATTTTTCTGCTGATGCAGTTGTATGGTGACTTGTTTTTTCCTGGACATGATGGCATGTTCAGAGATACTATTTTTATTTGCATTCGTCTTTTTGATTGGATTTTATTCCACTTTTTCCAAGCGGTATGATGATAAAGCATAGTTTGCTACTTTTTTTGTGTTTTTTTTTTTATTTTTTACAGCGTTCACTGAAGGGCTTAACTAGCATGACACTTCTATAAATAGGATTGTCCTGGATGCGGCGATACCAAATATGTACTTTTTTTTGTTTTATTTAATTTTTTTTTTTACATCAAAGTGTATTTATTATTGGATTTTTTTTTATTATTATTTTGTAACTTTATTTTTTTATCTTTTTACCTAGTCCCTTTATGGGACTTTCACTTTTTTACTTTGATTGAAGGTATAATGCATTGCAATGCACTAGTATTGCACTGCATTATACCTGTACTGAAAGCTTCTGACACCATGCGGTGAGCATGGTCCCAGTAGCTTTTTGTAGTTTGGTGACCCACGATCGGGCCCCGTGATGACATCGTGGGGACGCCGATCTGAAGGCTGAGGATCTGAAGGCTGAGGGAGCTCCCCTCCCTCCCGCCTGAATGCTGCGATCGCGCTCGATCGTAGCATTTAGGGGGGTAACAGCCAGGGGCGGTGCCGATACCGCTCATGGCTGTTAGTGCAGACGCTCAACCACTGACAGAGCTGAGCTGCTGCACTGATCGGGCAGGAAGTGCTGATATTTCAGCATCTCCTGCGAGATCACAGCAATCTGGGTGCGGGGACTAATGGCATGGGTCCCCGCACCTCTTCCCGTGCCTCTTAGCTGTCACAGACAGCTGTCGGCACTGAACTGTTACTGTGTGTTTACACGAACTGACAGTTTAAATGCATGATGGACACAGTCCTCTCTGGTGCGGGAACTGACACCTGACCACTTTAAGCGGTTAATCTGTATTTGCATTTTTCAGCTATTGAGATTCTTATGCACGGAGGCGGCCTGTGGGGTGGTCTTTATGTGGTGCTCTGTTCACATATTCATCTGTATGGGCTTTTGACAGGTCAATGATACTTCAGTGACTTGCCCCTATTTTAAATATTGCAGTTTACCGTATTTTTCGCTTTATAAGACGCACCTGATTATAAGACGCACCCCCAAATTTGGTGAAGAGATTTTTTTTTAATGTTAAATGGAGGTGTGTCTTATAATGCCAGTGTTCGTCTTTCAAATCATATATATGTCCCCCATCCTGGTATCTATATAACCCCCATCCTGGTACATGCCCCCCTTGTGCTGGCACATAGCCCCCCATCCCATCTTTGATGTCCCCCCCGGTCACTATATGCCCCCCTGCTGATGCTGACACGCACATGGCCCCCAGTCCCTATATCCCCCCTTCTGGCATGCACACGGGCCCCCCCATCCCTATATTCCCCCCTGCCTGCATGCACACGGCCTCCCCCCGTCCCTATATTCCCCCTGCTGGCATGCACACGGCCTCCCCCCGTCCCTATATTCCCCCCTGCTGGCATGCACACGGCCTTCCCCCGTCCCCATATTTCCCCCTGCTGGCATGCACACTCCCCCCCCCGTCCCTATATTCCCCCCTGCTGGCATGGACACGGCCCCCTCGTCCCTATATTCCCCCTGCTGGCATGGACACAGCCCCCCATCCCTATATTCCCCCCTGCTGGCAAGCACATGATAACATAACAAACACTCAACTTACTATCCGATGATGGCTACATGCTCCCAGCCCCCCCTCGTGGCTCTTCCTGTGTCTGTGCTGACATCCAGTAACTGCTCATACAGGCACTTCATTGTAGCTTCAGGACCTTCCATCACATGACCGCAGTGCACACTGGGAGTCACGTGACCGCAGGTCCTATTGGTCATGTGATGGAAGGTCCTGAAGCTACAATGAAGTGCCTGTATGAGCAGCTCCTGGATGTCAGCACAGACACAGGAAGAGCCACGGGGGAGCTGGGAGCACGGAGCCATCATCGGAAGGTGACTATAGTGACGGAGCGGGAGGGAGAGTGAAGGCACATGCAATATGCGCTGCTCCCCTGTCTACCAACTCGGCGCGGCTTCAGCACCGAGGGACCCTAGGAGGTAGCGACCATGCTATTTTAGAATTTTGGATAACTAGAGGAGGAAGACCTGTGAAGACTCAGTCGTCAAGGCTAGATTTCAGAAAGGCAGATTTTAAGGGATTCAGAAAGAGAATTGGAGGGATCCAATGGCTGGATATCCTTAAAGACAAAAATGTCCAGGAAGGATGGGAAATCTTGAAAAATGAAATTCTCAAAGCACAATTGTTAACAATTCCGAAAAGAGGGAAGAATAGGAAGCATTTAAGGAAGCCAGGATGGATGAACACAGAACTTAAGCACATGCTAAAAAGGAAGAAAAAAAGTTTATAAAATGGAAAGAGGGAGGCATATCTAAAGAAGAATATAATGCTGTCTGCAGAACCTGCAGGGCATAAATCAGATTATCTAAAGCTGACAATGAATTGAGGCTTGCAAGAGATGTCAAAAGCAATAATAAAGGATTTTGGGGATATGTCAAAAGTAAAAGAAAAGTCAAAGATGCTACAGGATTTTTACAGGATAAAAATGATGAAATTGTATGACAGGATGTTGAGAAGGCCGAACTTTTAAATTCCTATTTTGCATCTGTTTTCTCTCAAAAAGGAAATGTAACATCAACTGTTATTCACTGTCCTATTAAGGGAATAGAAGAATCCAGGATATCTATAAACAGAAACATAGTGAGGAAACACTTAGCTAACCTAAATGAATTCAAGTCTCCAGGTCCAGATGAATTACACCCCAGAGTACTGAAGGAGATAGCAGAAAAAATTTTTGAACCCCTCTCCATAATCTTTGAAAATTCTTGGAGAACAGGAGAAGTCCCAGAAGACTGGAGAAGAGCAAATGTTGTTCCTATCTTCAAAAAGGGGAAGAAGGTGGACCCAGGCAACTATAGGCCGGTGAGTCTGACTTCTATACCAGGAAAGATCTTTGAACAAATTATTAAACAACATGTCTGTCAGTACCTGGATAAGAATGAAGTGATTAAACAGAGTCAGCATGGGTTTGTAACTAATAAGTCATGTCAGACTAACTTAATTTCCTACTATGATGGAATCACTGATTGGGTGGATCAAGGAAATGCTGTAGATATAGTATATCTTGACTTCAGCAAAGCATTTGACAAAGTATCTCATACAATCCTTATTGAAAAAATGACTAAGTATGGAATGGACAAGGCAACTGTTAGGTGGATTCATAACTGGCTTAGTGATCGGACCCAGAGAGTGGTCATAAATGGCTGTACATCCAGTTGGAAGAATGTCTCAAGTGGGGTACCACAGGGCTCTGTCCTGGGCCCTGTATTGTTCAACATCTTTATCAACGATTTAGATGAAAGAATTGAGGGTAAACTGATTAAATTTGCTGATGACACAAAGCTAGGAGGGATAGCTAATACTAGAGAAGAGAGAGAGAGGATTCAAAAAGATATAAAGAAACTGGAGAAGTGGGCAGCAACTAACAGAATGGTTTTTAACAGGGAAAAATGCAAAGTACTACATCTGGGCAATAAAAATGAAAAAAGCATACACAGAATGGGAGGAATAAGGCTAAGCAACAGCACATGTGAAAAAGACTTGGGTATACTAATAGATCACAGACTGAATATGAGTCAACAGTGTGATGCAGCAGCAAAAAAGGCAAATGCAATTCTAGGATGTATTAACAGAAGCATACAGTCTAGATCACGTGAAGTCATTATTTCCCTCTACTCCTCTTTGGTCAGACCTCATCTGGAATATTGTGTCCAGTTTTGGGCACCACATTTTAAAAATGACATCAACAAACTGGAGCAAGTTCAGAAAAGAGCGACCAGAATGGTGACAGGTCTGCAAACCTTGTCTTATGAGGAAAGGTTGCAGGATTTGGGAATGTTTAGTTTGCAAAAGAGAAGACTGAGAGGAGACTTAATAGCTGTCTACAAATATCTAAAGGGCTGTCACATTGTAGAAGGATCATCTTTATTCTCATTTGCACAAGGAAAGACTAGAAGCAATGGGATGAAACTGAATGGGAGGAGACACAGATTAGATATTAGAAAAAACTTTTTGACAGAGTGATCAATGAGTGGAACAAGCTACCACAAGAAGTGGTGAGTTCTCCTTCAATGGAAGTCTTCAAACAGAGGCTGGACAGACATCTGACTGGGATGATTTAGCGAATCCTGCTTTGAGCAGGGGGTTGGACCAGATGGCCCAGGAATTCCCTTCCAACTCTACGATTCTATGATGGACAGCGGGTGCAGTGAATATTACATGAGCCTAATGAGCGGGAGCACTGACCACCCGCTGTCTCTGCAGCCCGCAGCCAGCCCACCCCAGCCCCCTGACATCACTCCAGAGCCGCCCCCCCTCCTCTACAACACACAGATTCGGATTTGGGGGAACAAAAGTGCGTCTTATAATCCGAAAAATACGGTATATTGTGGGTTTTGAAAAAAAAAACTTTACTCCAGCAAAATGGTGCGGGCGGCGGCGCCAGCGCAGCAACTCTTATCGCTTACCAATAGATGGCAGGCGCCATTTTGATGAAGGTAAAAAAGTTTTTCAAAGCCCACAATATAAATGTAGTTTTGGCGTTTTTGAATTTTTTCCATTAACAATGTTTACCGATAGGGTTAATAGCTTTTATATTTTGATAGATCTGACTTTTATGAACGCAGCAATAAAACACATGTTATTTTTTTATTACCGTATATACTCATATACAGTTGTGGCCAAAAGTATTGACACCCCTGCAATTCTGTCATATAATACTCAGCTTCTTCCTGAAAATGACTGCAAACACAATACCAAAGAATTTACCATCTTCATTTAATTTGTCTTAAATGAAAAAACACAAAAAGAATTGTCCTAAAGCCAAATTAGATATAATTCCACACCAAACATAAAAAAGAGGGTGGACAAAAGTATTGGCACTGTTTGAAAAATCATGTGATGCTTCTCTAATTTGTGTAATTAACAGTACCTGTGGCACCTAACAGGTGTTGGCAATAACTAAATCACACTTGCAGCCAGTTGACATGGATTAAAGTTGACTCAACCTCTGTCCTGTGTCCTTGTGTGTACCACATTGAGCATGGAGAAAAGAAAGAAGACCAAAGAACTGCCTGAGGACTTGAGAAACCAAATTGTGAGGAAGCATGGGCAATCTCAAGGCTACAAGTCCATCTCCAAAGACCTGAATGTTCCTGTGTCTACCGTGCGCAGTGTCATCAAGAAGTTTAAAGCCCATGGCACTGTGGCTAGCCTCCCTAGATGTGGACGGAAAAGAAAAATTGACAAGAGATTTCAACGCAAGATTATGCTTGATGTTGGATAAAGAACCTCGACTAACATCCAAACAAGTTCAAGCTGCCCTGTAGTCCGAGGGTACAACAGTGTCAACCTGTACTATCCGTCGGTGTCTGAATGAAAAGGGACTGTATGGTAGGAGACCCAGGAAGACCCCACTTCTTACCCCGAGACATAAAAAAGCCAGGCTGGAGTTTGCCAAAACTTACCTGAAAAAGCCTAAAACGTTTTGGAAGAATGTTCTCTAGTCAGATGAGACAAAAGTAGAGCTTTTTGGGCAAAGGCATCAGCATAGAGTTTACAGGAGAAAAAAAGAGGCATTCAAAGAAAAGAACACAGTCCCTACAGTCAAACATGGCGGAGGTTCCCTGATGTTTTGGGGTTGCTTTGCTGCCTCTGGCACTGGACTGCTTGACTGTGTTCATGACATTATGAAGTCTGAAGACTACCAACAAATTTTGCAGCATAATGTAGGGCCCAGTGTGAGAAAGCTGGGTCTCCCTCCGAGGTCATGGGTCTTCCAGCAGTACAATGACCCAAAACACACTTCAAAAAGCACTAGAAAATGGTTTGAGAGAAAGCACTGGAGACTTCTAAGGTGGTCAGCAATGAGTCCAGACCTGAATCCCATAGAACACCGGTGGAGAGATCTAAAAATGGCAGTTGGAGAAGGCACCCTTCAAATATCAGGGACCTGGAGCAGTTTGCCAAAGAAGAATGGTCTAAAATTCCAGCAGAGCATTGTAAGAAACTCATTGATGGTTACCGGAAGCGGTTGGTCGCAGTTATTTTGGCTAAAGGTTGTGCAGCCAAGTATTAGGCTGAGGGTGCCAATACTTTTGTCTGGCCCATTTCTGGAGTTTTGTGTGAAATGATCAATGTTTTGCTTTTTGCTTCATTATCTTTTGTGTTTTTCATGTAAGACAAATTAAATGAAGATAATAATACCAAAGAATTTGTGTTTGCAATCATTTTCAGGAAGAAACTGAGTATTATCTGACAGAATTCCAGGGGTGTCAATACTTTTGGCCACAACTGTATAAGCCAAGATTTTCAGCACATTTTTTTTGTGCTGAAAACACCCCCCTCGGCTTAAACACGAATCATTGACCCAGAGGGTCAGCAGGGGGTCATACTCACCCACTCCTCACGCGATCGCTGCAAGTCCTCCCTGCATCTCTGTTTTCCCGGCGCCAGCAGCTCTTCCTGTGTTCGGTGGTCACATGGTACTGCTCAATAAAGTAATGAATATGCACGTGTCTCCATTCCCATAGGCGTGGAGCGCATATTCATTACTTTAATGAGCGGTACCACGTGACCACTGAACACAGGAAGAAGATGTCTCGCTGGGACAGCAAGAGCGATGCAGGGAGGACTTGCAGTGACCGCGCCAGGAGGGGGTGAGTATGACGAGGGGAGCCGAGCCATGCATACAACAGGGGGAGGACGGAGGAGCCATGCATACAACAGGGGGAGCCACAAATACCAGGACAGGGATGAGGGGACAATGCATATACTTGAGTCAATAAGCTTACCCACTTTTCCGTGGCAAAATTAGGTGCCTCGGCTTATACTCGAGTATATACGGTATCTTTATTTTCAATGAGGGGAAAGGGTGGTGATTTGAACTTTTATTTTTTTTTCATATTTTTTAAAACTTTTTTTTTTTACTTTTTACTGATTTTGTTAGGGGGCTTGAAGATGCGATCATCCAATCACTTATGCTAAATGCAACATGGGGTCCGCAATCTATTACAGCCAAAATGGCGTCCCTTCCCTTTTGAGTCATGCGACCAAACAGCTATTCACCACATTAGGAGTATCGGCACTCTAGGAGAAATTGCACAACAAATTTTATGGTTCATTTTCTCCTGTTACCCTTGTGAAAATAAATAATGTATAGCTAATGAAACATTTTTGTGGGAAAAATATGATTGTTTTTATTTTCACGGCTCAACGTTATAAAATTCTGGGGATTCAAGGTGCCATTGTTTAGGAACATCAGGGGGCTCTGCAATAGCGACATTTTTTCCTTCCACACTGCTTTAATTCCTGTGAAGCACCTGAAGGATTAGTAAATTTATTGAATGTGATTTGGTGCACTTTGGGGGGTGCAGCTTATAAAATGTTGTCACTTTGGGGAATTTTCTTTCACATAGGCCCCTCAAAGTCACTTCAAATGTGAGGTGGTCCCTAAATACTGTAAATGGTTTTGTAAATTCCATTGGAAAAATGAGAAATTGCTGATAAACTTTTAACCTTTTTAACTTAACAAAAAAACATGATGTTTTAAAAATGATGTTGATGTAAAGTAGAGAAGTGTTACATTTTATTTATTAACTATTTTGTGTGAACATAAGGGCATAAAAATGTAAAATTGCAAAATTCCAATATTTTAAAAAATAAACTAAAAATATCGACCTAAATTTACCACTAACATAAGTACAATGTGTCACGAAAAAATATTTGAATCAGGATTAAAGCAGTTGTTCAAAATGTCCACCTTTCACATCCAAGTACGGCTGCACGCGCTGTTGAATGTAATTCACCGGACGTCTGGGGTCATAGCCTGAGTTTCACACTGTATGTTCTCTTGGAGTGCCTGTAATGTTCGAGGCTTGTTACTGTACTGAAAACACGGTCCTCCAAATTGTATCTGTACATTGTTTACAAATGAAGAAGGAATTCGGCAGGAATGAAACGCAAGTACCACACAAACTACCGATGTGCAGAAAGGCGTACAGCATGTCAGCGAGACCACTTGGAGCGAGGATGTTTTTAGTCGTGGTGGTTCAATGCATTCTCACTTCTCACGAACCAAAGTATGAACATTCTAAATTTAAATACCGTAGTCTCTTTTGGAAGTTACAGCAATTTTCCGGATAATTTAGAGAGTAAATCACCCTGTATAAAAAATAGCACCACTCCTGTCCAAGGGCTGTGTCGGGTATTGCAGTTAACCCCTATGTGGCACTGAGCTGCAGAGTATTTTTCTCATTACTACAATCCCTCTAAGGCTGGGATCACACATGTGAGAAACACGGCAGAGTTTCGCATGTTAATACCCGGCACTGCCACCGTCACTCGGATCGGAGCGTGCGGCCGCATAGCAATACATGCAGGAGCACGCTCCGCTCCCGAGTGCCAGCTGCAGTGCCGGGTATTAACATGTGAGACTCGACCGTGTTTCTCGCATGTGTGATCCTGGCCTTATTGAGCTGATCGGAGGAAGCATAGCTATAAAGGTTAGCTCACCTAGTTGTTATGCACGGAGTGGGAATTTCTCAATGGCAGACATATCTAGATGCAGATTTAGGGCTCTTTCAGAGGTCAGTTTGTCCTGTACATGTAGTGACAGTTTTCATATGTACCGGAGACCAGAGACACTTACACACATACACCCATTTAAGTGAATGGGTCTGTGCACATGTCAGTGTGGGCAAAACACACTGACATGTAAGTTTTTTAACAGCAGTTCAGGCCACAAAACGTCCCGCACGCGGGACCTCCGTGTGTCATCAGTGTGACATGTACTGTCGCCTTGGAATCAGCAATACAGTTCCTGCTGTTCCCCGGCACCGGGTGCTAAAGGCAACTCGCATCACTGTCCCCTGCTCGAGCTGCAATCAGCGCTAGCATGGGGCAATATTGAGTGTTGTATTCAACTGTTAACAGAGAGAGTAGGCCGCTGCTGATGCGAGTATTCATCAGCCGCCGCCTGTGCTATAAATAATTTTTTTTTTTTTTTAAATGTCGTGTGGTTTCTCTGTATTCTTGATAATCAGATAAGCAAAACTGACAGCTAAGCAACCCTCAGCTGTCAGCTTTAGCAAGGTTGGTTATCAAGAATAGAGGGGTCCCCACGCCATATTTTTTTAAATCATAACGGCGTGGGTCCCCCCATTTTTGACAACCAGCCAAGCTAAAGAAGACATCTAGGGGTTGGTATTCTGAGGCTGGTAAGGGGCCATGGATATTGACCCCCCCAAAATAGCAGCCCGCAACCTCTCAGAAAAGGCACACCTATTAGATGCGCCAATTCACGCTGCTGCACGAGAAGGGGGACAATGATGTGGCAGGATATCAGTGCAAACAGTACCACTGATTCCCAGGCGCCGGTACGTGTGATACTGATGCGGCACACTGTTGCCACACATATTAAACACATGTACGCGGATATCTCCGGTATTGGATTTTCCAGTATCAGAAATATCAGGACGTGTGAAAAAGTTCTTATTCAGCAGAAATTCTACATGTCCAACCCTCACTTATTCCCAGTGCCGGCTATTTTAGGGCGGGCAAGCTATCCCTACAAACATTCAATAATCGTTCAATCCCACCAAATAGGAGGGAAAAATTTGAGGTATTTTTAATTTTCAGCAAATCACCACATAATACAACAATCATCCACTAGTAACTATGGAAACAAGTCCTGGAAGAATGGAAAATATATTAATTATCTGAATGCTCTTTCTTATAACTTGGAAAATGCAATAAAAACAGATTTAAGAAATGCAGCTCACACACCAGATTCAGATCACTGGAATGAGACAGAAGTTTGATGTATGCGCCCCCACAATCAATGCCATCCTGAAAATTCACCTCATACCTGAAGGAAAATATAAAGAAACAGGCAAGTGAGAAGCAGGAAAAAAGATACTATACAGCAGTGATCCCTGGCCAGTGGCTCAGGAAAAGGGGCCGCTTGTGGTCATACCTGTCACATAGGAATGTTGTGGGCCCATGCTAAAAATGAATTTATAGGAAGGCTCAATTACCAGAAATGCATTCATTTACACCTTACCCCTCAGTCACAGTAGAAGATACAACACTTTTCATAGTGCTCTTGCACTTTGAGTCTCTTCATTTTAAAGGATTTAGTCCACAAATAACATCTACAGCCTCTCATGTGATAAAATTTGATCTTTGGGGGCCCAATATTGGACCCCCACCAATCTCAAGGAAGGGGGCCTCATGCCCCTCAGTTGAATCTAGCAATGCCTGCCCCTCAATTGAATCTAGCAATGCTCACACATACATAGAGAGATAGCCAAGCGGAGTACTATGCAATCTATATCAGTCCCATAGACAATACATGAAGCATAGGCGTGCATGAATGACAATCAGTCCATTCAAGTGGGGGCCCCGGATCCCTGTACTTGTGATCAGTGGGGGATTCATCAGCAAGAACCACAGCACTCGTACATTTATCAATTGTATTGTAGATAGGTAATAAATGTTGTTTTTGTTCCAGCTCCTTTAAGAAAGGTGCCATGTGCCTGAAGATAAAGCTTGGGGAAAGATTTCTGTACAAATGCTCCTTTCATACCAACAATACACTTTTATGCTTATATATATATCCTTTTTAAAGGGAACCTGTCACCCCCCCCCCAGGGCCTATTAAAGTAAAAGAGACACCTTCAGCAGCACTAAGGCTGTATTCTGTGAAGGTGGCTCTTATGGCAGGCACTGCACTGGTTAAGGAGAGTGCCTGACTGGGGTGCTCTCTCCTCCTCCTTGTCCCTCAGGTTGTATAGCACGTTTTGCCTGCTCACCCTCCTTTTAATTGGCGGGTGGGGGGTTAATAGTCTGCGCAGGACAGAGCCAATAGGGCCAGCAATGGGTGTTATTCCAGCCCCTTCGTGTCTGTATATAAGGCCGATGCAAGTGCAGCTCCCCCTCTTTCCCGGATATCCAGGTCCTGGAAGCGCTTGTCCCACCCTCCCTCCCTCTTTTTGTTATTTCATGTAATTTATGTGTAATATTCTTGTTTTGTAGACTTCAAGTCACAGCGGTGAAAGGAAGAAGGCACAAAGTTGCGGCTCGCTGGCTGACTTGCCTGCGGATTGGCAGCAGGGCATTAGGCGGCGAGCACGTGTTAATAAAGTTAAGTGCCATTTAAATGGTTGTGATAAAAGTTTTCAATAAAAGCTGTGACCGACCTTCACCCATCAAAGTTGGTTTAAGAGTTTTATGTGGTTATTAAAGTGGGTAATTGGATGCGTGCAGTGGAGTTTTTGGTTTCAAGTCTCCATAGTCTGTTTATTATCACTATGACGCTGCCGATGTATTCCGGTGGAGGAAAGAGGCAGAGGGAGATGGGGAAAGGCACAGAGATCCTCACTGTGCAGGCACCAGATTCCCAGCCCCACAGTGTGAATACATCATAACACACTGCAAGGCGGGATCTGTGGCCTCTGCTACATGCAGGCGCAATATCCTTACATCACCCGATGTAAGTTCCTGGGCAGCGAGCAGGGCGCATGCCCGAGAACTGATTGTAGAGCCCAGGCGTCGGTGACGTCACGAGAAAGAGAGGCGGCGGCGCCCAGAGGCCAGAGGGGGATGATGGACAGCTGTGAGGCGGTTGAGTCAGGGGGAGAAAACATACCTCCCTGACTCAATAGGAGTATGGCGGGAAATTTATAAAAGTCATTATTTCAGCGTTCCTAGGGATAATAAACATAAGAGCAACTTCACAGAATGCAGCCTTAGTGCTGCTGAAGGTGGCTCTTTTACTTTCATAGGCCCTGGGGGTGACAGGTTCCCTTTAAAGGATTTTCTAGGGATGAATAGAGACTAAGTAATGCCCTAACTGTACATAGGCTGTGTCTGTTATTGAGTTTCAGCTCCAATTAAGTGAATATAGCTTACCTACAATACCACACACTATCTGTGGACATGTGTGGCACTGTTTTTGAAAGATGTTTTTTCTAATCCTGAACAACCGCCTTAAAAATTATATGTACAATAAAACACCCCAACTGGTGGCTTTCAAGTTGTAGCTTCCAGGCTATTTTGAGAGTTGTAGTACTATAGAAGCTCTAGAGTCACAGGTTACAGATTACTGTTGCACATGTCACATGGCCATCTTCTTTCAGTTTGGACCATAGGGAGTCTTTCATCACAAAAGTACTGTGCTAGTCGAGCAGAAGAGCTCGGTGCACACTTGGTGTGGCAAAATAGTTCAGTGCATCTTCACATCTACTTGTTTTCCATCTTTCTCTGCCCTTCTCTGCCTCCTTTAAAAGGTAGAACTGTCAATCATAAAAAAGGGGTGGGGATAGATGGAAAAGAAATACTGTAGGTGGGAAAATGCAATTCATTTTTTTTTCTGTAAGTGCAGGGGCGTTAACGACCACAGTCGCAAACAAATCTGTGCAGGTGGGGGCCTGCCGACGCCAGCACAGACTTCATCTAGATGTGCGTCCTCCTGCTGAAGTCAGATGCCGACTTCAGAAGAGGATGCTGGGTAGGGGGGAGCAGAGGGAAGGTGAGTATAATTGCTTATTTTTTTCTTTGCATTAAAGAACAGTGTCAGAACAGGGGACATATACCAGGATGATTCCAGGATGGGGAACATACATACCAGGATGGGGAACATACATACCAGAATGCGGGATATATATACCAGAATGGGGCCAGAAAGGAGAACATATATACCAGGATAGAGGACATATGTATTGTCACGTACACACTCCTCAGCATGTGACATGAGCTGCACCTGCAAGGGTTAACTTAACTCCCCTCACTCAATCCAACACAACCTCTGTTCTAGCCTATTAAGTGAGCATAAATCACATTCACCCCGATTTCTTAACACACTATCAACACACATCAAACACACGGGGTGATGAGTCCCCAAAATATATATGTCACTGTCAGACAATCAAAAGGTCACATGCTCTGAAAGGCTATGTATTCTTTAGAGCATAAAAGAATCAAACTTAAAGATTTTAAGCTTTAATATAAAAATATACTATGCTTACAATAATAGATATAAAAAGGTAAAAGTAACACGACACACAAACATGCAAAACAGTTATAAAATAAAAAGGGGAAAAATAACAGAACTACCAATTGTTCTTCCGTTTACTTGGGGGGAAGGTGAAAATGAATTATGGATCACAAGCAGAATCTGCAACACCCACATGTGAACTTCTTTTTTGAGCCACCCAGCTTTTTATAGTCCTGACCATAGGCTCATATTTCCAGGATCAACTGGATTGCACTATTTAAAAATTGCTAGTGTGTGAGTGGACGATGGGCTAATTTAGGGCCTTGCATTTTAAGTATATTGTATCTCCCCCTACTCCTCTCTATAGAGTAAATAGGAAATATCCTGCCCAGGTACAGATTTGGTAGCTCCTTCCAAGTCCAGGAGCCCTGGTGCCATGTTTCACAATTCTCAGTATTCTTACAGGAGACCCGCCTGTGGTTCTGAGTTCTTGCAATAAGAGTAGGCAAAAGTGCAGAGAAACATGTGAATGCAGCCTTAACTAGCTATTTTACTGATATTATAGTTTCCCTTACAATTATATTTTTCCTTCCCATGTATATACCACAATGGGGACAAGACGAGGGACATATATACCAGGATGGAGGACATTTATACAAACCAGGATGGGGGGAGGGGCCCCTTCCAAATCTTGCACCGGGGCCCATCGGTTCTAGTTACGTCACTGTCCAAGGGTGCATCAAGCACCTGCGCCTGGTTTGAACAATCATTTTGCACTAACAGACACTATTTACAGATGTTCTGCACTTAAAAACACATGAAAGATGGAGAGCATTTACTGCCCATTTTATCTCCATATGAAAACCAAACAAGCCTGAGTATGAGTGGCTGCTAAGGACATGCTCCCAACAATCCCATTAAAAAGCCGGTAGTTGTTAACTAACATATCCCTGGTAGACAATGTGTCTGAAATGACAAAACTGGATAGCACTGTCCTCACACAGCTGAGAACAGAAAAAACAGGGGTGGAGCCATGCCGTTTCCATCTCAGTCAGTATTATTAATTACTGATTGTGAAAAGAAAAATCATAAACTATTTTGAAACCATTCAAATAACAAAACCATTTCTTCTAGATCGTCAGGCAGAAATCGGAGGGACAAGCTTAACATATGACAACCAGCTTCATTTGTCATCCTATTGCTAGCTGCAGAGCTTATTTCTATCTACAAGAAAATAAAATGACACTCACTGGACAATTAGAGTTTTGCATTCAAACACAAAAGGCTTCTGAAGCTTTGCCGAGATGGCATGGTGACGTGCTGTGGACTTCAGGACAAGCCCCAGGTCTCCAGACAACTTGTTTTCCTTCAGTTCTTCAACTTTCCATTCACCTTAAGCATAAATAGGGTAGATGCAAAGTAACGTTACGTAGTGCATTTGACTACGTCATGTATTAATCACAGAAAAAATAACCGTCCATAACCCTTCATCCAACAACTCTAATGGTGCCAGAGATATTAGTAAATGTGTCACATGCACTTTGAGTACAAAGACATATGTATACACTGTACATCAGCAAGATCTGTAAAGATTTTAAAAGTTGCTAAAGGCATTATCCAGGCCTGGGGTTCAAGTCTTCAGGCCCTCTATGTGATCTAAGACTAATGAATCCTCATAAAAACAGTAAGGCTAGGATCACACTACCGTGAGTGATACGAGAAACTTGCACAAGTCTCTCGCATCAACACCTGGCGCTACCGTCGGCACTCAGGACCGGAGCTGGGGCTGCATAGAAATACATGCAAGGTAGTGTGATCCCGGTCTTACGGTGTTTTCTGTGTCCATGTGTAAATGTGCGTCAGTCATGTGGCATCCGTATGCCTTCTGTGTGTACGTCATACGTGTGCACCATCAGTGTGACATGTACCAGAATAAAATGCGGAAGAGAAATGACAGATGTTTAGGTGTTAAAGATGTGCAAAGATAGAGATAGATATCGTGTAAATAGTCTAGTGTTCCCCGAATTCGGCGTGGGTGACTATTATTGATGACAATCATCATCGTTGCCGAGTCTCACAGGGGGCCGTGTGTCTCTGCGTCTCTGATGAGCGTTATGGTTACTAACCTCATCGCTGATCAGATCCGTGACGTCAGTACCCGGCGACTGTGACGCTACTGCTATTCACAGTCGTCGGGGCCAGATTTGGGGAATGCTGGACTACGTCGGACCTGAGTGGTAACACTTTATTTTAATAAATTGGTGAACGAGGGACAGTGTACTGTTTATTGTTTTTCTGTGTTTCAGGTATCCATTTGTGGACTACGTTGGATTCCCAGGAGTACGTCGGACCTGCATGGGGTTTTTCTTTTACTAATAAATTGGTGAACCAGGGAAAATGTCGAGGAGTGTTTATTTAAAAGGTGTGTTTTTTTGGGGGTTTTTTTTTATTATTATTACTGGCTTAGTAATGGGGATGTCTATTAGACACCTCTCCATTACTAACACCAGTGCTTTAAGCTAGCTAGGATTTTTGACAATCACAGCTGATATCAACCCCAACTACCATTAACCCAATTACAAAGCACAAGGGCAATCAGGAAGATGTGATGCACCACTTCTGAGGTGGCTGCGAGTCAGAATATTTAGGCTGGGAAGGGCCCTATAATCATGGAAGGTCCAAACAGATAAAGTCAGCTGGTTATCAAAAATGGAAGGGCACCCCACATCATTTTTTTGATTTATTTATTAGCTTAATCCATGTACAGTAAACTACAAACACAAGGCACTAATTATATAATTCACGGATATTTATCTAGCCTCTGTCTACAATTGTGCTCAAAAGTTTATGTACCCTGGCACAGTTTTTGCTTTCTTGGCCTTTTTTCAGAGAATATGAATGATAACACCAAAACTTTTTCTCCACTGCATTTAGTGGTTGGGTGAAGCCATTTATTGTCAAACCACTGTGTTTTCTCTTTTTAAATCTTAATGACAACGCAAAACATCCAAAAGACCCTGAAGTTTACATACCCTGGTGATTTTGGCCTCATAACATGCACAGAAGTTGACACAAATGGGTTTGACTGGCTACTAAAGGTAACATCCTCACCTGTGACCTGTTTGCTTGTAATCAGTGTGTGTGCAAAACACCTGAGTGAGTTTCTGGGATCCAGACAGACTCTTACATTTTTCATCCAGCCACTGACATTTCTGGATTGTGAGTCATGGGGAAAGCAAAAGAATTTTAAACATCATTCTATATTGTGCTGTGTTTTCGTTACTATTGCAGGAAGTGCTCTGTTAGTTTTGTGTCTCATGTTAATATACTCATTTGCATCAACTTTGGTCTCAGTTTCGTATTATCCCATGCAATCAGAATCTGTAGTACCCATATAATTATTACAGAACCTCATCCACAAATACCACAAAAGACTTCAAGCTGTCATTGATGTTAGAGTGGGCAATACACAGTATTAAGAAATGGGGTGTGCAAACTTTTGATCAGGGTCATTTGGATGTTTTGGGTTGTCATTATGATTTAAAAAGAGAAAACACAGTAGTTTAACAATAAATGGCTTCACCCAACCACTAAACTTGAGTGGAGAAAAAGGTTTGGTGTTATCATTCATATTCTTTGAAAAAAGGCCAAGAAAGCAAAAATTCTGCCGGGGTATGTAAACTTTTGAACACAACTGTACTGTATACACTACTCAACATTGAAACTGTTGAACTAAAAAGTACGCGTCATAAGATGGTGCACATAGAGGAAGTACAGTCAATGCCAAAAGTGGTGACACATTTGAAAAGGTTCCAGAAAATGAAGTATTTCTTCCAGAAAATTATTGCAATTACATGCTTTGCTATATACATGTTTATTTCCTTTGTTTTTTGTTTGTTGTTCCAATACACACAGATTCTCTGATACAAGGCCAAGAAAGCAAAAATTCTGCCGTGTATGTAACTTTTGAGCACAACTGGCATGAGAGAGTCCGAACAGCACATCTTCCAGGGCTCTAATGCAATGAAACTAACATTTTAACACATGCTTTGCCACTAACAGCTTACCATACCTGCAGAAAAAACAGGATTTTTGGTTGCTTACCATAATTGGGGGACACAGGAACCATGGGGTGTATGCTGCTGCCACTAGGAGGCTGATACTATGCACAAAAAAAAGTTAGCTCCTCCTCTGCAATATACACCCCACCGACTGGCAGTAGGTTGATCAGTTAGTGAGAAAGCAGTAGGAGAAGCAACAAGATAAAGAGAAAAACAAAACCAGAGCAGTACTACACGGAAAAAAAGAGCTATAAACATGGGAGGGTACTGTGTCCCCCAATGAAGCCTCTGAGAAACAGATTTTACGGAGAGCAACCAAAAATCCTGTTTTCTTTATCGCTTCATTGGGGGACACAGGAACCATGGGACAACCCAAAGCAGTCCCTGGGGAGAGAACAGCAGAAAAACTTCATTCAGGTTGGAGAACTCACCACTGCTGCCTGCAAGATCCTTCTGCCTAGGCTGGTGTCCGCCGAAGCGTAGGTATGGACCTTATAAAATTTGGCAAACGTGTGAATAGAAGACCAAGTTGCCGCTTTGCAAAGTTGTAGGGCGGATGCCCTATGGTGTACCACCCAGGAGGCACCCACTGCCTGGGTAGAGTGAGCCTTAATCCCAGGGGGAGGCACTCTGTTCTTGACCCGGTAAGCCTCCAAAATTGCAGTTCTGATC
This sequence comes from Dendrobates tinctorius, assembly GCF_039654945.1. NCBI lineage: Eukaryota > Metazoa > Chordata > Amphibia > Anura > Dendrobatidae > Dendrobates > Dendrobates tinctorius. The sequence continues at coordinate 65,431,573 of NW_027361698.1, forward strand.
CAGCGAGCAATCGTAGCCTTGGAGGCCAGCAGTCCTCTTCATGCACCATCTGGAATGAAAGACAGTCTGTCATCCTAAAGGGGGCGGTCCTAGAGATAGATCCTCAACGCCCTGACCAGGTCTAACCTGTTCAGTGAACGCTCCAGAGAATTAGTCGCAGGACAAAAGGAAGGGAGGACAATATCCTCATTCAGGTGAAAGGTGGACACCACCTTGGGAAGGAAGGAAGGCCGCAAAACCACCTTATCCTGGTGAAGAACCAAGAAAGGAGAGCGACAGGAAAGAGCCGCCAACTCAGATGCGCCTAATGGAAGTGGTGGCCAAAAGAAACGTCACCTTCCAGGACAGAAAAGACAGGGAAACCTCTCAGAGAGGTTCAAAGGGAGAACTCCTCAAGGCCTCCAGCACTAGATTGAGGTACCAGGGGTCCACAGGAGTCCAGTACGGGGGAGCCGCACGCGCTACCCCTTGAAGAAAGGTTCTGACCTGAGAGCGGGAGGATAAATTCTTCTGGAAAAGAATGAAAAGGGCTGACATCTGACCCTTCAGCAAATTAAGGGTAAGACCAGCGTCAAGTCTTGACTGGAGAAACGCCAAAATGGAAGGGAGAGAAAATGACGTAGGCGGAAAGTTATTAGACTCACACCAGCTGAACTAGGCTTTCCAGGTCCAATAATAGACTTTGGAAGATGACGGCTTCCTAGACTGGATCATGGTGTGAATCACCCGATCAGAAAATCAAGACGCTCTCAGAACCGCGGTTTAAAAAGCCACGCCGTTAAACTGAGCGACCGAGAATTCTGGTGGCAGATCAGTCCTTGGGTCAAGAGAATATAGCCTGTCGGGGAACCTCTAGGGGGTGTCCGCGAGAAGATTGACGATCTCTGCGAACCAAGACCTTCTGGGCCAATGAAGTGCGATAAGAATGACAGGCACCCCTTCCGCCTTGATCTTCTTCAACAGCCTGGGAAGAAGGGGAAGAATGAAGTGTGATCAGAATGACAGGCCCGCCTTGATCTTCTTCAACAGCCTGGGAAGAAGGAGAAGGGGAGGAAACAGATAGGGATGCACAAACTGTGACCAGGGAATGGCCAGAGCGTCGGTGCCCCTTTGTGAGAGGATCGCAGGACCTAGAGACAAACCGTGGAACTTTCCTGTTCAGCTGGGACGCCATGAGGTCCATATCCGGAGCTGCCCATCAAAGGCAAGTCTGATAGAAGACCTCCAGATGCAGAGACCACTCTCCCGCCGCAAAACCCTCGCGGCTGAGAAAATTGGTCGCCCAGTTGTCCACGCCGGGAATATGCACTGCGGATATTGCCGGAACCGTCGCCTCTGCCCAGATGAGAATCTTGGATACCTCGGTCATCATCAAGGGACCCGAGTCCCTCCCTGGTGGTTGACATATGCCAACGCCGTGGCATTGTCAGACTGAATTCGGATTGGCAGACCCTAGAGAAGTCTTTCCCAGTGACAGAGGGACAGAAGAACGACCCTTATCTCGAGGATGTTGATCGGCAGAGAGGATTCCTCTGCCGACCAACCTCCCTGGACAGTCAGGTGGTGAAATGCCGCACCCCAGCCGAGAAGGCTGGTGTCCGTCGTCACCACTTGCCAGTGAATGGGAAGGAAGGACCGGCCCTAGAAGATGAGAGGGGATGACAGCCACCAATTGAGAGACCGTCTGACTTGGGAAAATAGCCAAATCGGACGATCCAGAGAGAGAACAGACTTGTCCCACTGCGAAAGAATGGCCTGCTGAAGTGGTCTTGAATGGAAATGCGCAAAGGGGTTCTCTTCCGACGCCGCTACCATCCTTCCAAGGACCGTCATGGCTGAGCGGAAGGAAGGAAGCCGAGGGCCTAGTAGAGAGCGAACTCCCTGCTGGAGGATTGCTCTCTTTTCTTCGGGAAGAAAAACTCTTGTCTGGTGGGTGTTGAACAGCATGCTTAGAAAAATGAGGCACTAAGTCGGAACAAGGCAGGACCTGTTGACTAGCCACCCGATACGGGACAGGGTGTCGAGAATGATAGCCAGACTTTCCTGGGCCTAAGGAAAGGACGGAGCCTTCATGAGGATGTCGTCAATGTACGGGATGAGCACTATGCCTTTGATCCTCAAAATGGCCATCAACGCTGCCATGATTTTTGTGAAAACCATAGGAGCGGTTGCAAGGCTGAATGGCAGGGCACAAATTGAAAATGGTCCTGCTGTACCGCAAAACGCAGGAATCTATGATGCCCTGGGAAAATAGGGACGTAGAGATAGGCGTCTTGGATGTCTATGGAGCACAGGAATTCCTGCGCCTCCATGGAAGCAATCACTGAATGAAGGGACTCCATCCTGAAATGTCGAAAGCGGACCCATTTGTTCAGTAAGGCCGGAGTCACACTAGCGAATAAATCGGACGAATGCAATGCGATTAAAAATCGCATTGCATTCGTCCCAATGTTATTCTATGGTGCTGCTCCCATCATCGGTTTTTTAATTGGATCCGTTCCTCGGACCGAGACAATCGCAGCATGCTGCGATTGTCACTGATTTTCAGATCGGATTCGCCAATGCAAGTCTATGGATGCGATTAAAAATCGCATTGAAAACGGACCACACGTGTGACTTGCAATTAAATCGCAAGACTTCTCCAGGTCAACAGGAAAGAGCATCAGGCATTGGTATTGGATGTAAAACGGATGCTTAGATGCGAATAAAATCGGTTCATCGCCGGAAATTCGAATGACAGACGGATCCCTGGACAAGAAATCTTTGTGCGATTTCGTACCGTAAAAATCGGACCGATTTTTTAATCGTTGTGTGTGACTCCGGCCTAATTTTAGATCCAGGATGGGTCGAACATTCTTTTTTCGGCACCACAAACAGGTTTGAATAGAAACCTGTGAAACGTTCCTGATCTGGGACAGAAACGATAACCCCCGAACTGAGAAGCGAGGTAATGGATGCAAAGAAACCCGGAACCAGAGAAGCATCTCTTGGAGGACAGGATTCGAAGAATCAATCTCGGGGCCGCGAAACAAAATCTATTTTGCATCCTGAGGATACAACTTCACTGACCCATACGTCTTCCACTGAGGTGAGCCAAACGTCCCTGAAAAACAAAGGGACGATCGCTCAGCTTGGGAGATATGCTGGGGTCTTGAGATGAGACATGCCGAGGAAGATCTACCAGATCTGGCCTGGTGGATCTACCGTGGGTATTACGGGAGTGCCAGGAAGGGGTGGTTTTAAAGGAAGCCTTTTTCTATCCTGGCAAGCCTGCGGCCTCTGCTGATGGGAAAAATCCTGAGTCGCTGCAAAGCAGCGAAAAGAACGAAAGGACCGAAACTGCCGCTTCAGAGGAGGCCAGCGAGATTTGGACTGGGGAAAGAGGGAACTCGCGCCCCCGGTAGCCTCCTTAATAATTTGATCCAGTCTGGAGCCAAACAGATGGGAACCCTGGAAAGGCAGGCTAGTAAGGGACTTTTTTGCTGACAAGTCCACCTGCCGGGCCTTAAGCCAAATAGTTTGTTGAATGGCCACAATATTGCTGGACACCTGAGTTGCGCAGGGCGCGGCATCCAGGGAGGCGGACGCCATGTACTTCCCTGCATGAGAAATCTGGTCCGCGAGGTACGAAGAGTTGTTTGGCCCATTTAGCTATGGACTTCGACACCCAGGTAGAGGCAAAAGTTGGGCATAATGTAGAAGCGGCCGCTGACTTTGCGAACGATTCTATGATCCTGTCATTGGAATCCTTTAGGGATGCTCCATTAGTAAGCAGGAGGATCGTGTTGGTGGACAGTCTGGAAACTGGCGGGTCCACTGACGGAGAGAGGGTGCCCAGTTAGCGGTGAGCTCAGGAGAGAAGGGACACAGGATGCCGAGGCACTTCCCTCTTTGAAAGCATCTGGTCAGGTTCTCCCTTTCCCTGGTAAGAACCTCTGATGGTGCATCCAAGACCGCCTCGCCTGACTCGGGAGAGGAGGATGGGAAGAGGCAGACCGCCGGGAGAGACTGGGGGGTGAGATGGAGGACCTAGAATAACGCGCCTGCCTGGATCTCTTGATGCCCATGTTGGGAGGCCCAGACGGTGAGTCCTGTGACTCAATAGCAACTGCGGGAGCCGGAAGGGGCAACCTGTCAAGACACCAGGGTTTGCAACACCCTGGTGAGGTCCGCCATGGACTGTGACAGAGAGGAAGCCCACACTGGGATAGGGGTCTCGCTCTCACCTGGGGCAGAAGGGGACTCCTGGGTTGTGGGCACAGTGGGGTTGCTGCAGTCCTGACAGAGGGGATAGGACTGACATAAGGGAAGCTTGCATTTACATGAAGAGCAAACAAAGTATCTAACAAGAGCAGAGGAAGAAGAAGAGGAGGAGGCAGGAGGACAGGAACGCTTTCCTTTGGAATTAGGCATGATGAGCAGACCCACTAACTGATGCCATAAGGTTAGGGGACAGGAAGAAATGCAGAGGAGAGTGTCAGTTTGCAAAGCAGAGCTACTCACAGTAAGTGCAGTTGTCCTGTAGTCTGCTGCCAGGCTGTAGGGCTACTGTGCGCTGAGAAGACGTAGGTCCCGCAGGGAGAGGGTAACCATCTGGATCCACAAGCCGGAAAAATGGTGACAGCAAGGAGAACGACAGGGGCCGGGAGGATAAAAGTGCGCGCATCAGGAAAGCACGCTGAAAAGCCCGCTATGAGGCAGGAAGAGGTGGCGGAGCCGAGCGCAGGATCCAGGAGGAGAAACATGGTGCTGACTCCAAGCTGAGAGATGAAGCCGAGGGGAGGGGTAGGGGATAGCCGCAGGCCGGAAGAATCAGCAAGCGACAGGCGGGAGAAAAGTGCAGGGAAGAAGGGGGGTGAAGTCAACGCAGCAACTAGGCCCAAGAGAAGTTGGGACCTAAATTAAAGCTGGTGACTTCCGGAGCATGGGGGAGCGGCGTGGAGGTCCCAAAAAAACGCGGCAAAAGGTAGCCCCAATCCATAGGGAAATAAAGGGAAAGAGGCCCCTACTGATCCTAGAAGGACCATTACACCAAACCCCTGAAATAAAAGAATTGCTCTTTTCTCTATAGCTCATCTTCTTCTTTCTATCTTCTTACTTCTATCTTGCTATCTTCATCTTTACTTGGATTTTCACCTCGTCTCTGGAAGGGACCTGGGGGAAAAGAGAGAGAAGTACCAACCCATCCAGGAATGATCAGACGTCTGAAATCCTATTGTGGGACGTCCACGCCTCCTCAAACCGACAGGCTCTGGGGGGCGAATGGGTGGGAGGCGGGGTCCAGGACAGATTCCGGATCACCTAAACACTCTTCCGTGTTAGGGGTTGGGGTCCTGCCGACTAGACATATGAGGATACGGGGTGGCAGTACACGCCGTACTAATAGTCTCTACGTGGGAGTACAGTTGTGACTGTTCACACTGTATCCCTCCCGAGGAAGGGGTCCATCTGAAAAGAAACTACGTACACTGAGGTAGATATGGGTCTAATGAAACACCCGTGTCCACCTCCTACTGACACTAAGCTAAAACTGATTACCCTAGTGCCAGTCGGTGGGGTGTATACTGCAGAGGAGGAGCTAACCTTTTTTTGTGCAAAGTATCAGCCTCCTAGTGGCAGCAGCATACACCCCATGGTTTCTGTGTCCCCCAATGAAGTGATAGAGAAAAGAGACCTAGGCGCCAATTTATGAAAGTGTTTTCGCAAAAAATCAGGGTAAAACACTGATAAGTCACAACATTTTTGTGTAACTCTGTGCTGCGCAAAAATCTTCCAACTTTTGGCATTTTAACACCAGTTTCGCCCAGCTCAGTCAAAAGAAGCAGAGCTGGGGCAGGACAGGGGTGTTACACCACAAGTCATCTAATTCATGATGAACTGTGGTGCACCTCATGCCAGAAATTTTACTCCAATCCTTGACTGGAGTAAGATATGTGGGGAGGCGTACTCCAATTTTTCCAATGTGATGGATTCATTAAGAGGCGTGTTCATGACTAAGGCCATCGACTGCAAATCAAAATATTATATATTGTTCTACTGCGGCTAAGCAAAATTTTCAAAACTGAATATGAGGTGCGTTGGGAGGCATCTTGGTCGCTGTGGGATACCCCTACCAGCGCAGTGATGCATTAGGCAACTATCAAGAAGTTGTTGTGATATGGTAGTGAGCTTATTAATTCTGATCAAAATGTTAACTAAGATCCTTGTGTTCAGTTATGAAAGTTTTGCTGTCACGGGGGCTTAGTTCAACTAAGGCTGAAATACCCGGGGCCCCTGTGGTGTCCCTTTACTAGGGGAAACCCTGTCTGACCCTCAACCCAGGGTTTTTGCTGAAGGTGCAAATGCCTGAGCCTCCGACCTTTCCTTATCTCCTGCTCAGCCCTGCACTTAACCCTCCACCCTCCACCCAGTGAGAAGTCACCACCAAAGCTCCCACACAAATAATGACAGACAGGGAGAACTTAAACTGCACTGCGCCGCACACACACAGGAATAAACAGTAATGTGAACAGGGCACAACTAAACACAAATATGGGAAGGAGAAAGGATAACGACGGATCATACGACACCAGATATGAATCTCTCTCTCTTGAACACCTCCACTCCAGACCGGAACCACTTGGTATGAAACACAAGCTATAATCGGCGACGCCCATATGCCAGTATGACTATTTAAAGACCGTGGGCGTGACTAACCATCCAACCTGGTCTCCAGCAGGATTAACCCCCGAGAGCCTGAAGATCAGGCCGGCGCCACTGAGGCTATAGTGGCTGGAGGTGGAACTACCTCTGCCTGCCGGATGCTGTGGTGTGAACAGCGTCCGACATGACATTTGCTTAGCAGATCACTGCATAATATTTGGACTTGTGATCCAAGTGTTTTCTACAATTATGATATATTGCCACAGTCAATAATGCACACACATGTATGATCGGTAACACAAAGGAACTGGATTGATAAATTAGCATGTGAAGCCACTGAAGCTAAAGAGTGACCCCCAGATGATCATACCCAGTGTTATGAATGAACAATATGAAAAGCTTAAATGTCATATCTCAGATGCCACATTGGGGCTCACCCCCCCACCATATATAAGGAATAACACCACCTGAATATTTCTTACCATCATATTTAGCAATGTCTTCATCAGCATCTTCTTTCATGGTTTTGGAGAGGACCCACCTGATGAATTTATAGACAGTTCAAATTAAGATTTGTAATGTGCCACATAATTTACTGTTTATTAAAGAGAACCTGCCATTTTCTATATCTGCAATTAAGGTAAATTCTGCTTTATAAAAAAAGTGATTTACAATCTGCCAATCCTGTGGGAAAATATTTGAGAAGAAGCAAAAGCCAATGGAAAGCTTGGCTACACCACCCAGGATTGGTGATCAACTAACTAGCCAGAATAGTAAGAAGTGAGCTAGACTTGTAAATGGCCTCAAAAGTCCTGTTTGTGTGCGTAAAATGTTTAAGACACATATGTATCCTTATCACGTCTGCTGATTCTGTCAAATCTCTATAAGGGTTCCCCTATAAGATTCAAGCAATAAGGACATATCCCCCTTTACAAGCTTAAATGGGTTTTCCGGTGAAAAAAATATGGGTGACAACAGAGATCACTAGTTAGCCAAACACTGGTACAGGAACTTTTACCCCAGTTAGGATGGAGCAGCAGTGTGCATGCTCATCTGCCACTCCATTCATTCTCTATAGAGCTGGTGAGCACTGTGCCTGGCTTTTTCCAGCAGCCCCATAAAGAATGAATGGTTAGGTGGGTGAGTGTCCAACCCGCTGCTCCATTTTTAACAAGAATAAAAGTTTCCCAATGGGGATAAAAATTCCCCATTCTGATGATTGGCACGGGTCCCAGCGTTGAGACATCAAATAATCAGCAAGTTGTCATCTATCCTGTGAACAGGTTTTCACTGGATAACCAAATTAATACTGCATGTAATGAACATGATCCAAGAAGTAATGTTTCTCCTTGCGGAGAGTAACATGTTAAGCATGCCGAGATGAGGAGACTTAAAGCCGCAATGCTCCTCTGGGAAATATGCAAATTATCTCTTCAGAGAGGAAGAGGACTAGAACTCTAGTGCCACCTATAGGAAGTAGCAATCCTAGAAGTCAATGTCGACCCATTAACGAGCCTTGTTACATGACTTAGGATAAAAGCCAAATTTAGCAAATTTTTACGATCCGACGTCATCGTGAATGACCGCGAGACGTCGCGATCCCGCGAGAACGGACGCCATCGCGGTCATTCTCGCAAAGGATTACTGGGACCGAGAGCATGGAGAACGGCGGGAAGCCTGCGTGGGATGCCGGAAGGTAAGAATAACAATATTTTTTATTTTAATTCTATTTTTTACAGGGATATAGTCCCCAGAGCCCGGAGGACAGTCTCCTCTCCTCCGGAACGTGGGTACCATCCGCAAATGTTCTGCTTACTTTTCGCATGGTGTGCACAGCCACATGCGGAAAGTAAGCAGAACAATGCATTCCTATGGGTGAGGGATCGCCGCGATTCCGCTAAATTAATGAGCATGCTGCATTTTTTACCGCGAAGCGATTCCGCCGCGGAAAAAAATGCAGCATTAGCACAGCATTGCGGAATCCCATAGGAATGCATGGGATGCTTATTTTTCGCGGCAAAATCGCGCGTTTAAAACCGCCGCGGAAACGCGAAAAAAACACTACGTGTGAACTCAGCCGTAGGATTGCTACTTCCTATAGATGGCACTAGAGTTCTAGTCCTCTTCCTCTCTGAAGAGACTATTTGCATGTAATGAAATATGTCATGACTTTGTTTTTGTAACTAGATTACCTCGGTACTGACTTTTTGGAAATGTGGGAAATGACCATTGGTTGTTATTAAGAGAAAAAAAAGAAAATTGTACACCTTGCTACAGTCAGTTTTAAGACATTACTACAGCACTGAGAGCATAAGTGCTATTTACTGAGCCACCAATGCTCATATACAGTGAAGGAAATAAGTATTTGATCCCTTCCTGATTTTGCGAGTTTCCCCACTGACAAAGACATGAACAGTCTATCATTTTAAGGGTAGGTTAATTTTAACCCTGAGAGATAGAATATCAAAAATAAAATTCAGAAAATCACATTGAACAAATTATATAAATTTAGTTGCATTTTGCAGTGAGAAATAAGTATTTGATCCCTCTGGCAAACAAGACTTAATACTTTGTGGCAAAACCCTTGTTGGCAAGCACAGCAGTTAGACATTTTTGTAGTTGATGATGAGGTTTGCGCACGTCAGGAGGAATGTTGGTCCACTCCTCTTTGCAGATCATCTCTAAATAATTAAGATTTTGAGGCTCAGAACTTCAACTCCCTCCATAAGTTTTCTATAGGATTAAGGTCTGGAGACTGGCTAGGCCACTCCATGACCTTAATGTGCTTCTTTTTGAGCCACTCCTAGATTGCCTTGGCTGTATGTTTTGGGTCATTGTCTCGCTGGAAGGCCCAGACACAACCCATTTTTAACCCCACTTTCTGCACACTGACCTGAGAGACTTTGTGACATGCACTGCACATGACAGGAAGTTTCTCAGCTCTGGTAACCCGGATGTCATCATGACGACATCGGGTTACCATAGCAGAGATCGGGACCCCGCGTCACGCCACGGGGTCTCCGATCCAAAGGCAGAGGGGCTGTCAGCCCGTGTGCCGGCTCCAGAATGCTGTGATCATGTTTGATTGCTGTGTACCACGGGTTAAAGTGGCTGGAGAGGTCTGTGACCTCTCCTGGCACTTAGTGCCGGGTCTCAGCAGTGAGAATCAGCTGACACCCGACTGCGATCGGTCGCGCTCCCCCCTTGAGCGCGGCCGATCGCTAATAACGTACTGTCCCAGCCATGGGCAGCAAGTCCCAGAGCACATGGACGGGATAGTACGTCCACTGTCAGAAAGGGGTTAATGTCCTGGTGGAGGGAAGGAGGTTGTCACTCAGGATTTTACGGTACATGGCTCCATCCATTCTCCCATTGATGCGGTGAAGTAGTCCTGCACCCTTAGCAGAGAAACACTTCCAAAACATAAAGTTTCCACCTCCATGCTTGACAGTGAGGACGGTGTTCTTTGGGTCTTAGGCAGCATTTCTCTTCCTTCAAACATGACGAGTTGAGTTAATACCAAAGACCTCAATTTTGTCTCATAGGACTAAAGCACCTTCTCCCAATCACTCACAGAATCATCCAGGAGTTCATTGGCAAACTTCAGAAGGGTCTGAACACGTGCCTTCTTGAGCAGGGGGACCTTGTGGGCACTGCAGGATTTTAAACCTTTACGGCGTAGTGTGTTACCAATGGTTTTCTTGGTGGCTGTGGTCCAAGCTGCCTTGAGATAATTAACAGGTTCCTCCAGTGTAGTTTTAGGCTGATCTCTCATCTTCCTCATGATCAAGGATACCCCACGAGGTGAGATTTTGCATGGTCGATTGACAGTCTTTTTGTATTTCTTCCATTTTCTTACTATTGCACCAACAGTTGTCTCCTTCTCACCCAACATCTTACTTCTGGTTTTGTAGACCATTCCAGCTTTATGCAGGTCTATGCCCATGTTGTAGAGGTTAGAGTCTGACTGATTAATTGAATCTGTGGACAGGAGTCTTTTATAAGGGTGACTATGTAAGAAAGCTGTCTAATGCAGGTAACAAGTTGATTAGGAGCGTCTAACTGGTCTGCAGGAGCCAGAACTTTAAGGGTGTGTGCACACGTTGCGGATTCTGCTGCGGAATTTTCCACGTGGATTTGTCTAAATCCGCAGGTCAAAAGACCTGCGGTTTATCTGCAGATTTTCTGCAGTTTAGCCTGTGGTTTGACACCTGTCATGGAGCAGGTGCTAAACCGCTGCGGAATCGGCACAAAGAAATGACATGCTGCGGATTTGAAACCGCTGCAAATCCGTGCGGAAAAATCAGCACCGTGTGCACTGTGGTTTTCATTGTCCATTGCTTTTAATGGTACTGTACAACGCAGCAGAAACTGCTGCGGATCCGCAGGACCAAATCCGCCGCGGTTCCACAGCAGAATCCGCAACGTGTGCACACACCCTAAATGGTTGGTAGGGAATCAAATACTTATTTCTCACTGCAAAATGCAAATAAATGTATATAATTTATACAATGTGATTTTAAGGATTTTATTTTTGATATTCTATCCCTCAATGTTAAAATTAACCTACCCTTAAAATTATAGACTGTTCATGTCTGTCAGTGGGCAAACTTACAAAATCAAAATAATGATACATATATAAGTAATGATAATATATATACACACACACTAAGTAACATACCTATCTAAAAATCCATCATCAAACGTCTCAGAGAAGAACACATCACCACTAGGAACAGGCGTCTGGTACATGACCTAGAATTAACAAAAATATCTCTTTAGTACATATTAATATTTATGCAAATATTAATCTATCACCAAGTTTTGGTTACCTAATCTGAGAGCAGCATGATGTAGGGGAAGGGACTCTGATTCCAGCAATGTATCACTTACTGGACTGCTTGCTGTCATTTGTTTTAATCACTGTTTTATCTGCTGCAGATCAACCACTTGTCTGAATTCTGAGCTCTGTGTAACCCCACCCACACCACTGATTGGTAGCTTTCTGCCCATGCACAGTGTACACAGAACGCTGCCAATCAGTTGGAAGGGCAGAGTTAGGCCAGGATCACACTACCGTGTGTAATGCGAGAAACTCGCACGAGTCTCTCACATCAACACCTGGCGATGCCGCCGGCACTTGCGGCTGCATAGAAATATAGTCACACTAGAGAGAAATACGGACGAGTGCTATGCGATAAAAAAATAGCATAGCACTCTGACAAATGTTAATCTATGGGACAGCTCGCATCATCCGTTTTTTTCTCGGCCGTATTATATGTGCGAGAGAAATCGCAGCATGCTGCGATTTGCACCATGTTACGGCCGAAACTCGCCAATGCCAGTCTATGGGTGCAAGAAAAAAACGGATTTCACACAGACCATGCGTGTGACTTGCGAGAAATATGCAAAACTTCTTCAGGTGACAGGAAATTGAAGCAGCCATTATCAGGAAGCTAATTAGCTTGGCAAGCAGTACAAAAAAACAGGAAGAACGCCTCCACGGAGTCCACCATAATGAACACATATACGTTGAGATGCTCATAGTTCTGGTCCAAGAGAGGCCAGAACTATGGAATCAGAGGGACGCATATTATGCCGACCAGGCAAGAAAGGAGGCAGCATGGAGGAGGATATGTGTCCAGATGTTCCCTGACTTTGAGGACAAACCTTGTGAAGCCCAGCAGCAAATTAGCAATTACAATCTCTGAATAACATTATTGAGCTATGTAACATGTGTTACCATTAGACCACTAAATAATTATATGTGCTTTATTGTACCAATATATGCCATATTACAGAGTTAAAACTTGAAAAGTATCATGCGACATGAGACTCTAAATTGCTTTTTGGATTTCCAAAGCATAGTTTCAATGTTAATATTTTTTGTGTATGTTCCGTTCCAGTGAATGATGTCATAAGACACTGGTGCAGCGTGAGGGACCAGTACTGGTGTGAATGACAGCAGCGTGCCAGGAGTGGCAATGCAGCACCGATGAAAAGGAAGTACATATACTTTGATAGGCTTTCTTTTCTGACTTCCGTTCTGGATCTGAGACCGTAAGTGCATGCATCACACCACATTTTACACATGCTGTTTTTAGAGTCATATCTAAATTTTTTTGTTGTTGTTTTTTATTCCCATTAAAACAGTACTCAGTCAAACCTAACTGAGAGTGAGACAGCTGGGAAGGTGAAGAGGTGGCTGGCCCATCATCTACACCTTCCAGCTGCATCCTCAGACAACCACCACCACCATAACTGGCATAAGAGCAACAGGAGGAACATCCAGAGGAGGACCAGGGAAACAGCAGCAGCCCTACCGTGCCTCTGGAGACCTTACCCCAGGCTGCTGTCATCCCACACCATTGCCGACGCAGGAGAGATATTACAGCCTCTGGCACCAGGAGGCATGTTGATACCGGGGTATTAAACTATTTGTCCAGTGCTGCCCACGATGATGGTGAGGAAGCCTATGCATGTGGAGAGATTCAGGTACTGATTGATGCATGCACAACCCTCAATAACCCCAACCCGTTTTTTGAATATTGGAATGGAGTGCCACGTCAAAGCAGGGAAGTTAAAAAGTCTATTAAGGTGAGAGTCTGATCTAATATCTGAATCATGGCTTCAAAAGAAAATGCCAAAGACATAGTAAATCCTAGATATTAGATAAAAAATGATAACTGATATATAAAGTGCAAGTGCCTCAATCACATAACCAATAAATAATATACAATATACAAAAACAAAATTAAGTGACAGCCAATAATATAAGCATGAGAAAACCACTGACAAAAATATGAATATGAAGAAGCCACTAAAGATATCAATATTAGTGGTAATGTATATAATGCTGAAAATCATAATCAAAAGTGCATAGTCAATAAATATATGCGCAATATATATATCCGCAATCAAATAGCAAAAAATAGTATGGGCATAAAGCAGAGTTTATAGCAAGATCCAACATAAAGTGCAAAGTGCCTTAGTATATAGACAGGGTAATAAATCCACAGTCAAGTGACAGTAAATAATGAGGATACTAAACTAGGAACTCCACTCTTAATAGGCCAGACGATAGAAAATAAAAAGGCTTAAAAAAAAACAAAAAACAAAAAAAACAGACCTGCAAAAGACGTAGATGGGAGACCCCAGCGCGCGTTTCGCTAATGCTTCTTCGGGGGGCGAGGACTGACGCACTTTATATATCAGTTGTCATTGTTTATCTAATACCTAGGATTTACTCTGTATTTGGCATTTTTAATATGGACTTCTTTTGAAGCCACGATTCATATATTAGATCAGACTCTCTTTAGGCGCCTTAATAAACTTTTTAACTTTCCTGCTTTGACGTGGCACTTAGGTGTCAGCTCCTGTATTTTTCAATTATGTCTTTTTTACCAATATTGTATTTATTTTTTCTGTGATTTAATTTTGTAATAATCAAAACCATTGTATATTTTACATAGCTCAGGTGTCCATTCCTTTTTCGGGTTTATTTTTGCCAATCAGAAGTCTTTTCATAGCCTGTTTAGGCAGGCCAACCATGCTTTGGATGTGCACATAACAATTGACAATAAATAGTGCAGTGTATATTTATTATTTTACTCACTTATAAAGCGCCATAAATTTCACAAATCTTTACAGACATCACCATCACTGTCCCCATTGGGCCTCACAATCTAAATTCCCTATCAGTAGGTCTTTAGAATGTGGGAGGAAACCAGACAACCCAGAGGAAACCTACGCAAACATGGGGAGAACATACAAACTCCTTGCAGATGGTGTCCTTGGTGGAACCACTGAGCCACCACATATACCTTTACTCAAATAGCAATTATTAAGAAGGAGTGATCACACTGACATCACATGTTTGCCATACAGTTGGAGACATTTATTTTCCTGTATTTTAGCCTGAAAACATATACTCAAAAGCTTGCAAAAATGGACATTTGGCCAATAGTGGCTAACGACTGTCATATTATACATTTGGGCATCTATGAATCGGAGAGCGCAACAAAATAAAGAAAATTCTAGGCAACAAGAATTAGTAACTATTTTGAGTATGCTATTCTTTGAAAAATCTGAAGACGTTTGTTGGTATAAAATAGTACATACAGTATAGACAATATACAGGGCCTACCTCTAAATAACTCCTTTGCTCTTCACTCTGTGCTTCTGTGATGTCTATACCGTCATCCTCATCATCCTCTTCTTTGTCACTGGTTTCAGTTGTTGCCAAGCCAAGGAGAAATATGGCCAAACATATCCATCTCCTCCATCTCCAATGGGACTGCATTGTAGGGATCTAACAGGTGAAAAGATTATTAGCGATATGACATGTCCATCAGTCCTGAAAACTGCTGCCATATCGTGTCCTGTTATGTGCATGAATAGGACAGCAGGCAATGCTGTACATATTATGTGAGCAGTGGTAACATACACAGGCTAATGCCAGGGATCAGAGAGGAATATGTTACATTTACAAGAGTGAGATACAGAAATTACCTACTGATCACTTCATACTAAGGCCGGTTTCACATTAGCGCTTTTTCAGCGCACGCACGGCCGGAGGTAGCTCCGCCCCCGAGCCGGCTCTCTGCCCGGCGTGCCCGCCCCTTGCTTGTAGCGCCGCCTACTAGCGGACAGCGTCGCCTGCGATCGGCGCACCCTATCTTTAGCATAGGGTGCGCAGATCGTGCGCAGGCAGTGCGCTAGTTGCGCTTTGACCTGCGCTGCGCACTTTTGACGGTGCGCCGTGCGCGCCAAAATCAAACTTTTCGGATTTTGGCGCGCACGGCGCACCGTCAAAAGTGCGCAGCGCAGGTCAAAGTGCAACTAGCGCACGGCCTGCGCACGATCTGCGCACCCTATGCTAAAGATAGGGTGCGCCGATCGCAGGCGCCGCTGTCCGCTAGTAGGCGGCGCTACAAGCAAGGGGCGGGCACGCCGAGCAGAGAGCCGGCTCGGGGGCGGAGCTACCTCCGGCCGTGCGTGCGCTGAAAAAGCGCTAATGTGAAACCGGCCTAACTCGATTTTAAACGTAATTATAAAACGATAATATGCCAAGTTTCATTAAAGATCCCCGTACAAAAATATAGCTCAGCGCTGTCTTAGACCTGGTGACACAAACTACCATATATTCTTGTCATGAACAGACCTTGTGCAGTAGTCCCCAATGCTTACTATTCACTCGATCTACAGCAGGGGTCTCAAACTCGGCAGAGTAAATGGGCCGCACATAAAAAAATGTAAGCTGGCGGACTGCATTCCTTTCAAACTTAATACAATACAAAATTCTTGTTAAACAATTGTTTATTTGAACTACTATAACAATTCTATATTACTGTACTGTAATACTGCTAGGTTTAAACTTAACGGAAATTTGTAGGTCCTCTGTGTACTGAAAAACACTGTATGTCTGTTAGCAACTCCGTCCTGCTCCTATAGAAATGCATCATAGTCTGCGGGTGTATGCGCTGACGGGGCCATGGACTATAATGGGGCCGGCAGAGCGAACATGTGCCAATACCGATCGTGGCCATTCAAATACTGTATATACTCGTGTATAAGCCGACCCAAGTATAAGTCGACCCCCTAATTTTGCCACAAAAAACTGGGAAAACTAATCGACTCACGTATAAGCCTAGGGTGGAAAATGCAGCAGCTACTGGTAAATTTCAAAAATAAAAATAGATACCAATAAAAGTAAAATTAATTGAGACATCAGTAGGCTAAATGTTTTTGAATATCCATATTGAATCAGGAGCCCCATATAAAGCTTCACACAGTTCATGATGCTCCATACAAAATACACCCCATATAATACTGCACAAAGGTTAATAATGGCCCCATAAAATGCTCCATAGAATAATATGCCCCATATGCTGCTCCATAAAGGTTATGGCCCCATAAAATGCTCCATAGATTATGCCCCCATAAAATGCTCCATAGATTATGCCACATAATATGCTCCATAAGATGCTCCATAGATTATGCCCCATATGCTGCCACATAAAATGCTCCATGTATTATGCCCCCATATGCTGCCCCATAAAATGCTCCATAGATTATGCCCCATATCCTGCCACATAAAATGCGCCTTAGATTATGCCCCATAAAATGCTCCATAGAATATGCCCCATAAGATGCTCCATAGAATATGCCCCATAAGATGCTCCATATGCCGCCCCATAAGATGCTCCATAGATGATGCCCCCATATGCTGCCCCATAAGATGATCCATAGATTATGCCCCCATATGCTGCCCCATAAAATGCTCCATAGATTATGCCCCATATCCTGCCACATAAAATGCGCCTTAGATTATGCCCCATAAAATGCTCCATAGAATATGCCCTATAAGATGCTCCATATGCCGCCCCATAAGATGCTCCATAGATTATGCCCCATATGCTGCCCCATAAGATGCTCCATAGCTTATGCCCCCATATGCTGCCCCATAAAATGCTCCATAGATTATGCCCCATAACATGCTCCATAGAATATGCCCCATAAGATGCTCCATAGATTATGCCCCCATATGCTGCCCCATAAGATGCTCCATACAGTTGTGGCCAAAAGTATTGACACCCCTGCAATTCTGTCAGATAATACTCAGTTTCTTCCTGAAAATGATTGCAAACACAAATTCTTTGGTATTATTATCTTCATTTAATTTGTCTTAAATGAAAAAACACAAAAGAGAATGAAGCAAAAAGCAAAACATTGATCATTTCACACAAAACTCCAAAAATGGGCCAGACAAAAGTATTCGCACCCTCAGCCTAATACTTGGTTGCACAACCTTTAGCCAAAATAACTGCGACCAACCACTTCCGGTAACCATCAATGAGTTTTTTACAATGCTCTGCTGGAATTTTAGACCATTCTTCTTTTTCAAACTGCTCCAGGTCCCTGATATTTGAAGGGTGCCTTCTCCAAACTGCCATTTTTAGATCTCTCCACAGGTGCTCTATGGGATTCAGGTCTGGACTCATTGCTGGCCACCTTAGAAGTCTCCAGTGCTTTCTCTCAAACCATTTTCTAGTGCTTTTTGAAGTGTGTTTTGGGTCATTGTCTTGCTGGAAGACCCATGACCTCTGAGGGAGACCCAGCTTTCTCACACTGGGCCCTACATTATGCTGCAAAATTTGTTGGTAGTCTTCTGACTTCATTATGCCATGCACACGGTCAAGCAGACCAGTGCCAGAGGCAGCAAAGCAACCCCAAAACATCAGGGAACCTCCGCCATGTTTGACTGTAGGGACAGTGTTCTTTTCTTTGAATGCCTCTTTTTTTCCCCTGTAAACTCTATGCTGATGCCTTTGCCCAAAAAGCTCTACTTTTGTCTCATCTGACCAGAGAACATTCTTCCAAAACGTTTTAGGCTTTTTCAGGTAAGTTTTGGCAAACTCCAGCCTGGCTTTTTTATGTCTCGGGGTAAGAAGTGGGGTCTTCCTGGGTCTCCTACCATACAGTCCCTTTTCATTCAGACACCGACGGATAGTACGGGTTGACACTGTTGCACCCTCGGACTGCAGGGCAGCTTGAACTTGTTTGGATGTTAGTCGAGGTTCTTTATCCAACATCCGCACAATCTTGCGTTGAAATCTCTTGTCAATTTTTCTTTTCCGTCCACATCTAGGGAGGTTAGCCACAGTGCCATGGGCTTTAAACTTCTTGATGACACTGTGCACGGTAGACACAGGAACATTCAGGTCTTTGGAGATGGACTTGTAGCCTTGAGATTGCTCATGCTTCCTCACAATTTGGTTTCTCAAGTCCTCAGACAGTTCTTTGGTCTTCTTTCTTTTCTCCATGCTCAATGTGGTACACACAAGGACACAGGACAGAGGTTGAGTCAACTGGCTGCAAGTGTGATTTAGTTATTGCAAACATCTGTTAGGTGCCACAGGTAAGTTACAGGTGCTGTTAATTACACAAATTAGAGAAGTATCACATGATTTTTCGAACAGTGCGAATACTTTTGTCCACCCTCTTTTTTATGTTTGGTGTGGAATTATATCCAATTTGGCTTTAGGACAATTCTTTTTGTGTTTTTTCATTTAAGACAAATTAAATGAAGATAATAATACCAAAGAATTTGTGTTTGCAATCATTTTCAGGAAGAAACTGAGTATTATCTGACAGAATTGCAGGGGTGTCAATACTTTTGGCCACAACTGTAGATTATGCCCCCATAAGATGCTCCACAGATAATGCCCCCATATGCTGCTCCATAGATTATGCCCCCATATGCCGCCAAATAAGATGCTCCATAGATTATGCCCCCATATGCTGCTCCATAGATTATGCCCCCATATGCCACCCCATAAGATGCTCCATAGATTATACCCCCATAAGATGCTCCATAGATTATGCCACCATATGATGCTCCATAGATTATGCCCCCATAAGATGCTCCATAGATTATGCCCCCATATGATGCTCCATAGATTATGCCCCATAAAATGCTCCATAGATTATGCCCCCATAAGATGCTCCATAGAATAGGCCCCCATATGCTGCTACCGCTGCTGCAAATAAAAAAAAAATGACATAATCACTTCTCGTCACCGGAGGCCAGTTGCCGGTGTCCTCAGCAGGCGGGGACACCGGCGCGCTATGGTGGGACAGGTGCCGGTGTCACCACTGGCTCAGGGCCCTGGCACCTCAGATATTCACCTGTCCCTGGTCCACCGCTGCCGCTGTCTCCCGGGTCCTCTGTCATTGACTGTTCAAGCAGAGGGCGCGGCGCGCACTAACTACATCACCGCACCCTGTGACCTGAATTTAACAGCCAGAGGACGCGGAGGACAGAGCAGTGCGCAGCGGTGGACCGGGGACAGGTGAATATTGCATAGACTTACCCCCTCCTGGCACGATCTCTGCAGCCCCTGCGTCTCCCGCAGCTCTTCCTTCAGCGGTCACGTGGTACCACTCATTAAAGTCATGAATATGCGCGACGGGGAGGAGTATGATCTAACACCCCCGCTCCTCCTCTCCTCTGGCGTGGGACATGTGGTGCACGCAGGGGCCGAATGCGTGTGTTTGAGACCTCTGCAGTATAGTATCTAAGAACACTAAGGAATGCGATCAAAGCATCCTCCAAGAGCAACATCCTCAAAGAATCAGGAGCAATTTGGAGATGATCAATGCTTTTTCCAGCATGATGAAGCACCACATCACAAGACAAGTGTGATAATTAATGGGTCGAATGTAGAAGAGATCCATGATAAAAAAATATATTTTTATTCAAACAGTTAGGCTGAGTTCACACGTACCGGAACTCTCGCGGAAATTACCGCGAGAATTCCGGAATTCCATTCCGCGGGAAAATCGCATTTTAAATTCCCGCTATTTTCCCGCGGAAAAACTAGCATTTTGCAAGCGTATTTAGCTTGCAAAATGCTAGCGTTTTCCAAGCGATCTGTAGCATCGCTTGGAGAACTGATTGACAGGTTGGTCACACTCGTCAAACATAGTGTTTGACAAGTGTGACCAACTTTTTACTACTGAGGCCGCCTATGCAGCATCAGTAGTAAAAGATAAAATGTAAAAAAAAATAAAAAATGGTGTTATTCTTACCTTCCGACGTCCCGCGCATCCGTTCCCTGTAATCCTTTGCGAAAATGCCCGCGATGACGTCCGTTCTCGCGGGATCGCGATGTCTAGCGGTAATTCGCGATGACGTCGCGCGAATGACCGCGAGACTTCGCGATCCCGCGAGAACGGAAGCCAACGCGGGCATTTTCGCAAAGGATTACTGGGAACGAGAGCGTGGAGAGAAGCGGGAAGGCTGCGCGGGACGCCGGAAGGTAAGAATAACAATATTTTTTATTTTAAATTCTATTTTTTACAGGGATATGGTACCCAAAGCCCGGAGGACAGTCTCCTCTCCTCCGGACCGTGGGTACCATCCGCAAATGTTCTGCTTACTTTCCGCATGGTGTGCACAGCCACATGCGGGAAGTAAGCGGAACAATTAATTCCTATGGGTGCGGGATCGCCGCGATTCCACAACATTAATGAGCATGCGGCGGTTTTTACCGTGAAGCGATTCCGCCGTAGTAAAAACCGCAGTATTAGCACAGCATTGCGGAATCCCATAGGAATGCATGGGATGCTTATTTTTCGCGTTTTCGTGGCAAAATCGCGCGGTTAAAACCGCCGCGGAAACGCGAAAAAAAGCCACGTGTGAACTCAGCCTTAAAATACAATTTTAAAATAAGCAGAGCTGTCACAATTGGGAACACACAGAGGTGACACTCAAAGTACAGTATTTTCCGGCGTATAAGACGACTGGGTGTATAAGACGACCCCCAACTTTTCCACTTAAAATACAGAGTTTGGGATATACTCAAACAAAATAACGTATATACTTGTGTATAAGCCGAGATTTTCAGCCCATTTTTTGGGGCTGAAAGTCCCCCGCTTGGCTTATACACAAGTCATATACCTGCGGGTCGGCAGAGGGGGAGCGGGGGTGTCAAAGATCATACTGACCCCCCTCCCGACGCTTCTCTACAGCCCCCCTGCTTCTCCCACAGTCTTCCGTCATTCCTTCAGTGGTCACGTGGTACCGCTCATTAAACTCATGAATATTCATGAGTTTAATGAGCGGTACCACGTGACCGCTGAAGGCAGGAAGGGAGACCGTGGGAGAAGTGGGGGAGGCTGCAGAGACCGCACCAGGAGGGGGCAAGTATATCTAATATTCACCTGTCCCCAGTCCATTGCTCCTTGCTGCGTCCTCTGTCAGTGACATATAGACGGCGTGATTAGTGCGCGCCGCGCCCTCTGCTGCCTAAACGTGACTGACAGATGACACAGTAGACAGCGGCGAGCAGCGTGGGAACAGTGACAGGTGAATATCTCAGGTGCTGGGTCCTGAGCCAGCGGCAACACCGGCACCTGTTCCCCATAGCGCACTATGGAGCAGTATATGGGGGCAGCATATGGGGCATAATCTATGGAGCATCTTGTGGGGGCATAATGTATGGAGAAGCTTATGGGGCCATAATCTATGGAGCAGCATATGGGGGCAGCATATGGGGGCTTAATGTATGGAGCAGCATAGAGAGCATAATGTATGGATCAGCATATGGGGGCATATCTATGGAGCAGCATATGGGGCAGCATACGGGCGCATAATGTATGGAGCAGCATATGGGGCATGATCTATGGAGCAGCATATGTGGGCATAATGTATGGAGCAGCATATGGGGGCTGCATATGGGGGCATGATCTATATAGCATCTTCTGGGGGCATAATCTATGGGGCATAATCTATGGAGCATCCTATGGGGGCATAATCTATGGAGCATCCTATGGGGGCATAATCTACAGTGCCTTGTGAAAGTATTCGGCCCCCTGGAACTTTTCAACCTTTTCCTACATATCATGCTTCAAACATAAAGATACCAAATGTAAATTTTTGGTGAAGAATCAACAACAAGTGGGACACAATTGTGAAGTTGAACGTAATTTACTGGTTATTTTAAATTTTTGTGGAAATTCAAAAACTGAAAAGTGGGGCATGCAATATTATTCGGCCCCTTTACTTTCTGTGCAGCAAACTCACTTCAGAAGTTCATTGTGGATCTCTGAATGTACCAATGTTGTCCTAAATGACTAATGATGATAAATATAATCCACCTGTGTGTAATCAAGTCTCTGTATAAATGCACCTGTTCTGTGATAGTCTCAGGGTTCTGTTTGCAGCACAGAGAGCATCATGAAGACCAAGGAACACAATAGGCAAGTCCGTGATACTGTTGTGGAGAAGTTTAGAGCTGGATTTGAATACAAAATGATTTCCAAAACTTTAAACATCCCAAGGAGCACTGTGCAAGCGATCATATTGAAATGGAAGAAGTATCATACCACTGCAAATCTACCAAGATTCAGCCGTCCCTCTAAACTTTCATCTCAAACAAGGAGAAGACTGATCAAAGATGCAGCCAAGAGGCTCATGATCACTCTGGATGAACTGCAGAGATCTACAGCTGAGGTGGTACAGTCTGCCCATAGGACAACAATCAGTCATACACTGCACAAATCTGGCCTTTATGGAAGAGTGTCAAGAAGAAAGTCTTTTCTCAAAGATATCCATAAAAAGTGTCATTTAAAGTTTGCAACAAGCCACCTGGGAGACACACCAAACATATGAAAGAAGGTGCTCTGGTCAGATGAAACCAAAATCGAACTTTTTGGCAACAATGCCAAATGATATGTTTGGCGTAAAGGCAACACAGCTCATCACCCTAAACACACTATCCCCACTGTCAAACATGGTAGTGGCAGCATCATGGTTTGGGCCTGCTTTTCTTCAGCAGGGACAGGGAAGATGGTTAAAATTGATGAGAAGATGGATGGAGCCAAATACAGGACCATTTTTGAAGAATACCTGTTGGAGTCTGCAAAAGACCTGAGACTGGGATGGAGATTTGTCTTCCAACAAGACAATGATCCCAATCATAAAGCAAAATCTACAATGGAATGGTTCACAAATAAACGTATCCAGGTGTTAGAATGGCCAAGTCAAAGTCCAGACCTGAATCCAATCGAAAATCTGTGGAAAGAGCTGAAAACTGCTTTTCACAAACGATCTCCATCAAACCTCACTGAGCTCGAGCTGTTTGCCAAAGAAGTCTCTCGATGTACAAAACTGATAGAGACATACCCCAAGCGACTTGCAGCTGTAATCGCTGCAAAAGATGGCGCAACAAAGTATTAAGCTAAAGGGGCCGAATAATATTGCACGCCCCACTTTTCAGTTTTTGAATTTCCATAAAAATGTAAAATAACCAATAAATTTCATTCAACTTCACAATGTGTCCCACTTGTTGTTGATTCTTCACCAAAAATTTACATTTGGTATCTTTATGTTTGAAGCATGATATGTGGGAAAAGGTTGAAAAGTTCCAGTGGGCCAAATACTTTCGCAAGGCACTGTGTAGGGCATTTTCTGGGGCATAATCTATGGAGCATCTTATGGGGGCATAATCTATGGAGCATCTTATGGGGGCATAATCTATGGAGCACTTTATGGAGCATCTTATGGGGGCATAATCTATGGAACATCTTATGGGGCCATAACCTTTATGGAGCAGCATATGGGGCATATTATTCTATGGAGCAGCATCTTATGGAGCCATTATTAACCTTTTGTGCATGATATGGGGTGTATTTTGTATGGAGCATCTTATGGGGCCATCATGAACTGTATGGAGCATTATATGGGGTTTCCTGATTCAATCTGGATATCCAAAAACATTTAACCTACTGATGTCTCAATTAATTTTACTTTTATTGGTATCTATTTTTATTTTTGAAACTAGCTGAAGAGCCCGCGCTGCCCGGGCATAGTAACTAACTGTGGATAGTTATAACAAATTATAATTATTCTCCATCCCATAGTCCCGCGCCCATATACCCAACATACCTATCCTCCATCCCATAGTCGAGTGCCCATATACCCATCACACATCCTCCATCCCATAGTCCCGTGCCCATATACCCATCATACATATTCACAATCCCATAGGCCCGTGCCCATATACCCATCATACATATCTTCCATCCCATAGTCGAGTGCCCATATACCCATCACACATCCTCCATCCCATAGTCCCATGCCCATATACCCATCACACATCCTCCATCCCATAGTCCCATGCACATATACCCATCATACATACTCGCCATCCCATAGTCGAGTGCCCATATACCCATCACACATCCTTCATCTCATAGTCCCATGCTCATATACCCATCATACATATCCTCCATCCCATAGTCCCATGCCCATATACTCATCATACATATCCGCCATCCCATAGTCCCGTGCCCATATACCTGTCATACATATCCTTCATCCCATAGTCCAGTGCCCATATACCCATCACACATCCTCCATCCCCTAGTCCCGTGCCCATATACCCATCATACATATCCTCCATCCCATAGTCCAGTGCCCATATACCCATCACACATCCTCCATCCCATAGTCAACCATTATGACATCATAATGAGAGGCAGGGCTTGCAACCTATGATGACATCAGCGTCACCATGGCAACCATTGTGACATCATGAGGGGCGGGGCTTGATACACACGCACTTTTTCCCCATTATGTAGAGAGGGGCAAAATTGTTTGGTGAATTGGAACGCGCGGGGTTAAAATTTCGCCTCACAACATAGCCTAGGACACTCTCGGGGTCCAGACGTGTGACTGTGCCAAATTTTGTGGCTGTAGCTGCGATGGTGCGGATGCCAATCCCGGACATACATACATACATATATACATACACACACTTGAGCTTTATATAGATTTACCAGTAGCTGCTGCATTTTCCACTCTAGGCTTATACGCGAGTCAATAAGTTTTCCCAGTTTTTTGTGGCAAAATTAGGGGTGTCGGCTTATACACGGGTCAGCTTATACACGAGTATAAACAGTAGGAAGCACACTGCAGCGCTATAGCATGCCAACATGAAATATGAAAACTGAATTGCACTACCGCATTAGAAATATGAAAAATTGAGAATCTTAGAGCATAAAATGGCCAATTTATGTGTACCTGGAAGCCACGGTAAGGCGTTTCATTTTTCATATTTGCATGCTATGGCGCTAGAGTGTGCTTCTTATTTTATTTGAGTGCATATGAGTTGGTGACTCTAGGTTAAGCACCTGTTCACACTTAGTTTATGCTTGGATGTGACGGTCAGTTTTTTTAAATTTGTATTTATTAACCTTCTGACTGAGCAGTCCACCTCTTAGCCGCAGTTGTTTTTAATCACAGCAGGGCCATCACCCCTCCACAGAGATACAGTTTTCAGTCTAAGGAGAGGATTTACATAGGTTCCCATACAGAGGAAGACTTTAGTCTAAGTGAGGATTGGCAAAGTTAGGGTCCTGGAAAACGAGAAACGCCTTACCGTGGCTTCCAGGTACACATAAATTGGCCATTTTATGCGCTAAGCTTTCTCAATTTTTCATATTTCTAATGCGGTATTGCAATTTATTTTTCATATTTCATGTTTGCATGCTATGGCGCTACAGTGTGCTTCCTATTTTGTTTGAGTGTATGTGAGTTGGTGACTCTAGGTTAAGCACCTGTTTACGCTTAGTTTATGCTTGGATGTGACGGTCAGTTTTTTTAAATTTGACTTTGGGCTATACTTGCCGTATAAGTCGGGGGGTTATCTTATGTGCTGGGTGTCATTTTATACAGCGGGTGCGGAGCTCTAAAGTTGTCGCATACGGTGCGGGGAACGGTCCCGATGATGTGGTGCCTCACTGGGAAGGTGTAAGTCAATCAAGCCTGCCCTTGTATCCTATTACCTCCTTCTCGTTCACCCGTCTGGCCCGCCCTTCCCTATCTCTCAAATCTCGTGAGGATGGAAGTGAAGCGGCTCCTCTCTTTCGCCCATCTGGCCCGCCCTTCTCTGCAGCTCAAATCTCACGAGGATGGAAGTGTAGCGGCACATGCGTGCCTGCCCCGCTTCACTGCTGAAAATACAAACCTTAAATGACAGTACCAATTCTAATACCTATATTACAGTACCACCTTTTTGAGACCTTTACTGTCCAAGCTACCACCAATATGAAGGAATCACACTCCAATATTGATTTAGCTTACCTGTTTCACTCAAATAATTTACTGCTCCCCAAGGAATTGGAATTTAATATACATTTCACCAAATTATGCATATTCCATCCTATGTACTTTAAGTGTCATCTCTGTGTGTCCCCTATTATGACATCTCTGCTTATTTTAAAAATGTATTTTAACTGTTTAAAATACTCCGCAAGATAAACAGACATGCTGCGGTCTGGAAAGACGCGCAGCATGTCCGTTTCCGCAGGGAACCCACGGGCATTGGAGCAAGCATAAAATCCTATCCACTATGCTGCAACATCTGGACGCTACGGGTTGGATGCTGTGTTCAACCCTCAGCGTTTACTGACCGTGGGAACATACCCTAAAAGATCTAAAAACATTGAAGTAGCAAACTTTGTGAATACCAAAATTTATGTCTCAAAACTTTTGGCCACTACTGTACTATAATCTATTCTATTATTTCTAAACACTGTTTTTCGGTGATTCCTTGCGTTCATACTACACCCACACACACAAATGATACACCATTTGAAAGGTAAACTTGTCCTCTTCAGCAAGAAAATAGCTAAACAAACCACACATCCACAAAATACAGTTTAAACATTAATTTTCATAAATTTGCAGTAAGGAAAAATGACCTGCAGGTGGCACCACAGTACCCCAAAGCACACTACCAACACATTTGTATACATGTACTGCTTTTTTGGGGATTACTTTGCCCCACACACACAATACACCATTTGAAAGGTAAACTTGCTCCCTTCAGCAAGAAAACAGCTAAACAAACCACACTGTTAGGCGTCAGGTTTCTGCGTCTCCTGCTGTCTTTCTACTGCAGAGGAGATTACTTTGCAGCAGACCGCTCCAGAGACTAAGTCCCTCTGTGCTCCTACTGGGCATGCTCACGAGACAATCTCCCATTGGAGATCGGGAGTCATGTGCCCAGGTCCTGTTCCAGATCTCATTGGTCCATTTCGGAGATCTGGAAGGTCCCGCACGGCTATAAAAAGTGTGCATGGCCGTTCCGCCATGTGCTAGTATAGACTATACTTGCTATTTGTGAATGGTGACGGATGTATGATTCTGGTGACTGACTCATTATAAAACCCCTTCCTTCTGATATTACATATGTGGATAGGGAATTAGTTTAGCAGTCAGCGCCAGTCAGTTGCAAGCCTTAGGCCACTGTGCACGCCGCACCTCTACGCTAGCGTCCGACATTGTACGTGCTTTCTAGCTTTGTCGTCGAGCGGCAGTGTCCTACGCCGCGCTGCAGTTGCAGCCCTTCTTGGCGCTCGCAGTAGCGATGCTGCACACACGGTAGGTCTAGATGGACGCAGCTCCTCTCTTAGGTCCTGCTCCTGTGACCAGATACCGTGTGTACATTTTCCTGAGGCCTGTGACACTAACAGGCTCAGCGTTTTTGTATGTTTTTGTTGCGGCGCCTGTGTGTGTGAACAGAGCCCGCTCTGCGCACTTCGGGTGAAGTTGAACCCGTGCGCATTATACCGTCATATTGCTCCTCTGTCATTACCGAGCAGCGGTGTAACACCTACTGCATGGTGGACCCCGAGCGGCGAACGCACTTTATTATTTATTTTTATTTAGTGCGTTCCGCCGTTCCTAACACCACACATTCACGATTTTATCACTAAATACAGTTTAAACATTCATTTTCATAAACCTGGAGAAAAACACAATGACCTGCAGGTGGCACCTCAACCGGAAACCATTTTTTGGCCTCTACTTCAAAACAATTTTATTGTATTACCAATCTACATATATAAATACCTGTCTGTGTTCATCATCTCATGAAATACATTTACATTTGACCAGCTTGCTTTTTCTGAAATTGCCTGCGCCCCCGACGACCAATGTGCGAAAATTTCGCACGGGCCAAGCTAGTAATACATATTACTGTTTGCATTAAAAAAAAACTTGCCACAATAAACACTGAGAATGTTTTTACCATCATTGTTATATTTATATAAAAATAAAAGTACCAGTATATATAAGCCTGATTAACCATGTCCTCTAAAAAAACAGAGAACAGAACAGTAGGTCGGAGGTGTAATCCCTCTGGATGTTTTAGCGCAGTGCTGTGTGCGCCGCTGCTTATTACTGTTGCTATAATTACCGCACAGTACAACCACCATCAGCATCTATAGTTTATGTATAACTAATTGCTGTTGATCACAAATTATCTATCTCTCTAGGTATCAGGCAGAACCTCCTGAGACTACACGATGGCTGATCAGAAGAGAGAGCCCCCATCACTTATGTACGCCTTCATACAGTGATGTAAGTATATGCATGTATTAAAATGTTGAAAGCATTACTTGTACATGTGTTCCTGCACTTCTAGTGTTCATCTGTAAGCTGATATCTTATACCTAACATCAAAATAACAAATAATAAAGTGTTATATTGCTGAATATCCCACTATCCGGTGAATGGGGGTCCATGGATCCATTTATTATGTACAGCAGTACAACAGAGCTTGCCCAGGTGTAAGTTAAATGGAGCTAGATGAAGGAGTGTGAGCAGACCCATTACGTTAATATGTATTTTATGGTTCAAAGAAAACACAAATCCATCAAGTTTAACCTATAACCTAACATGCCTGCTGTAATCACATGAAGTGCCCGCCATACGTGCATATAATGCACAGCAGTGAGCTCTGAGTCCTTGTAATTTACCTAACAGGGTGGCACTGGGGTGGATTCTCCTTGACAAATGCCCAGTCATATTCTTTGTGTGGCTGATGTGTTTCTACGCACCCAGGACAAATCGAGTCAATGTATGCATGCGCAGTAGGAGGCAGAGCTGGAAAAAAAAAATGGCTGAAAAAAAAAAAAAGAAAAGGGGAGAGAAAGAGAGGCGGAACCGGTAAGCTGCATAAAAGACACCAGTAATGCTACAGCGGTGCGCAGCTATGTCGTCCACAAACGACCCGGTTTCGCTCCAACTGAGCCAGCCAGACGAGTCCCCACAGGGCAGCAGAAAGAGCGGTGCTACGAGAAGGAGCAGCAGCACCAGGAGAAGTGGCAGCTCCAGAAGAGAGTCCAACGGTCATTCCAGGCAAAATGAGCCCGCGGAGAAAAAACAGAAGGAGAAAAAGCCGTCCCACGCCTCGCCTCAGCCTGAGTCCCGAACCCCGCAGCCGGTAATTTGCTGACGAGATTCACGGGGGAGTGTTTTTAGTCAGGCTTATAGCTGATGACGTTTCCTTGATCCATACCTTTTAGGCCAAAAGAACGGAGAAGGCGAAAAATAGAGAGTGTGCCTTATGTTCTCAGCCTCTTCCAGATGGCCATCCTAAGAGATTATGCCAGTCTTGTATTGAAAAGACCTTACAAGAGGAATCCTCAGGGAGAAAAGAGGATATCCGAGCGATAATTAGAGAGGAGCTACGGGCCTTGGGCAGCTCCAGTAGTCAGGGTGGTCACTCCCCTGTCAAAGCAATAGTTTCACCGAGAGGAGTAGCTTCACTGGCGTCGGGATCGCCGTCAGAGACTGGGGAACTAGACTTGAGATAGATCCCAGGAATACTTTTCCTCGGTTGAAGAGGAACAGACTTGTTTCCCTACGGACAGTGTTAATAACTTTGTTAAGTCTGTCCGAAATACCACGGGGCTACCCGAGACTAAGGACCCCAAAACTCCGCAAGACATGATGTTCGCAGGAATTTCCCGGAGGAAGATCCGTGCTTTCCCAGTAGTCCTAGCTATTAAAGAGCTGGTAAGGAGGGAGTGGGAGAAACAGGGTCAGAGAACCTTCCTCCCCTTAACTTCAAAACGCAAATATCCATTTGACGACGAGGAGTCAACATCTTGGTCGAGAGCCTCGAAAGTACATGCGGCAGTGCCCTCTACCTCTCGTAGATCCTCCCTGCCGGTGGAGGATTCAGGGTCGTTGGCTGACTCATTAGATTGTAAGACAGATACCTTTCTTAAACGATCCTGGGAGGCATGCACGGCAGCTTTTAAGCCCGCAATAGCAGCCACGTGCACAGCAAGGTCAATGTTGGTATGGCTGGATGACCTGGAGGGGAAAATTAAAAGCGGAGTATCTAGAAACAAGCTCCTTTCCTCTATTCCCCTGATTAAAGGAGCAGCGGCTTTCCTGTCCAACTCCTCAGCGGACTCTCTCCGACTATCTTCTAGAGCAGCAGGGCTAACCAATTCGGGCCGGCGGGCCTTATGGTTGAAAGAATGGAGAGGAGAAACACAAACAAAGTCTAAACTTTGTGCTATACCCTGCCAGGGTAAGTACCTATTTGGCACGGAGCTGGATGAGATCCTAACAAAAGCGGGACCCGTGGAAGCGCTAGAACAGCGCGAAACAGCCGTCGTCAGCTTGTGAACACTCTTGTATTTCCACTCTGACCTGACATGTAACTATGTGTCAATAAATGAGCCATATTTATCCTGTTGAGTGCGACCTTTCCTCTATATGGATAAATTTAAAAAAGCTTAATACATTCTTGAAGCTGAGGCCGTTTAAAATGGAGTCAATAAATTCAGCAATAAAACTCTTGTTCCCCAGGTGCTATATGGCAGTCTTGGACCTAAAGGATGCCTATTACCATCTCCCCATATACCAAGGGCACCAGAAGTTCCTGCGGGTAGCAGTCTGGTTCAAGGGTCGGATTCAACATTTCCAGTTTACGGCAATGCCGTTCGGACTATCTATGGCTCCTCGGGTGTTTACCAAATTGATGCTAGAGGTGATGTCATATATAAGGCTGAATGACACCCTAGTGGTCAACTACTTGGACGACCTGCTCATAGTAGGAAAATCTGTTTCCCAATGTGAGAAAAGAATAGCTGATATTGTCTCATCCCTACAGACATTAGGCTGGCTAATCAACTGGGAGAAGTCCAGGCTGAAACCGGTAACCTGTCAGAAGTTCCAAGGCCTTCAAGTAGACTCCGTAAGTCAGAAATGCTTTCTACCAGATGCTAAGGCACAGGCCATAGTTAGTAAAATACGGAACATTACTGGAAAACCCGTAATATCATTGAGACAGGGTATGTCCTTGCTAGGGTCCTTAATATCATGCATTCCAGTGGTGTAATGGGCCCAATTCTACTCCAGAAAATTGCAGTGGGCTATTTTACAGGAGACAGACTGCGGGGGAGGTTGGAAGGGAAGATGTCCCTATCGCCCGAAGTTATTAACTCCCTAGGTTGGTGGTTGGATCCTACCAATTTGTCAAAAGGAGTTCAATGGTGGGTTACTCCCTCTATGGTACTCACCACGGATGCTAGCCCCTCAGGGTGGGGGCCCACCTGGAGGAAGGGATGGTACAGGGCCAGTGGCTGGAGCATGAAGCAGAAAGCTCCTCTAATATGAAGGAACTAACAGCAATTTATTATGCTATATCTCAATTACTCCCGCAGCTAAGAGGAAACCATGTGAGGATCCAGTCAGACAATACCACCGCAGTGGCATTTATAAACCGGCAAGGAGGTACGTGATCAGGACCATTGATGTCTATCGCGGAAAAGATCTTAGAGATAGCCGAAGTGCATCTTCACTCCTTATCTGCACTCCACATAAGAGGAGTGGACAATTCTCGAGCAGACTACCTCAGCCGCCAAACCTTATATCAAGGCGAGTGGGTCCTCAGCCCGCACATCTTCGAGATGATAGCGGCGAAATGTGGCAGACCAGAAATAGACCTGTTCACGACCAGAGCCAACAGGCTCTACAGAGCAGACAACCCAGACATACTAGATGCCCTCCAAGCATCCTGGACATTCCGGCAAGCCTATGCCTTCCCTCCAATGGTTCTGTTACCAACAGTGGTCAGGAAAATAAGACAAGAAAAGGCGAGGGTCATCTTGATAGCCCCGTTTTGGCCCAAGAGGCCGTGGTTTTCATGGCTGAGAGCCATGTCAATAACCGACCGATGGATTCTGCCACTACACCAGGACCTTCTCTCGCAGGGACCCTGCTACCATCCACAGGTAAAAGCCCTGCGCCTAGCAGCATGGAATTTGAAAGGGAACTATTGAAGCAGAGAGGCTTCTCAAAAAACCTGATTAGTACCCTTCTGCAAAATAGGAAGGAATCTACAACAAGAATATACACTAAGGTGTGGAGGAAATTCCTAGCCTTTCACCCAGTAAAATTGTCCGGTGAAGTGCCCATTACGGCCATTCTTGAATTCCTTCAGAAGGGCCGAGAATTGAGGCTCTCAGTAAATACTCTAAAGGTCCATGTATCGGCCCTAGGAGCCTTGTTTAACCACAACGTGGCAGGTAATAGGTGAGTGACCCGGTTTATTTCAGCTTGTCAGCGGTCAGAGCCAGTTCATATTCCTCAGCTACCAGCATGGAAACTTAGTCTTGTTTTGGATGCCTTCACTCAGGCCCTGTTTGAACCCATAAGTTCAGCATCAATGAAATGCCTTTCATTAAAAACTGCTACGCTAGTAGCCTTAGTATCAGCTAGAAGAGTAAGTGATCTTCACGCCCTGTCAGTAGACCCCCCGTTCCTGTCAGTAAAACGGGACAGACTGGTATTGAAAACGGACCCGTCCTACCTTCCCAAACGGGCTACTAAGTTTCATAGGTCTCAGGAGATCTGCCTACCTTCTTTTAATGAGAACCCAACAACACAGGACGAGGTTAAATATCATACTTTAGACGTAAGAAGAGCTGTGCTAGCCTACTTAGATAGGACCAGTCCCTGGAGGCAGCGTAGGTCTCTTTTTGTCTCCTTCCAGGGTAACAAGAAAGGGGCTAGAGTTACGACAGGCACGTTGTCCAGGTGGATCAGAGATGCGATCACAATGGCATGTTCGGCAAAAGGAGAGGACCCTCCACAGGGTATTAAGGCGCACTCTACTAGAGCCATGTCATCCTCCTGGGCCGAGAAGGCGAACGTCCCAATTGAGCAAATATGTAAGGCTGCAACCTGGTCTTCTCCATCTACCTTTTATAGTCACTATAGACTAGATTTGTCCTCTACCGATGATCTGACTTTTGGTAGATCTGTCCTTAACACAGTGTGCCCTCCCAGGTGATTATCTCTGAAAATCTCTCAGTGGGTGCTGTCGTGGCGAAGAGGAAAAACTGGATTACTTACCGATAATACTCTTTTGTAGAGTCCACGACAGCACCCGCTCACTTCACGCCCATAAAATTTTCACAAATGGTTCTCCTTGGTGGTGGAGATTAAAATTAGGATTCAAGATGTTGATAACTTTAGCAAACATAGAAGTATATATGTATAAAGATAAATGAATCGTCTAAACAAATTGACTAAAACGTGTATGGCGGTTCTCCTCCGTTGTTCTCTGTAATACAAACTGAGGGAGCGAGGGGGACCGCCCCATTTATCTCTCTGTAGGTTTCCTGTTCCTAGGGGCGGATCCCCTCTCTCAGTGGGTGCTGTCGTGGACTCTACAAAAGAGTATTACCGGTAAGTAATCCGGTTTTTCTTCAATAGTCTCTCATATTTCTAACATTTGTTTTATTTACTGCATTAGTTTTGAGGTCTTGAATGTAGAAGTTGCACACTGTAATGCCTGAAGATGGAATTCAGGATCTGTGTGATACAAATCACAAAGTCATAGTAACATAGTTAGCAAATAGCAAGGCCGAAAAAAAGACATCTGTCCATCCAGTTCAGCCTATATTCCGCCAGAATAAGTCCCCAGATCTACATCCTTCTAAAAAACCTAATAACTGTAAGATACAATATTGTTACGCTCCAGGAAGACATCCAGGCCTCTCTTGAAGCCCTCAACTGAGTTTACCATTACCACCTCCTCAGGCAAGGAATTCCAGATTCTCACTGCCCTAACAGTAAAGAATCCTCTTCTATGTTGGTGGAAAAACCTTCTCTCCTCCAGACGCAGAGAATGCCCTTTTGATGACCGTCACCTTCCTTGGTATAAACAGATCCTCAGAGAGATATTTGTATTATCCCCTTATATACTATACATGGTTATTAGATCGCCCCTCAGTCATCTTTTTTCTAGACTAAATAATCTTAATTTTGCTATTCCCTCTCGGTATTGTAGTTCTCCCATCCCTTTTATTAATTTTGTTGCCCTCCTCTGTACTCGCTCTAGTTCCATTATACTCTTCCTGAGCCCTGGTACCCAAAACTGTGCACAGTACTCCATGTGCGGTCTAACCAGGGATTTGTACAGAGGCAGTATAATGCTCTCATCATGTGTATCTAGACCTCTTTTAATGCACCCCATGATCCTGTTTGCCTTGGCAGCCGCTGCCTGGCACTGACGGCTCCAGGTACTGTAAGTTTATCATTAACTAGGATCCCCAAGCCCTTCTCCATGTCAGATTTACCCAGTGGTTTCCCGTTCAGTGTGTAATGGTGATATTGATTCCTTCTTCCCATGTGTATAACCTTACATTTATCATTGTTAAACCACATCTGCCACCTTTCGGCCCAAGTTTCCAACTTATCCAGATCCATCTATAGCAAAATACTATCTTCTCTTGTATTAACTGCTTTACATAGTTTTGTATCATCTGCAAAATCGATGGTGGTATAACCGGACAACTCTGACATCCTCACACAGATAGCACTTGAAGCTGTTGGGCCTAAATACAACATCTGTAACATGCCCCCCTACTATTTAGGGAAGGGGAACCACTAGAGCCCCTCAGACCCAGGACCCGAGAGCAAGTACAACCGTATTTTTCAGGCTATAAGACGCACCGGACCATAAGACGCACGCCAATTTTCAGAAGGAAAATAGGGAAAAAAATAATAATGTGTCAAATGGGGGTCCGTCTTACAGTCCGAATTCAGCTTACCTGGGAAGGGATCCGGCACAGGTGGAGGAGTGGTCACAGGGGTCATTCAGTGGTCCAGGCTCGTGCGGTGACGGCTCTGTGCTGGGGCAGGTTGGTTGTGCTGGAGCAGCTGGGCTGTACTGGGGCAGATGGCTGGGCTGTGCTGGGGCAGGTGGGCTGTGCTGGGGCAGCTGGGCTGGGGCAGCTGTGCTGGGGCTGGGGCAGCTGTGCTGTGCTGGGGCAGCTGTGCTGTGCTGGGGCTGCTGGGCTGTGCTGGGGCAGCTTTGCTGGGGCAGCTGTGCTGGGGCTGGGGCAGCTGTGCTGTGCTGGGGCAGCTGTGCTGGGGCTGGAGCAGCTGGCCTGGGGCTGGAGCAGCTGGGCTGGGGCAGGTGGGCTCTGTGGAGTGAGGGTGGCAGCTCTCTGTGCTCCGGTGAAGGGGCGGCGGCTCCGCCGGCATTTCCTCCAAGCCCGGAGGCCCACGCACATCCCTTGCTGGCCGCCACCATGTTTCGGTGGCCTCCGGGACCATGGATGCCGGGAAGATGGCCGCTGGTCCAGGGACGGCGCATGCGCAGGTTCAGATCTCGTCCCGAGATCTCGGGGGACAAGATTCAAATCTTGGCAACGAGATCTCGTCCCCCGAGATCTCGGGACGAGATCTGAACCTGCCCATGCGCCGTCCCCGGACCGGCGGCCATCTTCCCGGCGTCCATGTTCCCGGAGGCCACCGCAACATGGCGGCGGCCAGCAAGGGATGTGCGGGGGCCTCCGGGCTTGAAGGAAATGCCGGCGGAGCCGCCGCCCCTGCACCGGTGCACAGAGAGCCGCTACCCCTGCACCGGAGCACAGCCCGCTGCCACCACCGCACTACAGAGCCCAGCGGCACCCGCACCAGCCTCGGAGGTTAGTATATTGCGACAATAAGACGCACCCCCCACTTTCCCCAAAAATTTTTGGAGAAAAAAGTGCGTCTTATTGTCCGAAAAATACGGTACTTCTGCACCACAACCCAGATCCTTGCTGATCCCATAAAATATGAATGTTCTTCATAGAGTGAAAGTAGGTGCTAACAGGCAAGTCCTCCTTAGCGCTATAGGGTGTTTAGGATCCCCATCACGACTATCACAAACGCAGCCATGTATTTCACTGGGTGCGACCAGATGGCAGTGGGCAGCGCTATTATAGTTTATGCATTATCCATCATAACATGTATAATATTGTGTTTAGACATCTAGTTACATGTAATGATTAAACACCATATTTTTCAGTAACCTGACCACATACTGAAAAAATCTCTACATTCTAAAGTGACCATTATTACAATTTATTCTGCAAGGGCTCTAAGTGATCCAGTATCTACAGAACAATCTCTTTGCCTTGTGTCATAGAAGATGAATGGTAACTAAAGACATGTAGGTTTCCATCTGGGTATTCACCTGGCGTTGCCCAGCAGCAATCTCCCATCTTGGGGGTTGGAGCAACCAAAAAGAGCGAATAATATTCTAAATCTGACATGTATATTTCCATAGCAGAAATCCAAGCCTGACACTCAGATTTCTGCACAGATTTGCCGTGGATGAGCAGCAAGTGTACAACAGATCGTCACCAGGATTAGCCTATTTAATAAGTACTCCATGAAGACAAGTCACACGCTTCTGATTCCTGTGGTGGAAATGCAAATTAATACTAAATAGTTATACAGGGGACTTTGCACCTACATGCATTGTATGTTTAATTGCTGCCATTTTTCATTAAAAATCATTTTATTGTATATGTTTACTGAGGGGGGTTTCAGTGAATCATTGGTGTGGCCAAGCGCTTGATACACCTTTACGTCCCCACAATTTGCATACGCCAAGAGTGCACTTAAGCCCCCAAATTTGCAAAAGGAATAAAATGACTTATAAAAGTAATTATAGATATGAATGAGTCCCCTACATAACTGGTTTATTTATTTAATTTTCTTTTCTGGGTTTACAGACTAACTTTAGGCTGTGTGCCCACGTTGCGTTTTTTAAGAAAAGCACTCCATGTTATCATAATTGAATTCGCACATGTTGTGCTAATGGTGCGTTTTTTTTCCGCTACGGAAACGCTTAGCAGGAAAAAACGCAGCATGTTCATTAATTTTGCGAAAACGCGTGCGTTTCCGCATACATACAGTGTATTGCTATTGCAAAAACACATAGGAAAAAGCATGCTAAAACGCTTAACAAAAGCGTCAAAAACGCTTACAAAGGCGCGTCATAAAATGCATGCGTTTTCCCGTGAAGAGGGTGTGCGTTTCTGCTCAGGAATATTCTGCATCAAAAAAGCAACATGGGCACATAGCCTTAAAATCTGTTTACAAAAAACAAGGCCGGGGCGCACGATCTGTGCAATATATTGTACAATGTATAGAGGGTAGGTGCCGCTACAGTGGAATAAACACTGAAACAAAAGAAAAGAGAAAAAGCACCACTGCATAATGACGCACACTATCCCCATATAATATTTAGAAGTTTATTAATGCAAAAGAGCTATACATAAAAACATTTAAAAAACACACACAGAGACATCCCACAATATACAATAATAAAGTATAGGGCACAAAATCATGTGTAGTATAATTGCATATCACAACTAATCCAACCCCGGAATACATCTATACCCTACTGTTGGGCTCATAGGGACCATAAGATCCTAACACTATTCAGCAATTAAAGCATGAATCCATCTCAACCAACAAATATGGATATATGGGCCATAATAAGCCACCTAAATAATCCCCAGGGTGCTAAAAAACACCCTATAATAGGGTAATATCCAAGAATGACCAGATCAACACATATACATCCCTATAATGGGATAATATCCCAGGATGAACAAGCTGAACAATGTAAACAAAACCTCAGCAGGCTAGAGACCGTAGAAAGGATCAGATAAGTGGGCGCCCTGCCCAGAACCATACCCCACGCGTATCGCTGCAACACGTGCAGCTTCGTCAGGGGAAGTAAGTAAGCCATGGTCCGAGGGGCTTTAAATACCTTGTTAAAGTCCAAAGTGGGAGTGCGCGCGCACTGTTTATTCATCAGGCATGGCGACCGCATGAAGACCGGCGTCCCGGTCACATGACCAAAATAATAATGGCCACCACGCATGCACAGTACATTTCGCCTCAACTAGGTATAACAGTCCCACTGCGCCTGCGTCCAGTGGAACGCATAAGGCAAAATGCCTGCGTCCAACTGGACAGACGCCAATTAACATGAGGCGCCTTAGAACCATCTGATACTAGACTTTGTGCAATAAAGCGCGCGTCACTCCCGGGAGCAATATACATAAAACGACCAACACGGACAAAAGACAATATATAGACATATATACAAGAGGGAAAGAGGACACCAGACAAAACGTACACATAAGAATATAATAATAATAAAAAAGTGATTACAACACCAGACAGGACATACATATAGGGATTGGTAGGACACAAACCCACAACAGCCACCATAATGTATAAATTGTTATGAATAAAGGCCAATATTGATCAAGAACTCTCCTCATCACTAATACCTAATAATCAAAGATCTCCATATCCAGGAGAGAATCCAGATCATAGTAAGGGGCCATTTTATTTTATTTGTGAAATCCAGATCGAAGGAGCAACAGCCAGTACCGCCAATGTGAGACCCTAAAATATGATCCCCATGAGCCCAAAATCCCGAGGTACATCTTAAGATATGAACATCCATAAGGAGAGAAACAATTGGTCTATCCAAAAAATAGGATTCAAGATCTATAATGACATAATTAAGCATATTGAAAGATCATTTGCTAATTTTATTAGTCAATATATACAAGTATTCCATAGAGTGAATATCCCATTTATCCAATGATTCAAAATCCAATACATCAAAATTGGCCAATCATATAAGCAAAAAGGAACAAAATTGAGGCCAAATAATTCCATGGTGCGAATCCGATCAAACCATAAAGGGACCATGGAGCTCCTTTTTACGGGGTTTCTGGGTTGAATATTCACCTTACCCTCTCTTCTCTTCTTCCCCTAGGTGATTATCTTCTTTGGAAATCAGTATGAATAGGAATCATGGTCCCTTTATGGTTTGATCGGATTCGCACCATGGAATTATTTGGCCTCAATTTTGTTCCTTTTTGCTTATATGATTGGCCAATTTTGATGTATTGGATTTTGAATCATTGTATAAATGGGATATTCACTCTATGGAATACTTGTATATATTGACTAATAAAATTAGCAAATGATCTTTCAATATGCTTAATTATGTCATTATAGATCTTGAATCCTATTTTTTGGATAGACCAATTGTTTCTCTCCTTATGGATGTTCATATCTTAAGATGTACCTCGGGATTTTGGGCTCATGGGGATCATATTTTAGGGTCTCACATTGGCGGTACTGGCTGTTGCTCCTTCGATCTGGATTTCACAAATAAAATAAAATGGCCCCTTACTATGATCTGGATTCTCTCCTGGATATGGAGATCTTTGATTATTAGGTATTAGTGATGAGGAGAGTTCTTGATCAATATTGGCCTTTATTCATAACAATTTATACATTATGGTGGCTGTTGTGGGTTTGTGTCCTACCAATCCCTATATGTATGTCCTGTCTGGTGTTGTAATCACTTTTTTATTATTATTATATTCTTATGTGTACGTTTTGTCTGGTGTCCTCTTTCCCTCTTGTATATATGTCTATATATTGTCTTTTGTCCGTGTTGGTCGTTTTATGTATATTGCTCCCGGGAGCGACGCGCGCTTTATTGCACAAAGTCTAGTATCAGATGGTTCTAAGGCGCCTCATGTTAATTGGCGTCTGTCCAGTTGGACGCAGGCATTTTGCCTTATGCGTTCCACTGGACGCAGGCGCAGTGGGACTGTTATACCTAGTTGAGGCGAAATGTACTGCGCATGCGTGGTGGCCATTATTATTTTGGTCATGTGACCGGGACGCCGGTCTTCATGCAGTCGCCATGCCTGATGAATAAACAGTGCGCGCGCACTCCCACTTTGGACTTTAACAAGGTATTTAAAGCCCCTCGGACCATGGCTTACTTACTTCCCCTGACGAAGCTGCACGTGTTGCAGCGATACGCGTGGGGTATGGTTCTGGGCAGGGCGCCCACTTATCTGATCCTTTCTACGGTCTCTAGCCTGCTGAGGTTTTGTTTACATTGTTCAGCTTGTTCATCCTGGGATATTATCCCATTATAGGGATGTATATGTGTTGATCTGGTCATTCTTGGATATTACCCTATTATAGGGTGTTTTTTAGCACCCTGGGGATTATTTAGGTGGCTTATTATGGCCCATATATCCATATTTGTTGGTTGAGATGGATTCATGCTTTAATTGCTGAATAGTGTTAGGATCTTATGGTCCCTATGAGCCCAACAGTAGGGTATAGATGTATTCCGGGGTTGGATTAGTTGTGATATGCAATTATACTACACATGATTTTGTGCCCTATACTTTATTATTGTATATTGTGGGATGTCTCTGTGTGTGTTTTTTAAATGTTTTTATGTATAACTCTTTTGCATTAATAAACTTCTAAATATTATATGGGGATAGTGTGCGTCATTATGCAGTGGTGCTTTTTCTCTTTTCTTTAGCCTTAAAATCTGTATGAAGTTTTCCTTTAGGCCACATTCACATGTTCAGTATTTGGTCAGTATTTCACATCAGTATTTGTAAGCTAAAACCAGGAATAGAACAATCAGAGGGAAAGTATAAGGCTGGAGTCACACTAACCTGCGCAAAATACGCTCCGTATTTTACATGCGTAATACGGATGACAGACCCCTAAACAGTGCTCCGTATGTCATCCGTAATCAAGGTGTGGTCGCGTATTTTGCGCATGTCCGCATCCGTATGTAATCCGTATGGCATCCGTATGGTGAGATTTTCTCGCAGGCTTGCAAAATGGACATATAATGGAGCCCTATGACAGTTTTAATAAAGAAATGAAAGAATAGATATAGACACATAGAATGCGTGTATATATATATATGTATTCTATGTGTCTATATCTATTCTTTCATTTCTTTATTAAAACTGTCAGTGTGAGTTTACTGTATAGCGCACTGAATTGCCGGCTTTGCTAAAAGACACCGGGTGCGTATTTCTCGCAAGTCACATGTGTGGTCCATGTGTAATCCGTATTTTTTGCGCACCCATAGACTTGCATTGGCGTACTACGGGCATAGTACGCTGACAATCGCAGCATGCTGCGATTGGCACGGAGCGTAGGATACTGAGGAGAAATATACGCCTGGTGCGAGTGACCCCATAGAAAATCATTTGTCCGTGTCTAATGCGTGCTTTTTGCGCCTCTCGCTCTCCCGTAGTCCTCGCCAGTGTGACCCCGGCCTAAGGCCGGAGTCACACTAGCGAGAAATACGGACGAGTGCTATGCGATAAAACATCACATAGCACTCGGGCCGCTGGTAATCTATGGGGCAGCTCCCATCACCGTTCTTTTCTTGGCCGTATTATACGTGTGAGTAAAATCGAAGCATGCTGCGATTTACTGCGTATATCGGCCGAGACTTGCCATTGTAAGTCTATGGGTGTGATAAAAAAATTGCACACCACAGTAATGGAGAGGTGCAATGCCAGTTCATTTTCCCAAGCTCCAGAGTTCAGCGTGGGTCAGGCTGTCAGGGAGCGCTAGTCACTGAATCTGCGCTGGCAACATCTCATTCACCAGTAGCTTTTCAGCCGGGACGGTCGCATCTTAGCACCGTCCAGGTTGAAAAATGTATATTCCCCAGATATGGATTACGGCGTGGGACAAAACGACGGACAGGTATGCTATATTGTTGCTTTTTCATTTTATATTTATTACAGGAGAACAAGGACTTTGCATCGATTAGGTGTGTTTGTAAGTATGGTTTAATTAAGAATAATAAAGGAGTCTGTGCCTTTATTTCAAATAATGGATTTTTTAATGGGTGTCTGTTTTCTTTACAATTTGACTATGGGGTTAGTAATAGGGGCATCTAATTGACGCCACTCCATTACTAACCTCGAGGCTTGATGTCACCTGAAAGATGACATCAACCCCCTCAACTATTACCCCATATGCCACCGCTACAGGTTAGTGGGAAGAGCAAAGCTATGTGCCTGAATTGGCGCATCTTAGACATGCGCCTTTTCTGGGGCGGCTGAGAGCTGATGTTTTTAGCCGGGGAGGCCACTATCCATGGCCCCTTTCCAGGCTATTAACATCAGCCCTCAGCTGTCTGCACAGCCATTGCTGGCTATTAATTATAGGGGGACCCCACGCCATATTTTTACGCAAAAGAATCTTTTATTCATTAAATACATATTCAGAATTTTGCACATATATATATATGTTTGTCACTGATTATATATATATATATATATATATATATATATTATATATAATATATATACAGTATATACCTACTCTATGTGTATATATCTATGCTATCTATTCTATTCTAACCTGTCACTCTGTGATTACACTGTATGCAGCAGATCATTTGACAGCTTTTAATCTATTTATCTGTATATATATCTACCAATCTAAGATATAAATTTTATTTTTATAGCGCCGACATATTCCGCAGCACTTTACATTTCAGAGGGGATTTGTACAGACAATAGACATTACAGCATAACAATAATCACATACAGTAGATTATAACAAATACCAAGAGGAAAAAGGGCCCTGCTCGCAAGCTTACAGTCTATGAGGAAAGAGGTAGACGAGAAAGGTGGGTGGTAACAGTTGCCCTGATTGTATGGACCAGCCATAATGTTAAGTGTGTAACAGTACAGACAGAGAGGGCTAATGGATGCATAAAGCATGTGGGAACATGATGCGCGAAATCTGGTTATGGTAAAACTTTTGGCTGTGCCACACAGGGATAGATTAGGTTAATGTGTTGAGGCGATAGGCCAGTCTGAATAAATGCGTTTTCAGGGCACGCTTAAAATTTTGGGGGATTGGGGACTAATCGTATTGACCTGGGAAGTACATTCCAAAGAATTGGCGAGGCACGTGTAAAGTCTTGGAGACGGGAGTGGGAGGTTCTGACTATTGAGGATGCTAACCTCAGGTCATCAGCAGAACGGAGGGCGCGGGTAGGGTGGTATACTAAAACAAGGGTGGAGATGTAGGGTGGTGCTGAGCCATGGAGGGCTTTGTGGGTGAGGGTAATAAGTTTATACTGAATTCTGGAGTGGATGGGTAGCCAGTGTAATGACTGGCACAAGGTGACTGGCACAAGGTACATATATATATATATATATATATATATATATATTGTGAGGTGCCAAGGGGAGAGGTACTAGAAAACAGGTATGTTTCTCCCCGTTTCACTTCATATGTCTCCCTGTACTGATGATGAAGCCAGTTTATTTCACTGTAATCCAGTCCTGGTTTCCTTAGTGATCAGCATGGAAAGGACTGGTAGTTCCCCCTCCACTAATTCAATCCAGGTTTTGGTTTCCTGACTGGTCCAGCTGATATAATCAGGAGGAGCTGGAATCTCTCAGTCTATCGTCTGCTGAGCTGGGAGCTGACACAGTAAGATAACATGGACTTGTTTGCTGTTATATAGGTTTATTTTGTAGTTAGCCTGCTATTGTTAGTTAGTGGCCAGACGGCCTTAGACGTTTTATTTCATGTTTGGCATGTGTAACATTGGATAACAAGTGTGCACAATAAATATGCCGTGTCCATATTGCTAGTCTGCTGAAGTGACTTCATAGCCACACGCTTGTGCCAAAGCAAAGATCCTAGCTGAGCTATCTATTCCCCACAAATGGTGTTTCGAATGCGGGCACTTGTGGCTGCTGGACTGTGACTGCAGAGAAAACGCTGTGTATGTCCTGGCTGAAAGCTTCTGCGCTTTTGAAGAGCCAAGAGTCCAGTAATATGGAGGAACTAGTGAAGCAGTTATTGCAAGCAAATGTGCAACAACAGCAGACTAATGCTTGCTTCCAGAAGGCTCTGGAGCAGCAACACCAGATGCAGCAAGAGCAGTTGGAGGCAATAAAACAGGCCTTGGTTCGGCAACCCCGAGATGAG
Organism: Dendrobates tinctorius; assembly: GCF_039654945.1. Lineage (NCBI taxonomy): Eukaryota > Metazoa > Chordata > Amphibia > Anura > Dendrobatidae > Dendrobates > Dendrobates tinctorius. Next base: position 65,475,716 of record NW_027361698.1, read on the forward strand.
GGAGACCGTGCACAAAGCGCTGCTAGTGCGCAGAAAGCCGTACAGAAGACTTTGCTTAAAATGACCGCAGACGATGATGTGGAAGCATACCTCACCGTGTTTGAACGTATTGCAGAACGTGAGCACTTACCACTGGACAGATGGGCTGAGGTAGTGGCTCCGTTTCTGAGCGGAAATCCACAAAAAGCCTATTACGATCTGAGTGGAGCGGATGCTATGGACTATATCAAACTCAAAGGCGAAATCCTGGCAAGGCTGGGAGTAAACACGTATGTACGTGCACAGAGAGTGCATTTATGGAATTTTGTGGAGCATCAGCCAGCCCGCTCACAAATGCATGATCTCATCCATCTAGTAAAAAAATGGCTGCAACCGGAGGCTTTGACGTCCGCACAGATGGTGGAGCGTGTTGTTCTAGACAAGTACCTGCGGTCCTTACCCGCTAAGATCCAGAGGTGGGTTGGACAGGGTGACCCAACTACCGCTGACCAGTTGGTGAATATGGTCGAATGCTACAATGCTTCTGAAAGCCTACTCCAAGGGACGTTAGCACCCCACTGGCCCCCCAAGAAATCGCTGGAGAGTCCTGCGAAACCTACTCCATCTTCAAAAGAAGAGAACGTCACAATGAAGGGTAGCAGACCTACAAAGGACTATGGAGGTGGTACGGGCTCACATCAAGCCAGCAGACCTCGTCTGGGATCTCCATCGAGGAGACAAGGGCCTATACAATGTTGGCGATGTCGCGGGCTTGGCCATGTAGCAGCTAACTGCCCAATGACTACAGAGCCAATGGACTGTAATGCTATGAGGCGTCATTCATTATATGTGCAGTCAGTCTGTGTGGCGGAGACCCTCACGGGAAATGAACAACACGTGTGCCATGTCGAGGTTGACGGTTATAGTGTGAATGCCGTCTTGGATTCCGGCAGTCAAGTAACTTTGGTACATGCCAGTTTGGTGGACTCTAGCGCCCTAACGAACTTAACCGTGGGCATTAGTTGCATCCATGGGGATACTAAGAACTACCCCACTGCCTGGGTTACTCTTGCCACGCCAGTAGGGACCAAAAGACATCAGGCGGCAGTCATAAAGTCTATGGGACACAGTGTAATCCTGGGGAGAGACTTTCCCTTATTTTGGGACTTGTGGAACTTCAAAAGTGGCATGAACCCTCTAGTTGAAGACGGTGCTCCGGAGCTAGCCCCTGAACCATTGCAGCAAGACGACGGAGAACTCATCTCAGAGGAAGTACTAGAATCTGTGGACTCTCCTCTGGCTGTGTATGCAGGCGAGGCAGACCAGCTAGGGGATGTTTTAGAAATGCCTGACCTTGAGGTGGCCCGTGGTAAGTTCGGGACCGCTCAGCACCAGGATCCTACTCTAGCAAGGGCGTGGGAAAACATAAAGGTCTCCGAGGGAAGACCATTGTACCCAGGGGTACAAAACGAGTTCCCACACGTGGCGGTGCAGCAGGATATGTTGTGTCACATAGACAAGGTGCGAGGGGTGGTGGTAGAACAACTAGTGGTACCTAAGTCCTTTCGCCCGGTAGTTTTGGAGTTGGCACATAAACATCCCTTGGGAGGACACCTGGCAGTAGAAAAGACAAAACACCGTATTCTGCAACGTTTCTTTTGGCCGGGTCTAGTGGGAGACGTGACCCAGTACTGTCGGTCATGTCCTACGTGTCAATTGACCGCACCTATGTCACATTTTAGAAGCCCCTTAGTGCCCTTACCAATAATAGAGGTGCCCTTGGAGAGGATAGCAATGGATATAGTCGGTCCATTAGTTAAATCTGCCAGGGGTCATCAGTACATTTTGGTAGTATTGGATTACGCCACGCGTTATCCCGAAGCAGTGCCCTTGCGGAATGCCAATGCGAAATCAATTTCAAAGGATCTGGTTAATATGTTTTCCCGCACCGGCATTCCGAAAGAGATACTTACGGATCAAGGGACCCCCTTTATGTCTCGTATACTTAAGGATTTATGTAAACTGCTAAAAATCTCCCATTTGCGTACCTCAGTATATCACCCTCAGACTGATGGTTTGGTGGAGCGCTTTAACAAAACCCTAAAGGGAATGTTGAAAAGGGTGGTGGATAAGGACGGGAGAGATTGGGATGCCCTACTACCATACCTCCTGTTCGCTATACGTGAGTTACCCCAATCCTCCACAGGCTTTTCACCTTTTGAGTTGGTTTATGGGCGGTGTCCTAGAGGCCTGTTAGATATTGCCAAGGAGACTTGGGAACAAGAGGTGACTCCTTATCGCAGTGTAATTGAACACATAACACTTATGCAGGACCGAATTGCAGCAGTTATGCCAATAGTTAAAGAGTGTTTAGAGCGCGCACAACATGCCCAAAGCACGGTATACAACCGAGCGGCAAAAACACGAGTCTTTCAACCCGGAGACAGGGTGTTGGTATTGGTGCCTACCATAGAGAATAAATTTCTTGCGAAATGGCAGGGACCATACGAAGTGCTGGAACGAGTAGGTGAAGTAAATTATAAGATACACCAACCAGACAAGAGAAAGCCTGAACAAATATACCACATAAACTTGCTTAAGGCCTGGCGGGACAGGGAGAGTCTGGTGGCAGGAGCTGCCCTTGAGGATGGGCCTCGAGGGGCACCACCTTCTAAGGTAAAGGACCCCCAGGTAGCTCCGCCAGAAGTGGGTATTGCAGATACGCTATCCGAAAGCCAAAAACGAGAGACCAGGGAGTTCATACAGAGGAACGCAGATATTTTCTCGGAACTTCCTGGCCGGACTCACCTAATTAAACATGACATTATTACTGATCCACAGGCGCGGGTACGGCTTAAACCATATCGAATTCCGGAGGCTCGGAGACAAGCCATTGCCCAGCAAGTGAAGATGTTAGAGCTCGGGGTCATTGAGGAGTCCCGGAGTGATTGGGCTAGCCCTATCATACTGGTGCCCAAACCCGATGGGACTATCCGATTTTGTAACGATTTTCGGAAAGTAAACGAAGTATCGAAATTCGATGCCTACCCGATGCCAAGAGTCGATGAACTGATAGAGAGACTGGGTTCGGCTAGGTACATATCCACTATTGACTTAACAAAAGGTTATTGGCAGATTCCCCTCACGGAATCAGCCAAAGAGAAAACTGCCTTTGTTACGCCCCAGGGATTATTCCAGTACCGAGATATGCCATTTGGGTTGCATGGTGCCGCAGCCACCTTCCAACGTCTAATGGATATTATCCTAAAACCCCATGGCCAGTATGCATCTGCGTACTTGGACGACATTATTATCTTTAGCAATGACTGGGACACGCATTTGTCAAAAGTACAAGCCATCTTAGACTCCTTAAAAACAGCTGCGTTGACTGCCAATCCCAAGAAATGTACGTTGGGATTGGAAGAGGCTCGCTATCTGGGATATAGCATAGGGAGAGGCGTCGTGAAGCCTCAAGCCAATAAAGTGGATGCTATTCAAAATTGGCCACGACCGGTAACCAAAAAACAGGTTGGAGCTTTTTTAGGGATCGTTGGTTATTATAGGCGGTTCATCAAACATTTTGCGACCATCGCAGCTCCTCTCACAGATCTTACTAAGGGGTCAGAAGCAGAGGAGGCCTTTCAGCGATTGAAAACAGTCCTCTGTGACCAACCAGTGTTGGTTGCACCAGACTTTAAACGGGAGTTTATTGTCCAAACAGACGCCTCTGGGGTGGGCCTCGGCGCGGTTTTGTCTCAAGAAGTAAATGGCGAGGAACACCCAGTGGCCTATCTAAGCAGAAAGCTTACAAGAGCAGAAAAGAACTACAGTGTAGTTGAGCGGGAAGCCCTGGCTGTGAAATGGGCCCTGTGCACCTTGCGCTATTATTTACTAGGTCGCCAGTTTAGGCTAGTGACGGACCATTCGCCCCTAACATGGATGTCCCGGGCAAAAGAAGGCAATGCACGGGTGACACGCTGGTTCTTAGCATTACAAGGGTTTAAATTTTCCGTTGAGCACAGGGCGGGCACAGCGCACAGAAATGCAGATGCGTTATCTAGAACGCACTGCTTGGTGACTCGTCGTGTCCGACCCCACGGGCTCGAACAGAGGAGGGGGGTGTGTGAGGTGCCAAGGGGAGAGGTACTAGAAAACAGGTATGTTTCTCCCCGTTTCATTTCATATGTCTCCCTGTACTGATGATGAAGCCAGTTTATTTCACTGTAATCCAGTCCTGGTTTCCTTAGTGATCAGCATGGAAAGGACTGGTAGTTCCCCCTCCACTAATTCAATCCAGGTTTTGGTTTCCTGACTGGTCCAGCTGATATAATCAGGAGGAGCTGGAATCTCTCAGTCTATCGTCTGCTGAGCTGGGAGCTGACACAGTAAAGGGGGTTTTACACTAAGCAATATCGCTAGCAATATCGCTAAAACGTCACTGGTTTTGTGACGTTATAGCGATATTGCTAGCGATATCGCTATGTGTGATACTTACCAACGACCGGCTCCCCCGCTGCTCATCGCTGATCGCGCGAGAATGTCCGGCTCCATTTCTCGTCGGGCGCTTCCTGCTGAGACTTCCTGCTGTGACGTCCAGCGACGCGTGGAGGCGGGCGGGAGGACGCAGGATCGCTGTGTGTGAATGGTAAGTATCGTGCGCTGCGTCGCTGCTGCATCGCTGTGAGATCTTTCTGTATGAAAGCTCACTAGCGATCATTTAGCGATGCACCAGCGATCCTGACCGGGTCGGATCGCTGGTTGGATCGCTGGTGCATCGCTAAATGTAAAAGGGCCTTAAGATAACATGGACTTGTTTGCTGTTATATAGGTTTATTTTGTAGTTAGCCTGCTATTGTTAGTTAGTGGCCAGACGGCCTTAGACGTTTTATTTCATGTTTGGCATGTGTAGAATCATAGAATCATAGAATCGTAGAGTTGGAAGGGACCTCCTGGGCCATCTGGTCCAACCCCCTGCTCAAAGCAGGATTCGCTAAATCATCCCAGTTAGATGTCTGTCCAGCCTCTGTTTGAAGACTTCCATTGAAGGAGAACTCACCACTTCTCGTGGCAGCCTGTTCCACTCATTGATCACTCTAACTGTCAAAAAGTTTTTTCTAATATCTAATCTGTGTCTCCTCCCATTCAGCTTCATCCCATTGCTTCTAGTCTTTCCTTGTGCAAATGAGAATAAAGTTGATCCTTCTACAATGTGACAGCCCTTTAGATATTTGTAGACAGCTATTAAGTCTCCTCTCAGTCTTCTCTTTTGCAAACTAAACATTCCCAAATCCTGCAACCTTTCCTCATAAGACAGGGTTTGCAGACCGGTCACCATTCTGGTCGCTCTTTTCTGAACTTGCTCCAGTTTGTTGATGTCTTTTTTAAAATGTGGTGCCCAAAATTGGACACAATATTCCAGATGAGGTCTGACCAAAGAGGAGTAGAGGGAAATAATTACTTCACGTGATCTAGACTGTATGCTTCTGTTAATACATCCTAGAATTGCATTTGCCTTTTTTGCTGCTGCATCACACTGTTGACTCATATTCAGTCTGTGATCTATTAGTATACCCAAGTCTTTTTCACATGTGCTGTCACTTAGCCCTATTCCTCCCAATAAATATGCCGTGTCCATATTGCTAGTCTGCTGAAGTGACTTCATAGCCACACGCTTGTGCCAAAGCAAAGATCCTAGCTGAGCTATCTATTCCCCACAATATATATATATACAGTTAGGTCCATATATATTTGGACAGAGACAACATTTTTCTAATTTTGGTTCTAGAGATTACCACAATGAATTTTAAACAAAACAACTCAGATGCAGTTGAAGTTCAGACTTTCAGCTTTCATTTGAGGGTATCCACATTAAAACTGGATGAAGGGTTTAGGAGTTTCAGCTCCTTAACATGTGCCACCCTGTTTTTAAAGGGACCAAAAGTAATTGGACAATTGACTCCAAGGCTATTTCATGGACAGGTGTGGGCAATCCCTTCGTTATGTAATTCTCAATTAAGCAGATAAAAGGCCTGGAGTTGATTTGAGGTGTGGTGCTTGCATTTGGAAACAGGTGAAACAAGCCATCCTTAAGCTGCAAGAACAGAAAAAAAACCATCTGAGAAATTGCTACAACATTAGGAGTGGCAAAATCTACAGTTTGGTACATCCTGAGAAAGAAAGAAAGCACTGGTGAACACATCAATGCAAAAAGACCTGGGCGCCCACGGAAGACAACAGTGGTGGATGATCGCAGAATAATCTCCATGGTGAAGAGAAACCCCTTCACAACAGCCAACCAAGTGAACAACACTCTCCAGGAGGTAGGCATATCAATATCCAAATCTACCATAAAGAGAAGACTGCATGAAAGTAAATACAGAGGGTTCACTGCACGGTGCAAGCCACTCATAAGCATCAAGAATAAAAAGGCTAGACTGGACTTTGCTAAAAAATATCTAAAAAAAAAAGCCAGCACAGTTCTGGAAGAACATTCTTTGGACAGATGAAACCAAGATCAACCTCTACCAGAAAGATGGAAAGAGAAAAGTATGGCGAAGGCGTGGTACAGCTCATGATCCAAAGCATACCACATCATCTGTAAAACACGGCGGAGGCAGTGTGATGGCTTGGGCATGCATGGCTGCCAGTGGCACTGGGTCACTAGTGTTTATTGATGATGTGACACAGGACCGAAGCAGCCGAATGAATTCTGAGGTATTCAGAGCCATACTGTGTGCTCAGATCCAGCAAAATGCAGCCAAACTGGTTGGTCGTCGTTTCATACTACAGATGGACAATGACCCAAAACATAAAGCCAAAGCAACCCAGGAGTTTATTAAAGCAAAGAAGTGGAATATTCTTGAATGGCCATGTCAGTCACCTGATCTCAACCCAATTGAGCATGCATTTCACTTGTTAAAGACTAAACTTCAGACAGAAAGGCCCACAAACAAACAGCAACTGAAAACCACCGCAGTGAAGGCCTGGCAGAGCATCAAAAAGGAGGAAACACAGCGTCTGGTGATGTGCATGAGTTCAAGACTTCAGGCAGTCATTGCCAACAAAGGGTTTTCAACCAAGTACTAGAAATTAACATTTTATTTACAATTATTTAATCTATCCAATTACTTTTGGTCCCTTTAAAAACAGGGTGGCACATGTTAAGGAGCTGAAACTCCTAAACCCTTCATCCAATTTTAATGTGGATACCCTCAAATGAAAGCTGAAAGTCTGAACTTCAACTGCATTTGAATTGTTTTGTTTAAAATTCATTGTGATAATGTCTAGAACCAAAATTAGAAAAATGTTGTCTCTGTCCAAATATATATGGACCTAACTGTGTGTATATATATATATATATATATATATATATATATATATATCCGCAGCGGATTTTTCCGCGCAGAAACGCTGCAGATACGCACTGTGATTTAGGGTATGTGCACACGCTGCGGATTCCGCTGCGTTTCCGCAGCGGTTTTGGCCGCTGCGGACCCGCAGCAGTTTTAGCTGCGGTGTAGAGTACCATTCAAATGAATGGTAAAAAAAAACTGCTGTGTAGACGTTGCGGAAAAATCCGCGCGGATTTGCTGCGGTTTTGAAACCGCAGAAAGAATTGACATGTCAATTCTTTCTGCGGAATCCGCAGCGGGTTCCTATCTCCACCATTGTGGAGATGGTGAATCCGCAGGACCAAACCGCAGGCAAAACCGCAGATAATCCGCAGGTCTTTTGACCTGCAGTTTATCTGCGGTTTTTGCAAAATCCGTGCGGATTAATCCGCAGCGGATTCTGCAGCGTCTGCACACACCCTTACAGTGCAATGTAAATCAATGGAAAAAAAAAAAAAGCTGCGCAGATGGTGCAGAAAAATCAGTGCGGAATTGCTGCGGATTTAAAAGAAGTGCATGTCACTTCTTTTGTGCAGATCTGCAGCGTTTCTGGACCCCTCCATGATAGAAATCCGCAGTGGCAAAAACTGCAGAAAATACGCACAAAATCCGCATCAATTCTGCTGCAAATCCGCACAAAATCTGCATAAAAACAGCGGCAAATCCGCGGTTGCGGATTCTGCCAGGAGATGCGGATTTTGTGCAGAAAATTCTGCACCACTTTTCCTACGTTTGCACATAGCCTTCCACTGCGGTTTCCCCCCTGCGGATTTGGTGACAGGGGAGATGGAAAACCGCACAAAACAAGTAACATGTTGCGTATTTTGTACTGCAGGAAAACCGCGCGGAAAAATCCGCAGCGTCTGCACAGCGGGTTTTTTTTTCAAGGCTACTGTACATCACAATGCGGATATGCAACGTTTCTGCGCGGTAAAATCTGCTGCGGATCCGCTGCAAATCTGCATCATGTGCACACAGCCTTACACCTCATTCATTATGAGGTGTAAAACCGCAGGGCAAAACCGCAGATAAACCGCAGGTCTTTGTCCTGCGGATTTACCTGCGGTTTTCTCTACAAAATCTGCAGAGACAAAAAACTGTGTGCACATACCCTAATAGAAACACGTCACCACTTCTGTATTTATCACCCACTCCTGGCTATGGCTCACAAATACTGACCAAATACTCAACATGTGCATGTGGCCTTACCATGTTAAAGGGTTCTAACAACCCCATTCATATGCTTATCATCAAATTTGACACAGATTTTGGAGCTGAATCTGTGTTAAATCTGACATGTGTGAACAAACCCTAACAGGGAGTAACAGAAGTGCAAGCCAAAAAAAGATTATGAAATAACAACCCCCACAAAGAATAGGCATAAATGAACAAATTATACCTCTAAACATCTTCTTATAGCCCCCTCAGAAGGGCAGGTGAAAACATTTTTAATTTTCAGGTGAACACTTTACTATGGTGTAGAATATGCTCCAATCTCACAATATGACAGCCAAACTCTATACATTATCTTTCACCTCCGGGACAAACTGCTGCAATGCTCCGCAGCCAGGCCATGCCTGCCTGGTGCTGCCAGGGTGTGAGGCATCATGTGGGTGTGGGGCACGGCCTCTTTGTCAGATCTCCTGTTCTGCCACAACGGTGCTTACAGCTCTAGAAAGGTTGTAGAAGTCTCCGAAGCAGTGATTGGGATACACCTGGCACACAATACTCTTCTATTGTACCAAGTCAATGGCAACCTACTGGTACAATTACAGGAAAATTGGCTTTTTGTGTAACAATTATGATGAAGTTATCATCGAGCTGCGGATAAAATGGTTTGCAGCAATGGCAACCCCAAACAGACAGGCTGATCAGGCTTGTATCCCATCCAGGCTACAAACCACCACCCAGCGATCGTCTAACCCTAGGCGATAACGCCAAGTTGTGCCAATGACGGTGTGGGGCGCGGATAAGTTCACAATCTGACACATGATGGTCACCAGACAGAACAAGAAGCCGCAGTATTAGGCCACATTCACACAGTCAGTCTTTGGTCAGCATTTTACCTCAGTATCTGTAAGGCAAAACCAGGAACATTCAGAGGAAAGTATAATAGAAACACGTCACCACTTCTGGATTTATCACCCACTCCTGGTTTTGGCTTACAAATACTGAGGTAAAATACTGAACGTGTGAATGTGGCCTAACCGCTACTTGTCTAGGAACCTTCACGGCAGACAGTAGGCGCGATGCCACAATACTGACACAATATTACCACAGCCAGAAGCCGCCATGTAGCCATCGCCACCAGCGATGTCCCTGAGACTACAGAGAAGGCTGGTGACCATTTCATGGTGATATCAGATCTTCCAGGCGCTGATGGATGATGAAGCTCTAGGACTGTAGCCATTACCTCAGACAGCCACACCAGCGGCAGGTCACTGGGGCAATGGGCCTGCTACATCCTCTGAGGGAGGTGAAGAGTGAGGGGATGGAGAGGCTGCCATAGTGACAGCAGGCATGTCGCCCACCTCCTCAGTGGGGCATCCTGCCCCTGTTACCACAGATGGTATATTGGTACCAGGTCTAGACAGAATAATGCACTGGCAGCATATGCCCGGCCCGCCCTGCCTCACCCACTGTCCGTGTATAGAGAGGGTAGCGCGGGCACCGCACTGGCTGCAGGGGGGTACTCACTGCGGGCAGGGATGACAGGTCAGCGGCCCGGTGTAATGAGGACGCTCCAGTGATGCCGGGAGATCTCCAGTAATAATCCTCCTCCTCCTGCTGCTCGGAGTCTGGGCGGGGGATGGGAGAGTGAGAGGAGGGCCGCCGTGTGGTGGCGGTACCGGGCATCACGGTGACTACTGCCGTCCACAGTGTATGTAATGGCTGCACTCTCTGCCCATCTCTCTGCTGTCGCCGTTTGTCCTATATCCATTTATCCCCACAGAGCATCTGCCCCAGACTCCCTATTACCTGCCTCTATGCAGGGCTGGTCATGGTGTCGGTGTGGCAGCGCAGCCCACCATCACTGTGACAATGTGTCCGGTCGGTCCCTCAGAGAGCTAATACCAAATATCCAGAAACGCAATGTTTATCACCGCAGCCATGTGGGCAAGGAATTTAAGTTGACGCGGTTAAAAACGTCAAAGCAGAAGCCGCTTCGGTAACTGCTCCATCTATGCGGTGTTTTCTAGGCGTTTTTTGTCTTGATCTTGAGGCGTTTTTTTCTTAAGTCTAAGGCTGTGTGCACACGCTGCGGATTTTGCTGCGGTTCCGCAGCGGTTTTGGCCGCTGCGGACCCGCAGCAGTTTCTGCTGCGGTGTACAGTACCATGATTCCCTATGGGAATCAAAAACCGCAATGCAGACGGTGCAGAATTTTCCGCGCGGATTATCTGCGGTTTTCAATCCGCAGAAAGAATTGACATGTCAATTCTTTCTGCGGATTCTCCTGCGGTTTGCCATCTCCTCTAATGAGGAGATGAAAAACCGCAGGGCAAAACCGCAGAGCAATCCGCAGGTAAAACCGCAGGTCTTTTGACCTGCGGTTTCACCTGCGGATTTTACAAAATCCGCGCGGATGAATCCGCACATAATCTGCAGCGTGTGCACACAGCCTAAGCGTCTCTTGAAGCCTGTAAACGTTACTTTGTGAGTGATTTTCTCACACACATTTTTTTTTTTAAAAGTTTTTCGCTATTACTAAATTTCCATCAGTGGGAAGACTACAAAGACATCTGGGCATCTTTTTGAACATTTTTGTAAGCATTTTTGAGGCCTTTTCATCTCATGAAGAGCTCGCATTTTATTCATTATTTAACACCTCCCCAACGTCCGCCGTACATGTACAGCACATTAGGAAGAGCGCTCCTGAAAACAGACGTATATGAACGGCCGACACAAGCAGAACTGGCAAAATCATCAGCGGGTGCCAGCTAGAGATCATAGCGGACGCCCTGTTGCCACAGCTGTTACCGATGCCACACTGATAGGGGCCACTAAACTCTTCTGATGCAACGACAGCAGCATCTATATCTGCTCATTTGAGGAAGAGAGCTCCATCTTTGTCCCTATCAGCAGCACCCCGCATTGCTGATGGGCGCCATTATGACAAAATAATGGCTGTGGGGTCACCCAGTTACAGTGACATACCTCTTGTCAGTTTAAGGCCTCATTCAGACATCAGTTTTTTTGATGTGAGAGAAAAACAGACCAAGTAAGAGAAAAACAGACCAAGTGTCATCAGTGATTTTCATCGGAGTGTCATCAGATTTTCATCAGAGTGTGGTCAGAGTTAGGCCGGGGTCACGCTTACAGGTGTGATGCAAGGAACTTGCGCGAGTCTGCATGTATTTCTATGCAGCCGCACACTTCGATCCGAGTGTCGGGAGCAGTGCTGGGTATTGATGCGAGAGACTTGCATCAGGTTCACACACGTAGAAAAAAATTGTTCAGAGTTTCATCCAGAAAACTGGGATGATTTTTTTTCTCACTTGTCATCCGTGAGCATTCAATATTTTACAGCAGTAGCTTTTAATCATTTGCATCATCATTTACAGCTTCCTATGTTACAGAATCGCAATGTATGGGCATGTTCACACATTCAGTATTTGGTCAGTATTTTACATCAGCATTTGTAAGCCAAAACCAGGAGTGGAACAATAAGGGTGTGCGCAGATGCTGCGGAATCCGCTGCGGATTAATCCGCAAGGATTTTGCAAAAACCCCAGATAAAACCGCAGGTCAAAAGACCTGCGGATTATCTGCGGTTTGGTCCTGCGGATTCACCATCTCCACAATGGTGGAGATAGGAACCCGCTGCGGATTCCGCAGAAAGAATTGACATGTCACTTCTTTCTGCGGTTTCAAAACCACAGGAAATCCGCGCGGATTTATCCGCACCGTCTACACAGCGGTTTTTGGTTACCATTCATTTGAATGGTACTGTACACCGCAGCTAAAACTGCTGCGGGTCCGCAGCGGCCAAAACCGCAGCGGAATCCGCAGCGTGTGCACATACCCTAAGAGGAAAAGTATAAGGGTATGTGCACACATAGTTTTTTGTCTCTGCGGATTTTGTAGAGAAAACTGCAGGAAATCCGCAGGACACAGTGCTGCGGTTTATCTGCGTTTTTTCTGCGGTTTTGCCCTGCGGTTTTACACCTCATAATGGATGAGGTGTAAAACTGCAGCGTTTCTGCACCAAACAATTGACATGCTGCGTTTTGAAAACCGCAGCAAAACCGCGCGGAAAAAAACGCAGCATGTGCACAGCTTTTTATTATTTCCATAGGAAATAAAGGTACTGTACAACGCAGCAGAATCTGCTGCGTTTCTGCAGAGCCAAAAATGCTGCGGAAACGCAGCAGAAACCGCAAAGTGTGCACATACCCTAATAAGAAACACGTCACCACTTCTGTAGTTCTCATCCACTCCTGGTTTTGGGTTACAAATACTGATGCACAATACTGTACTGACCAAATACTGATAGTGTGAATGTGGCCTATCTGTAAAAATCGGATGCTGTACTTTGGCTCCTTGTAGGATCCTTTTTTCCCCGAGCCCATAGATTTGAATGGGTGAGTCTTATCTGATTTAAGTAGGAAACTAGTGCATGCTGTGATCTTTTTCACACACAGTTCGGTCAGTGAAAAAAAAAAATGCTCATCTGCACTGCCCCATTGATTAATTATCATTGCTCTGAGTGCTATCAGATTTTTCACAAACAGCACTTGGACCAAAAATACAATGATGTGAAAGAGCCCTATCGGACAGTGAAAAACGCACAGCACACGAATAACATTTAAGTAATGTCCTATTTTTCCATGGACCCATAGATTTGCACTGCCAATTTTGAACGTATGTGTGAATGAGCCCTTACTCGTACGTGAACTGACCTATGTATGAGCCGTTAGGATCCATGAAAAAAAAAAATCTGAAAGTACGTCAATGATATCAGTGTGCGGTCCGTTTTCACTGACAGGAGAAGGTGAAGAAACTTCTTTTGTTCTCGTCAGTGAAAAAAAATTATGAAACTGACGTCTCACGTAGCTGCTTCACAGCACGTGACTTGGGGTCAGGGGCTGGCTGGCAATTTTTAGCCTGGGGGGCAAGCACACAGCAGTGGCCCAAGAGTAGCGGCCCATCGTTAAAAAGGTTGTCCGATCTTAAGCTACAAGTCTAAAGTCACTATATCCTCACATCATGTGCCCTGTGAGGATTCTCTGGTGCTGGTGGTGGGAGCGGCCAGTTATGCGATCAAGTATGTGATATGTATATTCCTGGACACATTACAACTAGACTTTCTGGAATTACTCAATACAGGTGTAATAAGTGAGGCCGAGCAAGTCTAGTTGTCATGTATGCAAATCACATACCTGAAGTCACGCGCCCGCTGAATCACCACAGCACTGCGAGCAATGTGAGGATTCACGAGTCTGCAGTCACAGAGTGATTTGTAACTTAAAACTGGACAACCCCTTTAACATGTTTACCTCCGGCTGCTTTATTGGCTATCTTCCTACTACTGTATTTCCTGTCTGAGAGCTGCTCAATGAAAAACCTGATGGTACTTGGATCAGCTCAGATGAGCGTTTCTATTGATAAGACAAATCACATATTTTGCTCATGTATTATTTTTAAACTGGATACACATTTTCAGATATGTAGTAAAGCAAAGCATGTTATGTTTCTCATCATTACCTAAGAATTTTTTTTTTTTTTTTTATAATGCTCTATACTGGTCACACCTTGACCTACCTACAGAACCTCAGATATCACATATGGAACCATATAATTTTCAGTTTTAATATAGCCATGAAGCACATTATGGTTTTCTACATGTGTACATGATCAGAGCCAGTAGTAGAATGAAGTGATAGAATCGTCAGTAGATAAATACAGTGCCAGAACCACCATCAGATGAATGGAGGGACAGAACCACCATCAGTAGATTAATGCAGGGACAGAACCACCATCAGTAGATGAATGCAGTTACAGAACCATCATCAGTAGATGAATGCAGGGATAGAACCACCATCAGTAGATGAATGCAGGGACAGAACCACCATCAGTAGATGAATGCAGTTACAGAACCACCATCAGTAGATGAATGCAGGGACACAACCACCATCAGATGAATGGAGGGACAGAACCATCATCAGTAGATGAATGCAGGGACAGAACCACCATCTGTAGATGAATGCATTTACAGAACCACTATCAGTAGATGAATGCAGATACAGAACCACCATCAGTAGATGAATGCAGGGACAGACCCATCATCAGTAGATGAATACAGGGACAGAACCACCATCAGTGGATGAATGCAGTTACAGAACCACCATCAGTAAATTAATGCAGGGACAGACCCATCATCAGTAGATGAATACAGGGACAGAACCACCATCAGTGGATGAAAGCAGGGACAGAACCACCATCGGTAGATGAATGCAGTTACAGAACCATCATCAGTAGAGTTGAGCGAAACGGGTCGAAAAATTTCAAAAGTCGCCGACTTTTGGCAAAGTCGGGTTTCATGAAACGAAACCCGACCCTAAGATGAGGTCGGCCACGAGGTTGGCGACTTACGCGCCAAAGTCGCGTTTCAAAAGTTTGTTTTGCGCTCTTTTTCAGCCAATCAGGATCCACGGACACTGTGG
This sequence comes from Dendrobates tinctorius, assembly GCF_039654945.1. Classification (NCBI taxonomy): domain Eukaryota; kingdom Metazoa; phylum Chordata; class Amphibia; order Anura; family Dendrobatidae; genus Dendrobates; species Dendrobates tinctorius. The sequence continues at coordinate 65,490,752 of NW_027361698.1, forward strand.
GCAACGTGATGACATAGGCAGGGGTCACCACCATCTTTCAGAAGGGCATGCAAGTGATTGGCTTGCTTTGGTGGGCGTCACAGGGGTTATAAAAGGGCGTGCACGCCGACCGCCATCTTACTTCTACCGATCTTAGCATAGGGAGAGCGTTAGGCAGGGAAGAAGAAAAAAAAACTGCTTCTGCTGCTAGCGATTTTGCCTGTACAACACACCAGTCACTATGTGTGCAGTGCAAGGGGAGGCTATATTGTGGTGGATCAGCGGTGTTGGTTGTTAGGCTACCTTCTAAGGCTTCTTGACAGCTGCATTGCTGTTTACCCACTGCTCTGCAAACTGCTTTTTTAAAAGCAATCCCAATTTTTTTTTTTGTCCTGCTGAGGTACTGAGCGTCAGTGGGCCTCACACAATCCAAAAGTGTCCAGTGTCCACTAGTGTCTGCAGAAATTCAAAATCTCCCTTATCCTGTAGTCACTGTTTTCACACCTGTGCCATCGAGCCTGTGACATAGCGCTCTGATATTCAGTGGGCCTCACACAATCCAAAAGTGTCCAGTGTCCACTAGTGTCTGCAGAAATTCAAAATCTCCCTTATACCTGTAGTCCCTTTTTTTCACACCTGTGCCATCGAGCCTCTGACATAGCGCTCTGATATTCAGTGGGCCTCACACTATCCAAAAGTGTCCAGTGTCCACTAGTGTCTGCAGAAATTCAAAATCTCCCTTATCCTGTAGTCACTGTTTTCACACCTGTGCCATCGAGCCTGTGACATAGCGCTCTGATATTCAGTGGGCCTCACACAATCCAAAAGTGTCCAGTGTCCACTAGTGTCTGCAGAAATTCAAAATCTCCCTTATCCTGTAGTCCCTTTTTTCACACCTGTGCCATCGAGCCTGTGACATAGCGCTCTGATATTCAGTGGGCCTCACACAATCCAAAAGTGTCCAGTGTCCACTAGTGTCTGCAGAAATTCAAAATCTCCCTTATCCTGTAGTCCCTTTTTTCACACCTGTGCCATCAAGCCTGTGACATAGCGCTCTGATATTCAGTGGGCCTCACACAATCCAAAAGTGTCCAGTGTCCACTAGTGTCTGCAGAAATTCAAAATCTCCCTTATCCTGTAGTCCCTTTTTTCACACCAGTGCCATCGAGCCTGTGACATAGCGCTCTGATATTCAGTGGGCCTCACACAATCCAAAAGTGTCCAGTGTCCACTATGCAAATTGCCTCTTCAGAAAGAAAGAGGACGTTTACTCTACAGCGCCACCTATTGGTAGTAGCGATCCTACAAGTCACAATCAACCCTTTAACGAGTCTTGTAGTATGACTTAGGATACAAGCCAAATCAGAATCTCAGTTTGCAGACACGGTGTTTCGAGCTGTTGGCTCTCGTCAGTGCAAAGTATGAGATCTGATTTGGCTAGGTGAGAGGCTCTGGACTAGGGTCTAAGAAGTAAGGTTTCTCCTTGCGGAGAGTGACATGCCAGCTGTGGCTTGTCAAGGTAAGGAGGCTTATTCGCCGTGCAATGCTCCTCTGGGAAAATAATATGCAAATTGCCTCTTCAGAAAGAAAGAGGACTTTTACTCTACAGCGCCACCTATTGGTAGTAGCGATCCTACAAGTCACAATCATCCCTTTAACGAGTCTTGTAGTATGACTTAGGATACAAGCCAAATCAGAATCTCAATTTGCAGACACGGTGTTTCGAGCTGTTGTCTCTCGTCAGTGCAAAGTATGAGATCTGATTTGGCTAGGTGAGAGGCTCTGGACTAGGGTCTAAGAAGTAAGGTTTCTCCTTGCGGAGAGTGACATGCCAGCTGTGACTTGTCAAGGTAAGGAGGCTTATTCGCCGTGCAATGCTCCTCTGGGAAAATAATATGCAAATTGCCTCTTCAGAAAGAAAGAGACTTTTACTCTACAGCGCCACCTATTGGTAGTAGCGATCCTACAAGTCACAATCAACCCTTTAACGAGTCTTGTAGTATGACTTAGGATACCAGCCAAATCAGAATCTCAATTTGCAGACACGGTGTTTCGAGCTGTTGGCTCTCATCAGTGCAAAGTATGAGATCTGATTTGGGTAGGTGAGAGGCTCTGGACTAGGGTCTAAGAAGTAAGGTTTCTCCTTGCGGAGAGTGACATGCCAGCTGTGGCTTGTCAAGGTAAGGAGGCTTATTCGCCGTGCAATGCTCCTCTGGGAAAATAATATGCAAATTGCCTCTTCAGAAAGAAAGAGGACTTTTACTCTACAGCGCCACCTATTGGTAGTAGCGATCCTACAAGTCACAATCAACCCTTTAACGAGTCTTGTAGTATGACTTAGGATACAAGCCAAATCAGAATCTCAATTTGCAGACACGGTGTCCACTAGTGTCTGCAGAAATTCAAAATCTCCCTTATCCTGTAGTCCCTTTTTTCACACCTGTGCCATCGAGCCTGTGACATAGCACTCTGATATTCAGTGGGCCTCACACAATCCAAAAGTGTCCAGTGTCCACTAGTGTCTGCAGAAATTCAAAATCTCCCTTATCCTGTAGTCACTGTTTTCACACCTGTGCCATCGAGCCTGTGACATAGCGCTCTGATATTCAGTGGGCCTCACACAATCCAAAAGTGTCCAGTGTCCACTAGTGTCTGCAGAAATTCAAAATCTCCCATATCCTGTAGTCCCTTTTTTCACACCTGTGCCATCGAGCCTGTGACATAGCGCTCTGAAATTCAGTGGGCCTCACACAATCCAAAAGTGTCCAGTGTCCACTAGTGTCTGCAGAAATTCAAAATCTTCCCTGTGCTATAGACACCTTGTACCTTGTTTTACATTACTATATAGTTTGTTGGATTTTGTCTACATTTTTACAAAAAATGAGGAAGGCTGGTGGAAGAGGCCGTGGAATTGGGCGGGGGTTGGCAGCTGGTAATGATGGTGTTGGTGGTGGATCTGATGGTAGTGGTAAGAGCAAAATAGGACCGAATGCAGGAGGTGTTGAGCCTGCGTCATCGTCTGGCTCCATAAGGCTTCGAAGGCTTAGTTTTCTAGGAGTTGGCAAACCGCTTTTAAAGCCAGAGCATCAGGAAAAAGTTTTGTCTTACATTGCTGACTCAGCCTCCAGCTCTATCGCCTCCTCTTCTGAAGTTGTAAAAAGTAAAAGCACTGAGTCCTCATTGGAGGCTCATGTTCATGAACCACACCTTTCCTTGTGTCCTTCACCCCAACCAAGATTGAAGGATGACGCAGGCCATACTACTGATTACTCCATGGAGCTGTTTTCACATACCATGCCTGGATTATCAAGTGAAATGGTGAATTACCCAGGCCAAGATGAATCTGACATGGAGTGCACTGATGCACAGCCGCTGATAGATGATTCTGCTGGTACATTCACTCAGAGCACTACATTGTCCTCGCAGTGTACAGAGCCAGATTCTGACCCTGATGAGACTCAGGTGCCCCTTCCCGCACACTATACCACCATACACGGTGACACAGAGGAAGGTGCACATGACATTGAAGAGGAGGTGATGGATGACCCAGTTGTTGACCCAGATTGGCATCCATTGGGGGAAGAGGGTGCTGCTTCCAATAGCTCAGATGAGGAGGAGCATCCACAGCAGACATCGACATCGCAACAGCTGTTATCTGGCAGGCCCGGAGCACTCCAAAGACAGGTTCCAAAAATCAAAAGAGTTGCTGGACAGCTTGTCCAGACGGTCAAAAGATCACAGCGTGCTAGGCCGCAAAATGTCTGCCAAAGTAGGAAGAGTGCAGTGTGGCACTTTTTTGAACAAAATCCTCATGATCAGGCCAAGGTTATCTGTAAGAAGTGCGCAAAGACCTTTAGCCGATGGAAAAATCTGAAAAATTTGAATACCAGTTGCATGCTTAGACATTTAACCAGCATGCACTTGCAAGCGTGGACACAACACCAAACCTCAAGTGCCACATGTGCAACTGATCACAAAGAAGGTAGTCAACAACGCTACATTGTTTCCCCCACTGTAAGCCCACCGGTTAGCACAGCAGCAAATGTTGAGGTGTCGTTGCAAGGCCACAGCAGTCAGGGAATCCCACTGTTATATCAACGAAATACTGAATCTAGGCCATCAGAAAGAACACCAACTCCATCACCATCATCAACCCTCTCTCAGTCCGCCCTGTCCACCGCTACTTCCACCATATGCAGCTCTCAAGTCCAGCTCACCCTCCCAGACACTATGAGTAGGTCAAGAAAGTACTCAGTCTCTCATCCGCGTACACTGGGTTTGAACGCCCACATTGCCAAACTAATCTTGTTTGAGATGATGCCCTATCGGTTGGTGGAAAGCGCAGCTTTCCGCGAACTCATGGCCTATGCAGTACCACGCTATGACCTACCCAGTTGCCACTTCTTCTCTCGCAAAGCCATCCCAGCCCTCCACCATCATGTAAAAGACCGCATTGTCCATGCACTCAAGCAGTCAGTGAGTGGAAAGGTGCACCTCACAACTGATGCATGGTCCAGTCGGCATGGCCAGGGCCGTTACGTGTCCATCACTGCGCACTGGGTTAATGTGGTGGATGCAGGGTCCACAGGGGACAGCGGTGGTGGGACAGTGCTGCCTAGCCCACGGTATAGGAAACAGTTGGCTGTAGGCGTTCGACCCTCCTCCTCCTCCTCCAGAAGCGAAAGCTCGTCCACAGAGCGCAGTCATACGAGCACTCCATCTGCAGCTGCCACTGTTGCATACGAGGTGTCCCCCTATCGAGCAGCTAGTGGAAAGCGTCAGCAGGCTGTGTTGCAGATGATGTGTTTGGGCGACAGACACACCGCCGAGGTGCTGGCCGAGTACTTGAAGCGACAAACTGAGTCATGGCTGGGCAGTGTACATCTTGAGGCAGGCAAGGTAGTTAGTGATAACGGCCGTAATTTTGTGGCAGCCATAGCCCTTTCAAAACTCAGCCACATACCTTGCTTGGCTCACACCTTGAACCTGGTGGTGCAGTGCTTCCTCAAAAATTATCCGGAGTTAACAGCCCTGCTCCAGAAGGTGCGAAGACTGTGCGCGCACATCCGCCGGTCGCCTGTACACTCCGTTCGTATGCAGAAGCTGCAGCGATTGCTCCACCTTCCCAACCACCGCCTCATTATCGACATTGCAACAAGGTGGAACTCCACCCTGCACATGGTGGAGCGGCTGTGCGAGCAGAGGCAGGCCATAATGCATTTGTGGGAGGATACACGGCCAGGCACTTTGAGAGCAGACATGGAGTTGACAGGTTTGCAGTGGTCGAAGCTGAAAAACCTCTGTAAAGTCCTTCAGTTCAGTGTTTTGAGGAATGCACACGGCTGGTAAGCGCAGACGACGCCATCCTAAGCATGAGCATCCCACTTATGCGTCTGCTCATGCAAACTTTGACGCACCTTAAGGAGCAGGCGTCTGCAGCCAATGTTGATGAGGAGGAAGAGGAGGAGGGAATCCTTGATGACATTCAGCCATTGTCTGCTCAGGGACCTCTCCTGGACGAGGTGGAGGAAGAAGAGGAGGAGGAGGATGATGATGGGGATGTTTACTTAGGGGAGGAGGATGCATCTCGTGGGGCAAGTGAAAATGTTGGCGTGGCAAGGTCTGGTACAGGGTTTGTGCGTGACTGGAGGGATGTGGATTTGCCAGAAAGTGCTCCTCCACCCAGCACTCGCAGTGCATCATTGACACCGGGAACATTGGCCCACATGTCAGATTATGCCTTGCAGATCCTAAAAAGGGACCCCCGCATTGCCAAAATGATGAACGATGACGACTACTGGTTGGCCAGCATCCTGGATCCACGCTATAAAGGCAAATTACAAAACATCATGCCACAGGAGAACCTTGACCTAATATTGGCTAATAAACAAGTAACTCTGGTAAATCGGTTGCTTGAGGCATTCCCAGCACACAGCAGCGGTGATGGTTCTCACACGAGCCGTACGGGCCGGGGGGAGCTTGGCAGAGGTGTTCATGGTGCACACAGCAGAAGTGGCGTTGGAGACAGGGGTTTCATGACAATGTTGTGGACTGATTTTTCAAGTACCGCTCACACAACTGGTAATACTGCATCGATGGAAAGTGACAGGAGACAGCAGTTGTCAACTATGGTTACAAACTACTTTTCCTCCCATATCGATGTTCTCCCACACAGGTCATTCCCCTTTGACTATTGGGCCGCTAAACTGGACACCTGGCCTGAATTGGCACAATATGCCTTACAGGAGCTCGCTTGCCCAGCTGCAAGTGTGCTATCGGAAAGAGTCTTCAGTGCAGCTGGATCAATCCTGACAGAAAAAAGGACCAGTCTGTCAACCCAAAATGTGGATGATCTAACCTTCATTAAAATGAACCATGCATAGTTTTCCAAGGATTTTGTCCCACCTTCCCCTGATGACACATAGGGTGACAGAAAAATGGCTTGCTTTGGTCCACCTCTTCCTGGGACTTCACCTATTTCGCCTTTTGCATCAGCTGAATGTCCAACATCAACATATGCCACTTTCTAAAACTCCCTAACTGTGCTGCCTCCCCCCCCATGGCCGGGGTCACCACCTAGCGCACGACACCATGCGAGTGCCGTTGCCCTGGACAGGTGGGTAGGCCGACTCTTGGGCGCGGGCACTGGCACAGGGTCCCTCATAGTGCAATCAAGTGTCTCTGACGGTGGTGGTGCACACCCGCCGTCAGACACACCGCCGTACTATGAGGGGCCCAGTGCCAGTACCGACGCCCACGAGTGGGCCCCCCTTGCTTGGGCAGGGCCCCAGCATTTGCAGTCTTTACCTCTCCCTGCTCCTCCGCTGTGTAGTCTGGGCCGTCAAATCCATACTGGGCCTGACACCGTCTGAGCCTGCCTCCTGATGTATAGACATATATTTTGAATGTGTACGCTATCCATACATGTTATCCGGGGATACGGTACCCTTTCTCACCTTTGTGCAATCACGTGCTAGCCATACTGGGCCTAACACCGTCTGAGCCTGCCTCCTGATGTATAGACATATATTTTGAATGTGTACACTATCCATACATGTTATCCGGGGATACGGTACCCTTTCTCACCTTTGTGCAATCACATGCAAGCCATACTGGGCCTAACACCGTCTGAGCCTGCCTCCTGATGTATAGACATATATTTTGAATGTGTACGCTATCCATACATGTTATCCGGGGATACGGTACCCTTTCTCACCTTTGTGCAATCACGTGCAAGCCATACTAGGCCTAACACCGTCTGAGCCTGCCTCCTGATGTATAGACATATATTTTGAATGTGTACGCTATCCATACATGTTATCCGGGGATACGGTACCCTTTCTCACCTTTGTGCAATCACGTGCAAGCCATACTGGGCCTAACACCGTCTGAGCCTGCCTCCTGATGTATAGACATATATTTTGAATTTGTACGCTATCCATACATGTTATCCGGGGATACGGTACCCTTTCTCACCTTTGTGCAATCACGTGCAAGCCATACTGGGCCTAACACCGTCTGAGCCTGCCTCCTGATGTATAGACATATATTTTGAATGTGTACGCTATCCATACATGTTATCCGGGGATACGGTACCCTTTCTCACCTTTGTGCAATCACGTGCAAGCCATACTGGGCCTAACACCGTCTGAGCCTGCCTCCTGATGTATAGACATATATTTTGAATGTGTACGCTATCCATACATGTTATCCGGGGATACGGTACCCTTTCTCACCTTTGTGCAATCACGTGCAAGCCATACTGGGCCTAACACCGTCTGAGCCTGCCTCCTGATGTATAGACATATTTTTTGAATGTGTACGCTATCCATACATGTTATCCGGGGATACGGTACCCTTTCTCACCTTTGTGCAATCACGTGCAAGCCATACTGGGCCTAACACCGTCTGAGCCTGCCTCCTGATGTATAGACATATATTTTGAATGTGTACGCTATCCATACATGTTATCCGGGGATACGGTACCCTTTCTCACCTTTGTGCAATCACGTGCAAGCCATACTGGGCCTAACACCATCTGAGCCTGCCTCCTGATGTATAGACATATATTTTGAATGTGTACGCTATCCATACATGTTATCCGGGGATACGGTACCCTTTCTCACCTTTGTGCAATCACGTGCAAGCCATACTGGGCCTAACACCGTCTGAGCCTGCCTCCTGATGTATAGACATATATTTTGAATGTGTATGCTATCCATACATGTTATCCGGGGATACGGTACCCTTTCTCACCTTTGTGCAATCACGTTTATTCCATACTGGGCGTGAGAACGGCTGGCGAGCTGTTAAGCAAGCTACAGCACCTGTGGTTTGCACACGTAAGTTTTTCATTTTTTCAGGAATGACGGTTAGTCCTAATTCCAGAACTGCGGTTGACCTGCACTTACTGGGAAATCATCGTTCGCGGGTAATAATTGTAATAATCAGTGATCCCCATCACTAACGTTGTTCAGCGGGTTATCTGCACCTGTAAGCGACAAACGCTGGCCTTTTCAGTGTAGCGCACATGCAGCCACGGACATGTAAAGGCATGACACACCAGTTATTGGCCAATCTCATGTGCCAGAGCCTCACGTGTCCCTCTAGTAAGCCGGACTCGGACCGCGGGGCATGACGGAGTATCGTTCGTTAACGGAATTAAGCTTGCAATCTGTGCATCTGTTCTGTAGCTGGCATGGTTGAGGTTTCCCAGGTGGAGTCGAATTTAACCGTAGGCTCCACTCCTGGTGGTGCCCTTCTGGACATTCCTTTAAGGTTCAGCTTTGCAACCATACTGCCCACGTAAAACAAACACTTTGCCTTCATGAACGCTGTTTGGAGGGTCATGACTTGTGGGAATAACGCCGCCCAATCAGTTAACCTGCTAGAGAGATCCTTCGTTGCTCCCAAGGATGACATCACACTCCCTAGGAGGAAGGTAATGCCACTGTGGCGACCGTACTCCTGGGGGCGACACAAGTGCACTGATGCCCAGCCACTGCTCGATGAATCTGCTGGTACATTGACCCAGACCACTACATTCCCCTCGCACGCTACACGGCCTGAATCTGACCCTGATGAAAATCAGGTTACCCTTCCCATATACAGTTCCATCTTACACGGTGACAAAGAGGAAGCTGCAGATGAAAGTGCAGGTTCGGCCCACCCGCCATCAGACACACCACCGTACTATCAGGGGCCCTGTGCCAGTGCCGTCGCCAACGAGTGGGCCCCCCCCTGCTTGCTCAGGATCACAGCACTTGCAAGGTTGAAATACTGTGCAGTGAGATGGAAGATGGGGACGACGAGGAGTCCAGACTAGTACAGGGATTCCCTAGCGAGGAGACTTATTTGATTGTTTTCAATGTTGGGACAGCAATTTTTGGGGAGCACTATACTCTGGAGAATGATAGATGGGGCCCACCATACACTGGAACATTCCAAAGGTGGACATCAGACACTGGAGCAGCATTTACAGGGCCCATTATACACTAGAGCATTAGAAATGGGGTCCATTATGTTTGGAGCATTATTTGGGCCCATAAGACAGTGGAGCTTCATCCATGGGGACCAACATATACTGTAGCATTATGTGGAGCTCATCATATACTGTTTCAAACATTATATGGGACCAATGATTCTGTATGGAGAAATAGATGGGCCTCGTCATGAGATGTAAAAAGTGAAGTATTTTTCCTTGTACTATACCGCTATTTCTCTGCCGTATCGGAGCATGATGAGTTGTGGTATGTGTTAAAGGGGCGCTCTTTCACCCAGGGCACATGAAAACCTGGAGCCAGCCCTACCCCCCACAACTTTAGCCAATTAACCCCCATTTTTCAGTGCGTAACTTGTATTATGAAGTTAATTAAGGTTGACAAGCTTAAGTAAGAAGAATTGATGCTTTTGGCATTCAAATGGGCACTGTAGGTTTGTTTCCTGTCCTCCTCTCACTGCCGTCTTTTATTCCCCATTGACTTACATTGGGTTTCGTGTTTCGGGTCGACCCCGACTTTTCCCTATAATCGGCCAATCTTGCTCGACCCGACTTTTGGAAAAGTCGGATTTCACGAAACGAAACTCGACCCTAAAAAAACAAAAGTCGCTCAACTCTAATCATCAGTAGATGAATGCAGGGACAGAACCACCATCAGTAGATGAATGCAGGGACAGAACCACCATCAGTAGATGAATGCAGTTACAGAACCACCATCAGTAGATGAATGCAGGGACACAACCACCATCAGATGAATGGAGGGACAGAACCACAATCAGTAGATGAATGCAGGGACAGAACCACCATCAGTAGATGAATGCAGGGACAGAACCACCATCAGTAGATGAATACAGGGACAGAATCACCATCAGTAGATGAATGCAGGGACAGAACCACCATCAGTAGATGAATGCAGGGACAGAACCACCATCTGTAGATGAATGCAGGGACAGAACCACCATCTGTAGATGAATGCAGGTACAGAACCACCATCTGTAGATGATTGCAGTTACAGAACCACCATCAGTAGATGAATGCAGGGACAGAACCACCATCAGTAGATGAATGCAGGGACAGAACCACCATCCGTAGATGAATGCAGTTACAGAACCACCATCAGTAGATGAATGCAGTTACAGAACCACCATCAGTAGATGAATGCAGGGACAGAACCACCATCAGTAGATGAATGCAGTTACAGAACCACCATCAGTAGATGAATGCAGGGACAGAACCACCATCAGTAGATGAATGCAGGGACAGAACCACCATCAGTAGATGAATGTAGTTACAGAACCACCATCAGTAGATGAATGCAGGGACAGAACCACCATCAGTAGATGAATGCAGTTACAGAACCACCATCAGTAGATGAATGCAGGGACAGAACCACCATCAGTAGATGAATGCAGTGTCAGAACCACAATCAGTAGATGAATGCAGGGACAGAACCACCATCAGTAGATGAATGCAGTGTCAGAACCACAATCAGTAGATGAATGCAGGGACAGAACCACCATCAGTAGATGAATGCAGTTACAGAACCACCATCAGTAGATGAATGCAGGGACAGAACCACCATCAGTAGATGAATGCAACACCACGCTTATTACAGTGGTCAATTTCAGTGTTAGATCAGCCCCATGATACACTTGTGTGACATGAACATGTACCTCCCAGTATGACCTTAACTATGGTAAGGAGATACTGGGAGTTGTTGTTACCTTCATCATCAGACTTTGGACCAAACAACGACCTTACTACTTATGAGATGTAGTCAGTATTACAAACATTTACATCCTGGTACCTTAGAGATGACATCATACTTGATTTGAGTCATTCTGTCCCTTTTGTCTTCATGTAGTACAGGCGCCATGATGAGATTTCATGCCCACAGCTAGTGTCTGCAAACTTCCCTCTTTTCCATTTTCAGCAGCATTTGCTGCCACGATGCCCTTAAAAATAAAAAGTATCATTATACTGCCAACAAAATATAAATATCTACCATGTTGTGCCCCTGAATAAATAATTGCCCCTCAATGTGCTTCCCACCTGTCTCTCTCCATAATATCCCTCCCATACCACCCTTCTCCATAATATACCCCCTACACCACACCTCCACAGAGTATACCCCATACACTGCCCCTCCCCATAATATACCTCCTATACCACACCTCCCCATAATATACCCCCTACACCACCCCTCCCCTTAATATCCCGCCTACACCGTCCCTCTCCATAATGTCCCCCACATACTGTCCTTAGTCTTTATAATGTCCTCCCTCCACACTGCCTGTCTGAACACTTAGGATATGTTCCCACGGTCAGTATTAGCAGAGAACTCAATATAGGAGGTCACCATGAACAAATTGGTAAATGGGTTCTGTTACATGTTACAGAACCACTTAGCACCCAGAATATGTTGTGCAGGTATATGTATTTATAATAGGTTCTATGTGAGATGCATGTCCCTAATGCATCAGCCCACAGGCTGCTCCCCTGGGCAGAGAGGACACGATATTCTCCTTTTGTCCGCCCTCCCCCCACCTTTGCAATTCCCACAATAAACATCGGCAGGCTCCGGCCACCTGCGGCTTTTGTAATGCATGTCTGGCCTGCCACTTTTCTGTTGGCCTGCCCTCTGTATCTGTGTGATATATTCTGTGACCTGTGAGTAAAGTGTTGTCAGACTGGAAATACGTGGAGAAGCAGTGATCTTTTATATGCACCCATGTAACCAAGGAATTCATAGAATCATAGAATCGTAGAGTTGGAAGGGACCTCCTGGGCCATCTGGTCCAACCCACTGCTCAAAGCAGGATTCGCTAAATCATCCCAGTCAGATGTCTGTCCAGCCAGCGTCATTTGTTCAGACTCCAGCCAACGCAGAGCGGACCTCCGAAAACACGGGGTGGTACTGAAAGAGGTACCCCAGCCTGGGTAGACCCCGTTACAGGTTCAACCCGCCGCATGTCACTGAAGATCAATGAGAAAAGTAGCGAATATACCATCATGCATTCAGGCAGGGTTCACCATAAAAAATGTATAAAATTTTATTAGACTATATGTAAACCACACAAAAGTATTAAAAACATTTAAAAAACACACAAAAATTTAAAAACATGCCCTGTGAGGACAGGGGCTGCGGAACCCCGGCCAACACCCGAAAAGTTTAGCCCCAATGGGCTTAGTACCAAACCATGCCATTTAAATAGCAAAAACCATGATTATACAGAATTAGGCTGTGTTCACACACAGCGGGTTTTTTTCGCGGATTTGCCAAAAAATCCGCTTAAAAAATGCCTAAAAGAAGTTTCCCATTCATTTTAATGCATTTTGCACATTTTGTGCATATTGATGCGTTTTTTTCAGCGAAAAAAACGCTTTGCGGTAAAGAATGCAGCATGCTCATTAATTTCACGGATTTTTCCACATTTCTGGCTATTTTTATGTGTCTGGGGCCACGTGGAAAAAAAACGCATAAAAAACGCGTGTTTTTTTGCTCAAAAAAAGCGCGGAAAACGTGCAGAAAAAAACGCGCCATTTCTGGGAAGGAGTCCGGTTTTTATGCAGAAATTTTCTGCATACGTGTGCACATAGTCTCAGGCCGGGTTTAGACTTGTGAGAAACTCGCACAAGTCTCGCACCTCAATATCCGGCACTGCCGCCAGCACTCAGGACCGGAGCGTTCAGCTGCATAGAAATACATGCAGCCTCACACTGTGGTCCCGAGTGCCGGTGGCAGTGCTGGGTATTAAGATGCGAGACTCGTTCGAATTTCTCACAAGTCTGACCCAGCCTTGTATACATTATCTTTACATGATTTCAAAAGTACAAAAACAACAACCGCAACAAAAACCCTCACTGTAGCATTGATCCGCTCCCTCTTGGATTACTGCAACGCTCTATTAATTGGCCTCCCAGTCACTCGACTATCCCCTCTCCAGTCCATACTTAATGCAGCAGCCAGGGTTGTCCATCTGGCTAATCGGTACTCGGACGTGTCCTCTCTTCGTCAGTCATTACACTGGCTGCCCATTCATTATAGGATCCAATTCAAAGTACTTGTTGTCACCCACAAAGCTCTCCACGGTGCGGCACCCCCCTACATCTCCTCTCTCATTTCTGTCTATTGGCCTAGCCGATCGCTGCGCTCTGCAAACGACTTTCGACTAACCTCTGCACTAATCCGTACCTCCCACTCCTGACTCCAAGACTTCTCCCGTGCTGCTCCTATCCTCTGGAATGGTCTACCCCAAGAAATTAGGACTAGCCACAATTTGCATAGTTTTAGGTGCTCCCTCAAAACACATTTGTTCAGAGCGGCTTATCACGTTCACTAATCAAAGTCATTCTATGTGTAAGTGTGCGTGTGTAGCCCATTCACTATATCCATCCATCCTTCACTCCCTCAAGATGGCTGGACCTTCATTGTAAATATACAATTGTAAATACACACCTGTACTTTGTATCTCCCTCACCTCATTGTAGATTGTAAGCTCTCACGAGCAGGGTCGTCTTATTTCGTCTTATTTTGCTTTAATTATTGTATTGTTAACGTTGTTATTTATGACTTGTGTTTTGAAACTGTAAAGCGCTGCGGAATATGTTGGCGCTATATAAATAAAGATTATTATTATTATTAAGTAGAAAAGAAAGCACCAATGAATAATGTCCGACCAATAAGAAGGTAATGATTGGTACCCAATATAAATGTTACCTAACATTGAGCGCAAAACAAAATCATGCTATCAATAGCCCGCATAGTCAGGTGCAAAACATCCAAATCTTATTGGGTACAAGACTTCATTAGTCCACAACATTCCCAAACCTATAAGGGTATGTTTCCATGGCCAGTAAACGCTGCGGATTGGACGCTGCGTACAGCCGCAGCTTCCAATCCACAGCGTCCAGATGTTACTGCATAGTGGATGGGATTTTATTGGATGGACATTATTCATTGGTGCTTTCTTTTCTACTTAGAAATCATGTAAAGATGATGTATGTAATACTGTATAATCATGGTTTTTGCTATTCAAATGGCATTGCAATGGAGCTATACTGTTTAATTGCCACTAAACAATAACAGCCTAATTATTTGGTACTAAGCCCATTGGGGCTAAACTTTGAGTGTTGGCCGGTGTTCTGCAGCTCCTGTCCTCATAGGGCATGTTTTTGTATTTTTATGTTTTTAATTTTTGTGTGTGGTTAACATATAGTCTAATAAAATTTTATACATTTTTTATGATGATCCCTGCCTGAATGCATGATGGTATATTCTCTCCTTTTCTCACGGTCAGTATTGGCAGCGCTTTGGACGCAGCACATGTCCGCTTCATCCAAAGTGCTGCCGGCTTTTGAATGCAGGTGATTCCGCCTGTGTTCATTGAACCGTGCGGAATCACTGTGTCCTATACATTGTACGGGTGACATTTACATCTGGATGCTGCGGGTGTACGCAGCGTCCAACCCGCAGCGTTTACTGACCATGGAAACATACTCTCACTCACACACTGATACACACACAGCCTTAGGGCTCATACTCACATGCGAGAAACTCGGACGTGTCTCACACGTCAATACCCGGCACTGCGGCTGACACTCTGACCAGAGCGTTCAGTTGCATGTGTTTCTATGCAGTTGAACGCTCCGATCTGAGTGCCAGCGGCAGTGCCGGGTATTGACGTGTGAGACACGTCCGAGTTACTCACATGTGAATATGAGCCCTTACATACTCATACACACACACTCACGTACACACTCATACACAAACTCATACATACAGTACATACACACACAGATACACACTCATACACACACTCACATACATACACACTCATACATACACACATACACACTCACACATACATACACACACAGATACACACTCATATACACACTCATATACACACACTTACACATACATACACACACTCATACAAACATACACACACTCATGCACACACACATACACACATACATATACAGTACATACACATACATACACACACACACACACACACTCATACACACACACACTCATACTCACATACACACACATACTCTCATACATACACATGCACACACTCATACACACACACAATGCTGTGCCCTTGTGGACTACTAACACCATGGCCCATTCCCTATACACAGCAAAAGTCAGATCATTAATCTTCAGCAGCTCCTGCTCCTGAGCGGAGCGCTGCTCACCATTCTTTATGCCGGCCGCCGCGTCCCTGCCTCCTCTGCTCCACTCTGCGTTGCCATGCCAGCAGCAGCAGTGTGACGAGGTCGCAACATGATGACCTCATCACTCTGCTGCACGCTAGGCCGCGGCGCGATGCTCTGCTCTCAGTGCCGGATTATAGATATCATGCATTCAAATGTATTCGCGTCTCAAAGACGCGAATACATGTGGATGCATCATGCAAGATTAGGAATGAGTCTGCCAGGCAGCCCTGCCGCAAATGAAAGTAAAGTGCTGGTCCTCTGGCGGCCCTGAACAGCAGCCTGGGGACCGGCCCTGGGGGCAAATGCATCCCTGCCACCCGGCCCAGCCCGCCGCTGCTTGGGGTTGCGCTTGCAAGGGTTAATCTATCTTATCTCACTCAGTCTAGCATTCAACCTCTGTCCTATGCTGCAATGGGAGGATAAATCACACCCCAACACAGACCACGCACCCCTGCTTCATACACGCTGCCACCACTCACCGAACACATGGGCGATGAGTCCCGGAAATACTACTACTATATCCCAATCACCAGGATCACACACGCTAAGGCTATGGATTCTTTAGAGCATATAAAGTTCAAACTTATTAAATTTTTAAGCTTTAATAGAAAAGCTACAGTGCTTACAATAAAAGGATATAAAAATATGGAAAATAAAAGTGACATACAAATAGGCAAAACAGTTCTAAAAATAAAAGGGAGAAACTTACAGAAATATCTAAACTTTGCAGTCTGGTATTCTGTTCCCTGAGGGAGGGAGTAATATGAAATGGATCAAATCAGCTTGGCTGCCCTCATCTGTGAACTGCCTTTCTTTGTGTAAGGCCTAATTTATGGATTTAACCTGGAGATCAGATTTCTAGACTAGCCTCTCATGTTAATATTCTAATTCCTGGTTTGTGACTGGACCATGGCTACTTTACCAATGAATACATTATTTTTTCTCTAAACACGCTTTGTGTAACCTTTCTTTCTCCTAGTAAATAGCAATTATCAGGCTGCAATTTGGTGTTTCCCTTCAAATGGCATCAGTGGTGTGAAATGGTTCCAATTCGGGTCTAAAACTGCCTTTTCTCAGGATAACATATGCTATCACCTTTGTGAGACCTGCCGCCTAAGGACAGATGCTAGTTAACTGCCGGCTAGACATCTCCTACAAATACATATTTCCACTACACCTCCCTCCTTATGAACGTCCATGGGGGTTGACTTACAGGTCAGCTCCAGAGCGTGTATCTTGTTCTGCCTTGCCTTGGCAAGATAAGAAACGGAAACATCAAATCCTTCCAATAAGTGATTAACCAACCTCTGGAAGGTGGCAGGGGCATTTTCCAAACCAAATGGCATCACCAGGATCTCAAACAGCCCGAATGGCATTATAAAGGCAGACTTCTCCTGAGCGTCTTTGGTCAGTGGTGTCTGCCAATATCCCCTACTTAAATCCATGATAGTGAGGTATGATGCATTAGCTAGCTGCTCTAATAGCTCTTCTATCCTCGGCATGGGGTAGGCCTCAGATGTAGTATCAGATTTAATTTTCTATAGTCTACTCAGAACCTGGTAGTACAGTCCTTTTTCGGGACAAGAGCCACAGACGAGGCCCTGGAACTCTGGGATTTTTGTATTACCTTGAGGTTTAGCATCTCCTCTACCTGTTCCTTCATGTGTGCCTTCACCTCTACTGACACCAGGTATGCAGACTGTCTTACTGGAGGATTGGTACCAGTGTCTACATGGTGAGTGGCTGAGTCCTCCCAGGCTTTCCTGTGAAGACTTCTGTGAACTCGCTCAGCACCCAGGGGCACCCCTATAATGAGGCAAGTTGAGCATGTTGCCTCAGGCAGCAGGGCAGCTGCTGTGCAGAGAGGGCGGCAAGTGTTAGGCTGGATTCACATTTGCGATTGTGTCCGCAGCGTTTCTGCCGCATACATCCGCATGCGTTGTGTTTTCCTATCTTTAACATTGTGGACGCAGGTACATGCGTTCGTATGCATTTGGCCGCGTTTGACTACGCATGCGTCGTTTCGTGTTTTGCGGCGGGGTGGGGCTAATGCAACATGTTGCAATTTTGGAGGCGGCAATTTGCCGCCGCCATACGCATGTGGACGCTTGCGGAAGGGATGCGTCGAAACAATGCATTACAGTCTATGAGCATGCATAGTAAACCTGTCTAGACACTGATTAGCCAAAAAGGGGTGTGGGCACTCATTGTCCATTACTCTCAAGACACTGGAAGAGACAGCAAGAAAGACATCTGTGAAGACACTGAATTAAAGGAAAATGTGAGTATACAAGCTAATGTCTGTGTTTCTGTTTTTGTCCCTGCAGTTTGTAATCATTTCTGTCTCTCTCTTGCAGCATTCTTCACCATGGCCTATAGTCCTGAGCACACAGGACAGGATTCAGAAGTGAGTACCTTTGCAACTGATTGGTAGGTATCACTATACATATGTGCCAAAATCATGTTTTTTCTTTTACAGAACACTTCATCAAGTGTAGAGGAGCAGGAACAGGAGCAGCAGGAGCAGAGGGAGGCACAAGTACCAGTGGCAAGACGGCGTGTAAGTTTTTTTTTCTTTGAGTGTTAATAGTGTTTCTGGCCTTTTTTCTTTTCTCTTTTTTTTTCCTTGTTTATCTTTCCAACATAAATTTTTTTATTTCATTTATAGGTTCCACAACGGGAGGAAGACTACATCGACAATGACCTCCTGATCTCACTGGTTCAGGAGAGAGTTGCCATGTGGGACACCCGGGAGCGAGACCACTCGGACATGGTGGTGAATCGGCGGCTGTGGAATAAGGTGGCCCAAGAGCTGATGGATGACTGGGACAACGTTATGCCACCAGTCAGAAAGGACTTTCAAAAGTATTGCAATGTTGTCTGACGCGGCAGTGAACCTGTAAAGGCCGGGATCACACAACCGTGTGTGAGGCGATAAACTCATGCGAGTTTCTCGCCTCACACACGGTTGTGTGATCCCGGCCTAAAGTGCATTGTTTAACCCTTTTTTTATCCCCCTTCACAGTGAACAAAGTCAGAACCCGTTGGCGTTCAATGAAGGATCGCTTCAACAAGGACCTCAGACAGGAGTACCAGGTTCGCAGTGGTGGTGAAGCAAGGATCCGTAAATATAAATACCACCGGATGCTGGCTTTCCTGAGGACTGTCCTTGCTCAGAGAACGTAAGTATTTTTGTGTTGTATTCCATTGTGTTGTGTTCCCTAATCTGATTTTTTCTATTCCACAGGAGTTGGCGCTTGTACAATAGTTTTTTTGTGGTAGTAATGTTTTTCTTTTCACAAAACCTGGAGCAGCACCCTGGAACCTGGTTCATCCTCTGGAGCGGTCCTTCAGCGAACAGCCTCGGAGCAGTCCCAGCCATCCACCAGCGATGCAGCAAGTAGGCCAGTGTGACAGGGTGGAGAACAGGCAGCTGGTTCTTCAGGTCTTCCCTTGTCCCAGGCCTCCTCCACCTCTTTTTATGTTGGGTCTTCCCGACAGCGGCAGAAGGCCTCAGACTGGACACTCATGCCCGAGTTTCTACACTTGAGCTCGGTTTTCCAGGATGGCATGAAGTCATTGGTAGATAGACTGGATAGTCGTTTGAACCATATTGACACACTTTTCCAGTCTGTCCACCAGCGCCTTGACCATCTGGAAGCCATAGAATGGGGCATGGTGGAAAACCTTACGCCTGAACTTCAGCTGAATGTGATGCAGGCCTGCAAAGCGGCTTACGTTCAGGCTATGCAGCAGACTCTGTTATACCTGCAGGCACATGCTACCTTTCCAACTGTGCCACCAGTTACCCGGTTTACATCTCTACCAAGTTCTGCTGTATACCCCTGTATGGCCACCGCCATGCCCAGTCCAGTCGCACTCCACTACAGCACCACCAGAATGCCGAGTGCAGTTGAGAGCCACTCCACCATCACGCCGACTCCTGCTCCTGCACGGATTTCCACCACCACCATCACGCAGAGTCCTGCTCCTGCACAGCCGTCCACCGCCACGAGCACGCAGGTTCCTGCTCCTTCATGGCCGTCCACCAGCACGCAGATTCCTTGTCCTGCACACACATCCAGCGCCACCACGCCTTCTGAACCCACCACTCCCACCCTTCCAAGGAGAAGAAGCAGCAGCCAGCAAGCCCATGGCAAGTAGAAAAAGAGGAAACGGGAACAGAGGCGGGAAAGAACAGTTGTGCTCCCTCAGCCACCCTCACTTCCCAATGTGTCTGTTTTGTCCAATTTGTCTCACCCTTCTAATGTGTCTCTCCCATCCCATATTTCCACTCCTAATGTGTCAACCTCTATCCTTGATCTCCCAGACCCCACACATCTATTAGCCCCTTCCCCTGGAACCCCTTCATTGTCCACCCCGAGCCAATCCTCCCATCTCCACACACCCCCGGTCCGTAACATTTCCCCCTCATCTGCAATACTCACCTGCCCAGGTGTTAGTACTATTGCACTCAGCATGCTGTGTTTTCTGCATCCTGAGTGCAGTAGTTCTGACACACGGGCAGGTGAGTAAAGATATGAGGTGGATTTCCTCCATCATCTCTTCAGTGTGCATTAATCTATTGGACTATAGATTAATGCAGACTGAAGAGACGATGGAGCTCATGAGAAGTTACCAACCATAGCACTGACAAATAGAACAGGCGAAGTGTAAAGCATGGAGGACATAAAGTAAACAGGTGTTATACTAAATTTTTTTATTTTACATAAAACATTTAAAGTACATGTTAAAATTAAAAGGCCAGAACATTACATAACATTTCAACATTTGTCTAAACCATTGCATCTTGCCATGCCACACGTCCAATTTCAGAAACACAGTAGTCAGCGAATGCATCCCTCATTTGGGCAACTTCCCTTGTTGGAGTGATGATGGTAATCTGGCAACCTGTTACAAACCGGTTCACCAAGTTCGAAGGTTGGTCACTCTTTAGCCATTACGTAGTTGTGCAGAACCACACACGCCTTGACCACCTCATCGAATGTCTCAATTTTGAGATTAATTGCTGACCCTAAAATGCGCCATTTCGAGACAAAAATACCAAAGGCACACTCAATAGTTCTTTGTGCCCTGGTCAGTCGGTAATTAAAAATCCTTTTTGTGTGGTTCAAGTCCTGATTGGAGTATGGCTTCAGTAGGTTTCCACACATCTGAAAGGCCTCATCACCAACCACAACAAATGGCATTGTCGGGCCTTGAGTGTTGGGAGGGGAAAATTAAAATTATTACTATATAACGGTTGGCCCACGTCAGAGTTTTTAAAGGTCTAGGAGTCATTTCCACGGCCAAAAGAACCAATGTCCACGGCAATAAATCTACAATTTGCAGCTGCAATGGCCATGAGCACTATTGAGAAGTATTTTTTATAATTAAAGTACTCGCATCCACTTCAAGCTGGTTTGGTTATCCTAATATGTTTCCCATCCACTGCTCCCAAACAGTTGGGGAAATTACACATTTTCCAGAATTTTTCTGCAGTTTCCTGCCATATTTCCGTGGTGGATAGGGGAATAAATTCTTGACGAAGAACGTCCCAAAAAGCCCGGCAAGTGTCTGAAACTATCCCAGAAAGGGTGGAAAGGCCAATCCGGAACAGGAAATGGAGCGATGATAGGCTCTTTCCGGTAGCCAGGAATCTGCCAAACAGAGAAAGAAAAAAATATTATGAATAATAATATTTACAACAGGGGTTTTGAAAAAAAAAAAGGAAAAAAAAAGGACATCGCAGAATAATAATTATGACAGATGTTTATTTTTAAATATTACGCACCTTAGTGTCACCAGCAGACGTTCCTCAGCTGGAATAGCTCTATGGAGCTGGGTGTCCTGCCTGCTGATGGCTCCTTGTACACGACCCAGCAAGTCCCTGAAGCTCTCTTGAGACATCCTCATATAATCAAAATATTTATCTGGGTTTTCACAGAGCTCACTGAATAAGGAGTGGTAGGCTTCATGGCTCTCTCGGACTTCAAGAATGGGGTGTTGCCAAAAGCGCCGACACCGTCTTCTCCGTCTTTCTCTTTTCTGTTCTTGCTCACAAGCAAAGGCAAGAGACAATTTGATATCCAAATCAAGTTTAAAACAGAAATTCTCCTTGCGAATATCCATCTTCACGGAGGATACAGGAGCAAAATTTGATTATTTCAACTGAACAAGGGTCTATATAACGAAATCCCATGAGACACGCTCATTGGGCGTGGCTTGTGTCCCAGAAAATCTCCTGGAAAAATTTTTCACTATGGGAAGCATGCATAAAAAATGCAAACGCATGCAAAAACGTATGCAAACGCTGCATTTTTTGACGTCTTGCTTAAGATGATGCGGCTAAAAAACGCTGCGTGTTTATGCGTTTACATATGTTTTTGCATGCGTTCATGGTTGCGGACGATACGCTGCGGAATCCATCGCAAATGTGAGCCTAGCCTTACACAGCTATTGCCATCTGCCCACTTGCTGCTTTAGTAGTACTGCACCTTTAAATTCTGCAGGTAGGACGCCTGGATGTCTTAGGCCTCTTTCACACTTCCGTTTTTGACAATCAGTCAAGATCCGCCAATTTTGAAAAAAAACGGATCCGCTATTATTTTTTGCGGATCCGTTTTTTCCACCATTGACTTTCATTATTGGCGGATCCTGACTGATTGCCGTCCGTTGCATCCGTTTTTTTGAGGATCCGCCAGGATCTTAGTGTCCGTCAACATCCTCAAAGATTTCCAAACGGAGCTTGCAACGTTTCTCCGGCGGATCCTCCAGACACTGAATTAACCCCAAATTCTGTCTGGGTGCCGGACAAAAAAATCTCTCTCTCTCTCTCTCTCTCCCTCTCTCTCATGTGTTACTGTGTGGTAACAGGTGTCTGTGTGTGCATTACTGTGTACTGTGGTGGGCTGGGTGAGGTGCTATAATAATGGTCTGCTAACATGTGTATAATGAGGTGATGGTGTATGTTACCATGTATGTTATAAGGGGCTGGGGGTCTACTACACTGTGTGTGGGGATGTGAGGGGATGTGTACTGTTATATGTGGTGAGACCTAAAGGTGATTGAATAGATGGACTGATCTAACAGCAAGGGTACGTCTTCACGGTCCGGATTGCTGGCGTTTTGGACGGAGCGGTAACCCTCCTCAGTCCAAAGCACCGCCCCATCTGTATGCGCAGTGATTGTGGATGTGTTCATTGAACACATCCGGAATCGCCGCATCCTATACATAGGACTGTGTTATTTACCTTGCGGAGATGGAGCGTGTCCGGAAACGGAGGGCCTCCGGATGCTTGTGCACACTCATAGTGGAGACGGGATTTCATAAAATCCCATCCACTATGCTGTAACATCTGGACGCTGTGGATTGAACGCTGCGACTGTACACAGCGTTCAATCCGCAGCTAATCCTGATGTAATACGCCATGTGGAAACATACCCTAATCACTAAGTACCGTATATTAAGAATCTAAGTAAAACTGCTCTGTAGAAAGTGTTGTATATCCTGATCATATGCTGTATTTTCAGGTGCTCATTTGTCCTGAACACGAGTTGGAGGTGAACATGTATTGTGAAATCTGCAGAACACGGGTTTGTCATTTGTGTAAGCTCTTAGGTTGACATGCAGACCACAGATTGACCACCATGAGTAGCACCTACAAAACGCTGAAGGTAATCATGGAAGTGACTATAAAGCCACGGAGAATTTTGATGCCCCAAAAAAGTGAGAATCCACATTCAGAGACAAATTGTTGAAAGTATATCGCATACACGTCAGTTCTCTAGGTAGGTGTAGATGGCTTTCCTGCAATAAACTGACTCTAAAGAAGACTGATTATGTGGAGTGCAGTGCTCCATGGTTTGGAGATGCAAATTCTTTCCCAGAAGTAATAGTGCCGCTATGTAGTACCACAAGTCCATACCTGACCCTTCAATGAGTTTTCCAATATGACATAGGGAATTGGCCAAGCAAATCATGTATACAGCAAACTGGGATACTTGGTCCTGATTAGTGTAAAGCATTTTCTTGAGTCACTCAAACCCTTCTCTACACCGATGACATCCACCCTCTTAAACGCGTGTCTGCCTTGGCTGTGATCCCTTAGGCTTGGATAGTGACTTGCAGGATAGATGCACTAGATGGCCTTACAACATTTGTAACTTTCTAAAGAGATCTCTGAATTGGCACGTTGTCCTGTAAAAGGATGGCACCGATGTAATAACAGGTAGAAAACCAACAGAAAAGGTGCCATAAAAAATGTAACTGGAAAGACTGCAAAAACTATGCTTTTGGGGAAAAAAACTGTTTTTCTGAAGTGTCTTCCTCTTCAAAAATTGTGGGTACCCCTGACTTTGTGTGTGCATACCCTTAAAGGGAGTTTAGGTCTACATATGTCTATCTGCGATCCACTAACTGACTTATTCCAGAGAGCCACAATTTTTCTTACATGTAAATGAGCTGTTAAGAACTATTGGCCGGACACATCCTCTAGACTAGAGGCAGATTCTCATGCAGATCTACTATAAATGAAAGGGAGCCAGTGTAAGTGGATCACCCTCGCACCCAGGGCGGCAGGGTACTCGGTACCGGGCCCGTGGAGTTCAATGGGAGATGTCACGGTAGCTGTGACCCAGTCCGTGGCCCTGGGCGTCCATTGTAAAAGGGGAATGTTGAGCGTGTGGATGATGATGATTAAAGTTATAAGTGAATGATTCGTGACACCACTTGTGGTGTTCGGCAATGAAGGTGTTAAGCCGACACTGCAGACAGATCCTCTGGGACAGATGGTGTGGTTCAGCAATGATGTTGTGGCCCTCCACAGGCGGGGCGGTAGTCCCAGGGCAGTGTAGATGAAGCGCTAGTCAGGAGAGCGCAATGGTGCCGTGTTAGGCACAGCGATGTAGCAGTGCTGAGTGGGTTGGTGCAGGAATAAGCGGAGGACACCAGGGCATGTAGTTCCAAAGCTTTACTCACAGTCTGTTGTGCGTACAGGTGCCCGCCTCGGTGCTGTGTCCTCCAGGTCAGGAGTTCAGCCAACCTCCAGGCAAGATGAAGTACTCCGTTCCAACACTCCGCCCACATATGTGCCTTTTCTGAACGTCTCCCTTCCAGCGCATATTTGAAGTACTCACAGTACTGAGTAACACTGGAGTTCCTCCTGTCAGATGTTCTTAGAACTCTACTTGTACGGCAGACAGCTGTAGCCTGCTTCGGGGACTCCTTGCTACTAAGTGCCGGCTCACTCACATTGCTGTTGTGCCCCCAAGTCTTGTGTGGGAATAAAGTCGTAACAACTTCTATTCCTCCGGTGTCTGTCGCAGGACCATTAGTATCCATACAACATCGGGGACCGGACCCCGGCCATGTGCTTAGAACTTGAGGAAGGGCTCTGCTCTAACCCTAATCCTTAGTTCTCTTCTTCTCCTTACGTTCCGTACAAATCAATCTTTCTTATGGAGAATTAGGCTTTCTGAATATCTCTTTCCTGTGCCAGCAGACCCAGGTCACTGAGGTCTGCTGCAGCACTTCCTTCAATCCACCCCACTCAGGGGATCTTCTCTCACAGACTGACCTAGTCAGACTGACCTAGTCCCAATAATCTCCCGCTCTCTTTTGCAGACTAAGCTCCACCCACCTCCCAGCACTCTTCGTGTTCCAAGCAGGGAGCCACCAAAGGTGCTTTGCTACACTATGTTGTGTGGGATGCAGGTGTTGGAGTGTGGTCAGGTGTCTCCACCTTACCTGAATGGTGGGGTACCACACCTCAGGAGGAGGTGCAGTACCTTTGTGGCGACTGAACCCTCAGGGGCACCACATAAGCCATATAATGACTATAATCTGCTCTCATCGCACACAGTCCTGCAGTGAGCGCAGAGCTAACAAGTGTGGTGCAGTAGCCTCTGTTAAAGCTAGGGGGCGCTGCATATGCGACTCAGAATATGCATGTGGGCATTTGTGGCGCCCCCAGGAGTATGGCCGCCACAGTGGCCTTGCCTTCCTCCAGGGGAGGGTAATGCCAGGCTTGGAGGCAATGATGGGTCTCTCTCTCAGTCCATCCATACATGCAACACAGTTCCACTCCAGGCCAGCAGGGGGAACTCTGAACCAGGATGGAGGGGAGGGGTGCCCTCTGAGGGCCAAGAGGAAGGAGTGGTCAGATAGTCTGCGGAAGGTGAAGTGTGCAGACGCGTGGAAAGAAGCTTGAGGTTGAGCTAGGAAGGAGAGCTCCCTCAGCTGAGAGCGCACGAACTGGAGCCTGGTCTCCACGGCTGTACGGATACTAAAGGTCCTACAGCAGATGCCAAAGGAGTAGGAGGCTGTAAATGCCCTACTCCCATCTAAGACTTGATGCACAACAGCAGCTTGGATAGAGAGCCAGAACTAGAGAGGAGTCCCCGAGAGAGGCTACATCTGTCTGCCGTGCAAGTGAGGTTCTTGGGAAGGCGCTAGGAAGGAGACTGCACAGCCCGTCTGTGAGAGAGAATCCCTGAGTTGCTTCCAGGCTAGCCTGTTCCAATACCATCTGTAATCAGGACCCTGGACTGCAGTTATCAAGTTAAGGTACAGAAATTGCACCCCGCTGTGTCTTGTCTGCTTCCTACCCTTACGGCACTGCTACATCACCGTGCCAACCACCGCTACACTGCCCTGGGACATTAGCCCTGCCTGTGGAGGGCTATACCATCACTGCTGCACCACACCATCTGTCCTAGTGGAGTTGTCTGCAGCGTCGGCTTAACATCTCCCTTGCCGAACACCACAGGTGGCGTCACGAACTATTCCATTCCATTAACTACAACCCCCATTACTTGGGCGCCCAGGGCCACAGACCGGGTCACAGCTGCCGTGACACATCCCACTGACACCGGCCCGGTACCGAGTACCCCACAGCCCTGGGAGGGCGACCGAATTTGGCGTCACGAACAGGATTACGGAGCCCGGTATCCCCGGGTCCTGTGTGCCATAGACTGTGATTGTGAACTGTGTGTAATTGGCGCCAGTTGCCGTCATTGCCGCGCTGCTTGGCGCGCGCGGGAAGAAAGAGGCAGGCCTTCGTGGGCGGAGCCTGCCGCAGAGCGCGAAGAAGTGAAGTGCCGCGCGGGAAGAGAGGACAGCGCGCGAGAGGAGGAGCTGAGGACTACAGCCTGGAGCGTCGGGCCTGTGAAGCGGCCGCCGGTGAGCTCACACAACCCCCGGCCCTGGCTAACGTTAACTAGGGGGGGAGAAGATGTCCGCGCCAAACAGCGATGCAGCGGCAGGCGCCATTGCTTACCCCGCGGTACCGCCAGGAGGAGCGCCCGCCGCAGCGGTCCCCATAATGCCGATATCCATGCCCTACATCCCGGGAGCGGCCTGGCTACCGCAGTACTCGGGTGAGTCACACACCCTGAGTGAATTTAAAGAGAGACTGTGCAGTTTGTTCAAAGTCTACCCTCTGTCTGAAAGCCAGAAAGTAAATATCCTGATTGGACAGCTAACGGGTGCAGCGCCGAGAGAAGTGAAAGCCTGGCAGGACACTGATAAAGAGACTGTTGCAAAGGTCCTGGCCAAACTGTAGAGCACCTTTGAGACCCGCACTGCAGCTGAAATCAAGATGAGGCTCTTTGGCTGTAAACAGAAGGCGCAGGACAGTATCAGGGACTATGCTCTCAACCTGCAGGAGGCGCTGCGAGCAGTCAAGCAAGTTGATCCTGACAGCGTAAAGGAAGAAGATAAACTGTTGAAGGAGCAGTTCATTGAAGGACTCCTGTCCAGTACCCACAGAGGACAGTTGCGTATCATCACCTTGCAAAACCCTGATCTGGACTTTGCTGAATTTAAGGACAGGGCTATTCGGGTACTGCAGGAATCCAATGACAGCCGTCCAGCGCCCCCTAGGCACCTAGCGATCACCTACCATCAGGAAGCCTCATCTTTCCCTTCCATCCCTGTGGAGGCTGATGCCCAAACTCTGGATAAAGATCCCACCGAGGAGCTGCGTCTACAGGTCCAGGAGTTGACCAAAGGAATGGCTGCGCTCACCAGAACCGTGCAGTCCCTGCAAGTGTCCTCCAAAGACAAGATCCAGCTTGCTTCCAGTCCAGAGGATGTCCCGTGGCTCCGGAGGAGGAGAACCCCGCCACTTCGAGGAAGGAACATCGATCGCTATGACCAGGATGGACGTCCCATCTGTCGTCGCTGTCACAAGGCAGGTCACCTTGCAAGATATTGTCCTTTAAACGAGCAAGCCCTGGGGCAAAGGGCCAACCCCCAGGAGTAGGATCCCCAGGCCCAAAGAACTGGAGAGCCAAGTATGTGGGAGGGAGACCAATCCTTCCTGTGGTGATTGACGGCATTCCCATGAACGCTTTGCTGGACACTGGCTCCCAGGTGACCACTATGCCGTACATTCTGTACAAGAGATATTGGCCTGATTCAGAGCTTACCCGTGGCCCAACTGATGAACTGACAGTAGTTGCTAGTAATGGACAGTCTTTACCGCAGATTGGATGTAAAGAGAATACTGTCAAAGTGGGTCGGGTAGAGCTGAAATCTCAGGGCCTGATAGTTGTTGATATTGACCGACGTGAATGTAATCCCATGATGACTCTTGGTACAAATGTCATTGAAAACTGTCTGTCTGAGGTTACTGTCTTGTCGCAACAGGTGGCTGAGACTGCTGGTTCCGGAGAACGAGTCCTGCAGAAGGAGATCCGAGCCCTGATGCAAAGACAACAGGTGGAACTCTCTGGTGGAGAAATTGGCAGCGTCAGAGTGAGTGATACCTTCCCCATTGCAATACCCCCCAGATGTGAAATGTTGGTTTGGTGTCGGGCAGCTATAGGTCTTAGAGGGAGAGATTACCAGGCATTGGTAGAACCCGTAGACTCTGAGAGCAGGCCCACTGTCCTGACAGCCAGAGGGGTGGTTGACGTACGAAAGGGGAGAGTACCTGTACGGCTTTTAAATTGTGGGGAAGAGGAAGCCACAATACCTCGGTACGCCACAGTTGCTAAGCTGCTCACCGTCAATAACAACTCTTTGCAGGCAGCAGAACCCTTGGTCTCATCCGATCAGGTGGAGGACAATGGCTCTGTGAAGCAGCCAGATGAGTGGTGTCAGCAACTGAAGGTGGGAACTGACTCTACACCTTCATACCAGAAAAATGGGGTTTACAGAGTGACACAAGAGTATGAGCGGGTATTCAGCAAACACCCACTAGATTTTGGGCAGGCAAAAGGGCTCTGAACTGCTCCCGGAACATTTCAACGGCTGATGGAGTGCTGCCTGGGACACATGAACTTTGAGACGGTCCTGTTGTACCTGGATGATGTCATTGTTTTCTCCAAAACCTATGAAGATCATCTGGAGCACCTGGCTGAAGTGTTTGAAGCTTTGTCCAATTTCAGCCTGAAGGTGAAGCCCTCCAAGTGTCACCTCCTGAAGCCCAAGGTGCAGTATCTCGGTCATGTGGTCAGTGCCGAAGGTGTGGCACCAGATCCTGACAAGGTCACAGTCATCCGGGACTGGCCGAAGCCCAGCAACCTCCATGAAGTGCGCCAATTCCTTGGACTGGTAGGCTACTACTGAAGATTCATCAAGGGCTTTACTGAAATAGCCACCCCTATGCAAAATCTCCTGGTGGGGCAGTCCAAGAAGACCAAACAGAAAAATTCCACCTTTGAATGGACTGAAGAGTTGGAGAGATCCTTCACCCGGTTGAAGATGGCTCTCACAGGTGACGAAGTTCTGGCCTACCCAGATTATGACAAACCCTTTGTGCTGTACACAGATGCCAGCAACGTGAGACTAGGAGCAGTACTGTCGCAGGTACAGAATGGGAATTAAAGAGTGATCTTCTATGCCAGCAGGAAGCTGCGCCCCACTGAAAGGAACCCTGATAATTACAGTTCTTTCAAGCTGGAGTTCCTCGCCATAGTCTGGGCTGTCACCGAAAGGTTCAAACATTACCTAGCCTCTGCCAAGTTCACTATGTTCACGGACAACAATCCGTTGATGCATTTGGACACTGCAAAACTAGGTGCACTGGAACAGCGATGGATGGCTCGGCTATCGAACTATGAGTTTACCATCAAGTACCAGGCAGGGCACAAGAATGCCAATGCTGATGCGCTGTCCAGAATGCCCAACCTACCAGATGCAGGAGAAGACCCTGAGGCTCTTGAAGAGATAGAGCTACCTCCCTTCCACCGGCCACTTGCGGCCCAACGTGCTCAAGGAGTGAGAAACAGACGGTCTGGCTTGAAGAAGGTCACCCTGAACCCATTGCCCCATCATGATTGGGCAGAAACGCAAGATAGTGACCCTGCAGTCCGCCTGGTGAAGGAGCTGCTGATACGAGCTGACTCACGTCCAGAGTCGGATGCTCCTGAAGAAACTCAGCAGTTGTGGAAGGAGAGGGGCCGGCTGTTCATTTATGAAGGGAAGCTGTGTCGGAGGAGTATCAATGCCCGCACTCATGAGCTGGTTTGGCAGGTGATTGTCCAAAGGAGAGAGGCATCAATGGTCCTGGAAGCATACCGCAATGGAGCTGGACACTTCGGATGGAAGAAGTTGGAAGTATTGCTCCGAGAGAGGTTCTACTGGTCTGGTATGAGGAAAGCCATTGAGAGGTGGTGCCGGGAATGTGGACAATGTAACCTGCGCAGAAAGGATCGAGACAGCCAGAGAGCTCCCCTATAGCCAATCATCACCAAACAGCCCCTTGAGCTGGTAGCCCTGGACCATGTGAAGCTGGTTCCAAGCCAGTCAGGCTACATCTATGCACTTACCATTGCGGACCACTACTCA
This sequence comes from Dendrobates tinctorius, assembly GCF_039654945.1. Lineage (NCBI taxonomy): Eukaryota > Metazoa > Chordata > Amphibia > Anura > Dendrobatidae > Dendrobates > Dendrobates tinctorius. The sequence continues at coordinate 65,521,258 of NW_027361698.1, forward strand.
AGATTCCTGGTAGTTGTGCCTGTCAAAGATCAAACTGCCAGGACAGCAGTTAGAGCATTCCAACAGCACTTCTGTAGACCACATGGGTATGAAAGAGTGCTGACAGATCAAGGCCCAGCTTTCGAGGCAGAAGTGTTCCAAGAATTCTGTAACCTGTATGGTTGTAAGAAGATTCGGACAACACCGTACCACCCACAGACCAATGGCATGTGCGAGAAGATGAACCAGGTGGTGATTGACCTCCTGAAGACTTTGCCCTTGGAGGAGAGGAATCTGTGACCAGAGAAGTTGCCCGACCTGGTAGATCTTTACAACCATATTCCAGTGAACTCCACCAACTGTACCCCAGCCTACTTAATGAGAGCAAGACCTGGTAAGCTGCCTATTGACTTGGACATGGGAGTCCTGACCCCAGAAGTGATGTCACCAGATGCTGACTGGGACACGGAGAGGCAGCAACAGTACAGGAGGGTTCAAGAATGTGTGGAGAAGAGTCTGGCCTAGGCAAGGCAGAAGCAGGAGAAGCTTTACAATCAAAATGCACCTGCCGCTCCTTTGTTGCCTGGAGAACAGGTCTTGAAAAGAAAGAGAAGATTGCACAAATTGAATGATCAGTGGGAAGCTGAACCTTATACTATTCTGCCCTTGAACTTTGATAATACTAAGGCATGCCTTGTGAGTAAAGATGGAGGAGAGACCTCAGCAGTGGTATCAAGAGATCATTTGAAGTTGTGCCCTGACCAGTTGAAGGAAAGGAAAGAAGAACCAGATAACATCCAACCCATGGTGGAAGAAGAGAAGGTTAGCACAGTGCTTGGAGAATTCCCTGCGAATTGGACTAGAGTGAACGATGCTATAGTGGTGCCAGGGTTACTGTTTCCCCAATCGGTACCACAGGAAGATGTGACTCAAGAGAATCAGGAAAATCGGGTAGCAGATGCCACACCAGCAGTGGAGCCAGAGAACCCTCGACCTGCCAGTGGTGAACCCGTTGTACCTTTGGTGAGTCTAAGAAGTCACAGTCAGTCTAGTATCCCTGTGTTACATAGAACCCCCAGTAGTGTATCCAGTACATTACCCACTGCACCAGTCTTACGAAGGCCTACCCGCACCACACAAGGCATACTACCAGTTACATACCGTATATAAAGTATTGTAAGCATTGAAATTTTGTAAATATGTAACTGTTTTCCAAGTTTTGTGCCTACAGGTAACCTGTAAGAGTTTCCTTTGGAGTTTTGTTTTATGGACACTGAACCACAGGACTTGTGTATGGTCAAAAACTTTTGCCATTTGCCCAGGAATGGACCATGGACATTGATGCTGGACTTATCATCATAGGACCATTTTTGAGCTCTTGGTTTTTGTACATTTTTCCCTTTTTCAAATCTTGTACAAATTATTGTTCAATTGTTTATATGTTATTCATGTTTTCTTTTGTTCAGCCCAGGAGTGCTGACTTGCACTAGGGGGGAATGTGGTGCCCCCAGGAGTATGGCTGCCACAGTGGCCTTGCCTTCCTCCAGGGGAGGGTAATGCCAGGCTTGGAGGCAATGATGGGTCTCTCTCTCAGTCAATCCATACATGCAACACAGTTCCACTCCAGGCCAGCAGGGTGAACTCTGAACCAGGATGGAGGGGAGGGGTGCACTCTGAGGGCCAAGAGGAAGGAGTGGTCAGATAGTCTGCGGAGGGTGAAGTGTGCAGACGCGTGGAAAGAAGCTGGAGGTTGAGCTAGGAAGGAGAGCTCCCTCAGCTGAGAGCGCACAAACTGGAGCCTGGTCTCCACGGCTGTACGGATACTAAAGGTCCTACAGCAGATGCCAGATGAGTAGGAGGCTGTAAATGCCCTACTCCCATCTAAGACTTGAGGCACAACAGCAGCTTGGATAGAGAGCCAGGACTAGAGAGGAGTCCCAGAGAGAGGCTACAGCTGTCTGCCGTGCAAGTGAGGTTCTTGGGAACATCTGACAGGAGGAACTCTAGAGTAACTAAGTACTGGAGTGCTTCACACCACAAGGCGCTAGGAAGGAGACTGCACAGCCCGTCTGTGAGAGAGAATCCCTGAGTTGCTTCCAGGCTAGCCTGCTCCAATACCATCTGTAATCCGGACCCTGGACTGCAGTTATCAAGTAAAGGTACAGAAATTGCACCCCGCTGTCTTGTCTGCTTCCTACCCTTACGGCACTGCTACATCACCGTGCCAACCACCGCTACACTGCCCTGGGACATTAGCCCTGCCTGTGGAGGGCTATACCATCACTGCTGCACCACACCATCTGTCCCAGTGGAGCTGTCTGCAGCGTCGGCTTAACATTTCCCTTGCCGAACAGCACAGATGGCGTCACGAACTATTCCATTCCATTAACTACAACCCCCATTACTTGGGCACCCAGGGCCACGGACCGGGTCACAGCTGCCGTGACACATCTCACTGACACCGGCCCGGTACTGAGTACCCCACAGCCCTGGGAGAGCGACCCACATTTCCTTGATGGTGAAACTGTGACCGGAATGGTTGTAAATGTCCAGTATGTGTCGCAGAGGTTCTCTGCGCTATAAGCGAAAAGAGCGCTGTTATGCTGGGACTTGTAGTCCACATGTTATTTACCTATAAGGGCGGCTTATAGGGCTAGTCAGAGAGCAGGGTAGGATCGGCTAACCACACATACACCGCCCACATATGGGGGTGGTTTGGGATATATAATATGACTGAGGTCTGATCACAGTAGTTGTGTGTTTGATCCTGAGTGGTCAGAGTGCAAGGTCCCAGAAGGCCTGGGTTTGTTGGAAGTGTCTGGGATTGAACTTCCTGAAGAGCACATGGAAAGGCCCGGACCTGATAGAGTCTGAGACAGCTCTGTGTAGGGAAGCTACTGCCTGGCTGTGGCTCTGCAACTGTAGACGGCCTAATGAGCAAGGAACAGTGATCCCAGTGCGGCCGCTTCCCTGATAACCCGTGAGGGATAAACCATGAGTAATTCTGACCGGGGTCAGCAAGAGACTGTGTTCTGGTTATAGAGCATGCGTGCTGGACATGGCACAGCCTGTGTGACCACAGGCCTGAGAGAGCGAAGCTCTACTATGGACATTAAGAATTCATCTGTCTGATGCAAGACTGTTTGCCTTGTGTTCCTGTGACATTGGTTTATGAAGGAAATAAACCACACGGACTGTTACTTTAAGCAAGAGTGTTCCTGTGTGCCTCAATATCGCTTCCAAGTGAGTTAATCCCTGTCCACTCATATGGTGGATCTCTACACAAGCTACAGTAGAGCTGAACGTTCTCATTGTTATACATTTGCATCTATAGTTGTGCTGTGCCTGATTTATAACCAACACAGTGCAGCAGAGTTAAACCTTGTCTCATTAAAAACGTCATATATGCAGTTGCCTTCTTGCAGTGATGTCAGCTGTATGGCCCTCTCCCCACATTGGCTGCCAGTGAGATGGAAGCTGAAGCATTCTGAGGATGTGTTGTGATTGTATTGAGATGAGGTTCAACTCTGCTTTATCATTGGATATGATGAGGCAGAGCTGACAGCACTTTGAGAAGATAACTGTAAATGGTTATAATGTGATAAAGTTCAGCTCTGCTGTACCAGGTTGGCTCTAAAGGTACTGTCACACTAAGCGATATCGCTAGCAATATCACTATAACTTGTGACGTTATAGCGATATTGCTAGTGATATCGCGGTGTCTGATACTTACCTACAACCGCTCCCCCGCTGGTTATCGCTGATCGCGCGAGAACGTTCAGGACCGCTTCTCGTCGTCAGCTTCCTGCGGCGAGACGAACGTGGAGCCGAGCGGGAGGACGCAGGATCGCCTAGTGTGACAGGTAAGTAGCGACCCCCGTCCCCAGCGATGTCGCTGGTGAGATCTGCCTGTGTGGCAGCTCACTAGCGACCACTTAGCGATGTACCAGCAATCCTGACCGCGTCATATCGCTGGTTGGGATCGCTGGTACATCGCTAAGTGTGACAGTACCTTTACATCGCTGCAGACCTGTGTGTGATTTGATTTGCGTGTCAGTAATTACTTGTCTCACACTGGCTTCTCCTTCCTCTCAATTAAAATGAGCTTTGTAAGCAGATTCTAGGAAGGATTAGTGTCCGGCCCATAGATCTTAACAGCTCTTTTACATATAAGAGATGTGGATTTCTCTAGAATAAAGCATTTTAGCACATATTAAGATATTGCTTTATTCAGCTTCCTGTGCCCTGCATACCCATGTAGACGTCTTAGCGGGTAGATCCTTCTGACAGATACCCTTTAATATGTAGTTTGTCCACTCTTTGATGTGAAAAATCAGGTTAATGACCTGAGGGGGGGATGCCAATGATGGAGGGGGTGCTGCAAATGATAAAGCGGGCTGAAAATGATGAAGGGATGCTGCCAGTGATGGAGGGGGTGCTTCACATGATGGAGGGGGTGCTGGACATGGAGGGGTGCTGCCAATGATAAAGCGAGGCTGAAAATGATGAAGGGGTGCTGCCAATGATGGAGGGGGTGCTGCACATGATAAAGCGGGGCTGAAAATGATGGAGGGGTGCTGCCAGTGATGGAGGGAGTGCAGAAAATGATGGAGGGGGTGCTGTAAATGATGGAGGGGGCTGCACATGATAAAGGGGGGCTGCCAATGATGGAGGGGGTGCTGCAAATGATAAAGAGGGCTGCAAATGATGGAGGGGGTGCTGCAAATGATGGCGGGGGGCTGCACATGATGGAGAGGGGCTGCACATGATGGAGAAGGGCTGCATATGATGGGGGGGCTGCCAATGGTGGAGGGGATGCTGCAAATGATAAAGGGGGGGCTACCAATGATGGAGGGTGTGCTGCAAGTGATAAAGGGTGCTGCCCATGATGGAGGGGGTGCTGCCCATGATGTAGGGCGTGCCGCCAATGATGGAGGGAGTTCTGCAAATGATGGAGGGGTGCTGCAAATGATGATGGAGTTGCAAATGATAAAGGGGGCTGCAATTTGAAACTGATGATGGAGGGAGTGCTGCAAATGATGTGAGGGAGGGGAGGGGAACTGCACGTGATGAAGTGGGGGGGAAGAAAGGGGGACTGAAAATGATGAAATGAGGGAAAAGGGGACTGCGAATGATGAAGGGAGGGACAGCGACAGCAATTGACTTGAAGGTGGGTGATGGGAAGAGCAAATGAGGACCTGGGGAAAGCAAATAATGATGAATTTTGAAGGTGGTGGGAGTAAATGATGAATTGAATGTGGAGGGAAAGCAGTTGATAATGAATGGAGGGTGGAGGTGGAAGAGAGAGGACATGACAATGAATTGGGGCAGAAGGGGCAAGTAAATATTATGAATCGGGGGAGCAGGAGGCATATATTTGGGGGCATTGAGGATGCAGTGACTGGTAATGAGTTGGGGGAAAGAGTACAGGGGTTAATTAATGTATGGTATATATTTATTAGGTGAGAAAATGGCTATATATAGGTGGTGGGGGTGCAGTGGTGGATTATAATTTATATTTGGAATGGGGGATTGCATAATAACTAATTATGTATTAATGGTGGGTGCATGTCTGTATTCAGATGTGTAGTGTAGAAGGGAAAAAGTGGGGAATGTACTTTGGAAGCCGTGCTCTAGGTAACTGTGTTATTTTACGCAGAGACGAGTCCTGGCTGGAATAATGGCGGTCTGCGCTGCATGAAAAAGAAAAGCAAAGATGAAGGACTTCAGCTAGAGACATCACTGGTGAGTCAGTGTGTTACCTGTACAATGACACTATACACTCTATTACCTGTTCACTGTACACTATATACAGAGCTCCTTTATATAATGTCACTGGTGATCACTGTCTTACCTGTACACTGACACTATATACAGCACGCCTGTGTATAATGTCACTGGTGATCACTGTATTACGTGTACACTGACACTATATACAGCGCTCCTGTGTATAATGTCACTGGAGATCACTGTATTACCTGTACACTGACACTATATACAGTGCTCCTGTGTATAGTGTCTCTGGTGATCACTGTATTACCTGTACACTGACACTATATACAGAGCTTCTGTATATAGTCACTGGTGATTACTGTATTACCTGTACACTATACACAGAGCTCCTGTGTATAATGTCATTGGTGAGCACTGTATTAACTGTACCCTGACATACAGAGCTCTTGTGTATAATGGCATTAGTGTTGTGTTTTTTATTAATGATCAGTATTGTAGTATTCGGTCACTATGTGGTGGTAGTATGTAATCTGGTTATGATGTGGAGGTATTTCTCTCTGTATGTGGTATTATTTGGTTACTATGTGATGGTAATGTGTTCTGTTCACGGTATGGAGGTATGTGGTATTAATGGTCATTCTTAAAAATATACACGACTCATTCCCTTAAAGAAAAATATACCTAAAAAGAGTATTGGATATTTTAAGAAATGTTTAATAGGTTAAAGTAGAGTAGGGCCCGGCCAAAAGAGTCTACCTTGTCGTGGTGGAGGCTTAAAAATTATTTTGGCCAAAACAAAAGCTGCTGGCTATGTATGTGATCTGGTGTCTGCTATGAACTGTTAAAATCACATTGGTGAAGACGTGGTGCAGAAGATGAATTTTTCCATTAGCGGGCAGTGGGACTGTGGAAGGTCCGAAATGTGGAGGCGGAATTGGGGTGGAGCCTGGGTGGAGTCTCAATGGGGCCCAAAATTTTGCCAGTATGGGGCCCTGAAATTCCTAGTGGCAGCCCTGCTACCAAAGTATCACCTTGTGATTCCCCCACATCCTAAATTGTTTGGGGAGACTAGTTTTAAATTTAAGGCCAATTTTTTTCTCTTTTGGCAGATAAGCTGGTGCTAAAGGTATCTGGAGAGATGGATGTCTGACAGTGACTCGTCTTCCACATTTTGAGCACATTATAATCAACCATACACATTATGTGGTTGATTGTAGGATAGTTTGGCTGACAGTCATCTTGGCGAGCTCTCCCATGCACAGGCGTGTTCATTCAACAGTGACCATGTGTGCTCTATGCAAACCGCCAGATGACACAGCCAGCAGGTTGTCTCCGGGACAGCAACGGAGTCGCAGTTAAAAATTTGACTTGCCCGATCAACATCTTCCCCTATGGTCAGCTGCTGGCCCCATACACATTACACTAATATTGACCCAAACAATCTAATCTGCTGTACTTATAACGGGGTGGTAGAGCTGTGTCTTGCCCTGATTGGAGTATCAAATTAATGCATCGCTGTTCATGGTCCAAATTTGCTAAAGCCATTTTTTAAAGCATTTGTTATAAGGCACAATGATGTACAATAATAGCCTTGCTTTTTTTTGTTGGGTCTTGCAGGAGAAGCTTACAAAGGGTATCAGTTATCTTATCAGCAAAGAGAGTCAAGTGAAGACCCAGATAACAGATCTGGAGATTTTAATCAGAAGAACTGAGATATGCGGTGTAGTTGATTTGGATTTATCGAAGAGGTAGATCAGCCCTCTCGGCTGGCCTTTGAAGATTCTTAGCTGGCTCCCTGTTAGTCCCTATTTAAATTATTTCCACACTTTTCCTTAACCCTTCAGAGCAATGGAGATTGAGCTGTAGAAGAGGCTACCTGCAACTTTCATAAGCTATTTAAGATTTTTGAAGATAAGTAAGCGTTTGTGCTGCAGTCTATAATGAGTTCCCAGTCTTCTAGACTGGAGAAACTTCAGAGTCAGCTGAAGGAATCTCAGGGCCTCCTGATATTAATGGGCTGGTGGGATATGCACAAGAAGTCTTGAAGGAAACTAATCACTCCTGCTTTGTTAAAACTGCAAAGCAGCTACAAACCAGGTATGTCCGTAACAGAACAGGGATGTAAATATATATACACAATTGGGGTAGAAATACTAAGAACACAGAATACGACTCGCCCAAAGAGGTGTGTGGCTTCACAGGTGGAAGTGGATTAAGATGTGCGAGGTGCTCCAAAACATTGGTCAAAAAGGAAAAGAGCCAAGAGGTAGTGTAAATGGGCTCAAAAGTTAACAATCCATTGTGATGAATGTGACACCCCTTCAGGTTGTCTAGTCTGTGTCCACAAATATAAAATTAGACTGGAATAGTAAAAGTGTAGTGGGTTTTTTGAGATGGCAGCTGCCCAGCAACAATATGCTCCTAATTTTTTTTTTTAAACAATTTTGCTACTCGTATTGACAGACTAATGAAAATGTACACTAGGAATTTTAGCTGTTTGCTTTTCTCTATTTGGCCCTCTTTTTTGTGTTGATGGGGAGAAATTTTAACAATCTTAATTTTCAACCTTTCCTCTAACAGCTGGTGAGCTTTTTTTATTAAAGCCATTTATACATACACTACCGTTCAAAAGTTTAGGGTCACTTAGAAATTTTCTAATTTTTGAAAGAAAATCACAGTTTTTTTCCAATGAAGCTAACATTAAATGATTCAGAAATACACTCTATACATTGTTAATGTGGTAAATGAGTATTCTAGATGCAAACGTCTGGTTTGTAATGCAATATCTTCATAAGTGTATAGAGGCCCATTTCCAACAACAATCATCACGCCAGTGTTTTTATGGTACTTTGTGTTTGCTAACTGTGTAAGAAGACTAATGGATGGTTAGAATACCCTTGAAAACCCTTGTGCAAGTATATTAGAACAGCTGAAAACAGTTTGGCTGATTAGAGAAGCTATAAACCTGAACTTCCTTTGAGCTAGTTGAGAATCTAGAGCAATACATTTGTTGGTTCCATTAAACTCTCAAAATGGCCATAAAAAAAGAACTTTCATGTGAAACTCGACAGTCTATTCTTGTTCTTAGAAATGAAGGCTATTCCATGCTAGAAATTGCCAAGAAACTGAAGATTTTCTACACCGGTGTGTACTACTCCCTTCAGAAGAGAGCACAAACAGGCTCTAACTAGAGTAGAAAGAGAAGTGGGAGGCCTCACTGCACAACAAGACAAGTACATTAGAGTCTGTAGTTTGAGAAATCGATGCGTCACAGGTCCTTAACTGGCAGCTTCATTAAATAGTACACGCAAAATGCCAGTGTCAATGTCTACAGTGAAGAGGCGACTCCGGGATGCTGGCCTTCAGGGCAGAGTGGCAAAGAAAAAGCCATATCTGAGACTGGCTAATAAAAGGAAAAGATTAATATGAGCAAAAGAACACAGACATTGGACAAAGGAAGATTGGAAAAAAGTGCTATGGACTGAGGAATCCAAGTTTGAGGTGTTTGGATCACACAGAAGAACATTTGTGAGACGCAGAACTAAAAAGATGCTGGAAGAGTGCCTGACGCCATCTGTAAAGCATGGTGGAGGTAATGTTGTGATGGTCTGAGGTTGCTTTGGTGCTGGTAAAGTGAGAGATTAGTACAAGGTAAAAGGGATTTTGAATAAGGAAGGCTATCACTCCATTTTGAAACGCCATGCCATATCCTGTGGACAGCACTTTATTGGAGCCAATTTCATCCTACAACAGGACAATGACCCAAAGCACATGTCCAAATTATGCAACTATTTAGGGAAGAAGCAGGCAGCTGGTATTTTATCTGTAATGGAGTGGCCAGCGCAGTCACCAGATCTCAACCCCATTGAGCTGTTGTGGGAGCAGCTTGACTGTATGGTACGCAAAAAGTGCCCATCAAGCCAAACCAACTTGTGGGAGGGGCTTCTGGAAGCATGGGGTGAAATTTCTCCAGATTACCTCAGCAAATTAACTGCTAGAATGCCAAAGGTCTGCAATGCTGTAATTGCTGCTAAGGGAACATTCTTTGACAAAAGCAAAGTTTGAAGGAGAAAATTATTTCAAATAATCTTTTTTTCGAACCTTGTCAATGTCTGGACTAGATTTTAAATTCATTTGACAACTCATTTGATTAATAAAAGTATGAGTTTTCATGGAAAACACAATTGTCTGGGTGACCCCAAACTTTTGAACGGTAGTGTACATTAAACTGCTAAATTAGCTGTCCTGTCATTTTGTGATCTATAGTTGGAATTGTCTTTCAGAACTCAGAAAGCTTTAGAATCTTTAGAATCCACCCAGCTCCAGATTCCAGCTTTGAAGACTATCTGGTTGATATTTCGAAGGAAGAAGGCTTATTGAATGACTTGTCTTTCTCTAAGGCTACGTAACCACGTTGCAGAAATTTCCATAACATTTCCGCACTCCCGCCACAGGTAAAATGTATGCGAATTCGCATGCCTTTTTCCCGCGGAAAACAAGCGTTTTGTCTTCCAGGATGTTCATCGTTGGTGCTGAAGTGGCCAGTTTTAAATTTGGCAACCCAGTTCTTAACTGTAGAATATGAAGGGTATTGTTCCCCCAATGTCTGCGACAAATCACCATGAATATCCTTCGCAGATTTTTCTTGCAGAAACAAGAATTCTATCACTCATCTGCTCTCATTTGCTGTGAATATCACTTTAGACTCTGCAATTTTGTTTTCCCGCGTGCGTAGAACACTGTTGCCATAAGCTAAAAACACAAATTTTTAAAACATATATTAGACACATAAGGCTTTCATGTGATGTAACATTTATTACCATAGAAACGAAAAAAGGTCACAAAGCCAAAGACTTAGCAGCCCCTCGTATAAGTACAGAATAATACATCCAATGACCGCTGACGTCTTGTCTGATTAGTCGTTTTCTGCTGTTGCTTCTCCATCTGGTCAGACCTTCATGTCAAAATCTTCCAGCCACGACTCGTCTTGTATATAAACATTTGTCTCCTGAGTGAAAAAAAAAAAAAAAAATCGCCAGCACTGCGTCCCTGAATACAAATCTGTACCCCACCATTAATACACTATTAGCCATGCACCATTCAAAATATAAACTAAGCAGCACCGTGCCCCCCAATTAATGTTAATCTCAGTTGCCCACTTAATATAAATTCCCCATCCTATTCTTTGGAAGGCAATGTACACACGTTGCATTTTTTTCTGCTGGTGTCTCTGCCCGGTCTCCTTCTTGGTATAATGTCCCCCCATCCTGGTCCCCTTTCTGGTATAATTTTTCCCATCCTGGGACCCCTCCCTGATATAATGTGCTCCATCCTGGTCCCGTTCATGGCATAATGTGCCACATCATGGTCCTGTTCACAGTATAATGTGCCCCATCCTAGTCCACTTCATGGTGTAATGTGCACCATCCTGGTATAAGTGCCCTGTTCTTCTCCAAAACATTAAAAATAAACAATTCTTACCTTCCCTTGCTCTCACGCTCAGCCTGCAAGAAAGCCAGCAGCTGACTATGATGTGCCTGCCAAGGCGCATGACACCACTGTCAAGCACAACCATCATCTGCCAGCCTCTGAGTGGCAGGAGGTGTATATTGCAGGACAAGGGTCCAGTAGGTTCCCCTGCACCACAATACATTTCAGCTGAATGTGCGTCCTCAGATAAACATCCAGCTGAAATAGTCGCTGCTGGCAGTGGGCCCCAATGCAGTTGCACTGGTGATATGTCCGCGCCTGAACTAGTGATATCCCTTCGAATAAAAGTATAGAAAACTCCTTAACCTCTTAATGACCGCCGATACGCCTTTTAACGCCAGTAGTTAAAGGTACTTAAACCACAGCACTGTTAATTCACTGGCGCTGTGGGGAAGTAAATAGCGCCCCCCCAGAGTCAGATTTTTCCCAGGGTCTCGGCTGCCGGGGGAACATGATTCGGGTCGGTTTTTACCGACCCCGCTTTTGCGATCGCCGTTATTAACCGTATAACAGCGACCGAAAAAAAGCAGCGATTTTGCATTTAATTTCTCTCTCCTCTGATGTGATTGCACATCAGAGGAGAGAGAAATAGGGTCCCCGACCCCCCCCCCCCGGTAACTCCCGGTGGTCCTCGGGCCCTCCTGCCTCCTCCGGTGGGCGCCGTCATCTTGGTCCGGTAAGAAAATGGCGGGCGCAAACTAAAAAAAATTGTAAATAACCCCCCTCCCCTTTATCACCCCCTTAGTTAGGGAAATAATTAAATAAAGAAAATATACTTATTTTCATTTTTCCATTAGGGTTACTGTTAGAATTAGGGTTAGAGTTGGAATTAGGGTTACAGTTGGGATTAGGGTTAGGAATTAGCATTAGGGTTGGGATTAGGGTTAGGGGTGTGTTGGGGTTAAGGATGGAGCTAGAATTGAGGGGTTTCCACTGTTTACCAACTTTGGGGGTCCAATTTCTCCTGTTAACCTTGAGAAAATAAAAAAATTGGGGGCTAAAAAAATCACTTTTGTGGGAAAAAAAAAGATTTTTTATTTTCACAGTTCTGCGTTTATAAACTTCTGTGATGCACTTTGGGGTTCAAAGTGCTCACCACACATCTACATAAGCTCCTTGGGGGGACTAGTTTCCAAAATAGGGTCACTTGTGGGGGGTTTCTACTGTTTAGGCACATCAGGGGCTCTGCAAACGCAACATGACACCCGCAGAAAATTCCATCAATGTCTGCATTCCAAAATGGCGCTCCTTCCCTTCTGCGCTCTCCCATGCGCCCAAACAGTGGTTTCTCCCCACATATGGGGTATCAGTGTACTCAGGACAAATTGCACAACAACTTTTGTTGTCCATTTTCTCCTGTTAGCCTTATGAAAATAAAAAATAGCGGGCTAAAAAAAATAATTATTGAGGAAAAAAGATTTTTTATTTTCACTGATCTGCGTTATAAACTTCTGTGAAGCACTTGGGGGTTCAAAGTGCTCACCACACATCTAGATAAGTTCCTTAAGGGGTCTAGTTTCCAAAATGGTGTCACTTGTGATTTTTTTCACTGTTTAAGCACATCAGGGGCTCTCCAAACACGACATTCCAGCCAATTCTGCATTGAAAAAGTCAAACAGTGCTCCTTCCATTCTGAGCTCTGCTTTGCGCCCAAACAGTGGTTTACCCCCACATATGGAGTATGGGCGTAATCAGGACAAATTGCACAACAACTTTGTGGTTCTAATTTCTCCTGTTAACCTTGTAAAAATACAAATTTGGGGGCGAAAAGATCATTTTTGTGGAAAAAGATTTTTTATTTTCACGGCTCTACATTATATACTTCTGTGAAGCACTTGGAGGATCAAAGTGCTCACCACACATCTAGATAAGTTCCTTAAGGGGTCTAGTTTCCAAAATGGGGTAACTTGTTGGGGGTTTCCACTGTTTAGGCACATCAGGGGCTCTCCAAACACAACATGGCGTCCGATCTCAATTCCAGCCAATTCTGCGTTGAAAAACTCAAACAGCGCTCCTTCCCTTGCGAGCTCTGCTGTGCGCCCAAAAAAGTGGTTTACCCCCACATATGGGGTATCGGCGTATTCAGGAGAAATTGCACAACAAATTTTGTTATTCATTTTCTCTTTTAACACTTGTGAAAATAAAAAAATGGGTTCTGAAGTAAAAATTTTTCAAAAAAAGGTTAAATGTTAATTTTTTCCTTTCACATTGCTTCAGTTCCTGTGAAGCACGTAAAGGGTTAATAAACTTCTTGAATGTGGTTTTGAGCACCTTGAGGGGTGCAGTTTTTAGAAAGGTGTCACTTTTGGGTATTTTCTGTCATGTACACCCCTCAAAATGACTTTAAATATGATGTGGTCCCGAAAAAAATGGTTTTGTAAATTTTGTTGTAAAAATGAGAAATCGCTGGTCAACTTTTAACCCTTAAAACTTCCTAACCAAAAAAAAAAATTTTGTTTCCAAAATTGTGCTGATGTAAAGTAGACATGTGGGAATTGTTATTTAGTAAGAAATTTGTGCGACATATCTCTCCGATTTAAGGGCCTAAAAATTTAAAGTTTGAAAATTCCAAAATTTTCGCCATATTTCCGTTTTTTTCATAACTAAACACAAGTCATATAGAAGAAATTTTACCACTAACATGAAGTAAAATATGTCACGAAAAAACAAAAGTCAGTCTCAGGAGGTCCAGGTATTTTCTTTATCTGCCAAGCTCTTCTTGAATGGAGGTTTCCTTGCTCTATTTTGTAGCCATCTCTCTTTGGTGGAGGCCAGGTGGGAGACATGGCGAAGGCCAATTTGGTAGGGCTACCATCGGTATTTAGAATGTGCTCAGGAAACCAGGTAGATCCCACAAGGAAGGATCTTTACTGTTGTAAAGAAGTAACAGTAAACAGCAAGTGCTAGTAAAAAGATGATAAAAAACAGGGTATTTGGTTGATACTTTTTTTTTTGTTTGCAAAAAATGTATACTAAGCTGCTCTACCAAACGTCAAGGTAACCCATATCAGAGCAGTCCCTAATTGATGTATTTAAAAACCTGGTCATGTGTATAGTACCTACAGCGTGTCCACATCGGACATTACCTGTCTGAATCCTGCTCATATAGGTACTATACACGTGACCAGGTTATTGAATACATCGGTTAGGGACTGCGTATCAACCAAATACCCCGTTTTATCATCTTTTTACTAGCACTTGCTTTTTACTGTTACTTCTTTACAACAGAATATTTTTATACGTTTGTTTTACTGTGCTTTTCTGTTTCAGTCATTTGGTGGTGTGAACACCGTCCGACAGACTTGTTCACTGTGTGCATGGCCCATGTGTTTGTATATAATGTTCATGGGGTGGCATATTGTATATATTTTAAATTGTTACCCCCTTGGCACATGAATTGCTCATTTCTAACCATTCCCATAGTTCATCCTAAATATATAAAAAGAATGTGTCCCTACACCCATTTTTCAGCACAGACTGTTGTAATACCAGCACAGAATCTCAATATTCTTCTCTAAATTTGAGAATGAACTCTTGTAGGAGACAAATTTAATATGGTGACCACATACTCAAAACATACTTTATTTAAGGCTTACTGGGCTCATCCTGAGCAAAAGAGTCATTCAATATTGTAGTAATCATCTTATAAAGTGCAACAAACCAGAATGGGAAAATCAAGAAGAAACGATCAAACAAACAATTAAATGTAACAAGTTATAACATTTAACCCTTGTGTGCAACCACAGAAGTGTGTCCTATAGAGACATTAATCCTAAGAGTGGAAAGGTACAACTTCTCGATATCCACATGGGTCACTATAAGCAACATTGCAATCTACATTTGAAGGACATTTGCAAAGAATTTCCAAACTGGAAGACAGCTTGGTGTCCACAGGTTGCACAGCTTTATGCACTTCCTTTATTCAGCGTAATGTCTGAATATTTTCCACATGTATCTCAGTAGTACACAATAGATGAGTCATGGAGGAATCCAGTGTTTATGGAAAAAGAATTAAAATCAAGATCAAAGATAATCCTACACAAAGGAGGCACAAAAACTGTTAGAAAGTAACATGGCAAAGAGAGGATACAATCTCTTACACTGTGTATGACTGTCATTACACAGTGTAACACATGCATATATTACAAGACTTCAATAATTCCACACACTCCTAAAAGAAAAGCCCTAATATAACAATACAACCCATGCAAACTATTGTGTAAACATTTTCTGTGATACAAGGCACAATTTTCCCCAGGACTATAAGGCTGAGTTCACAAAGTACGGTTCTGACAATTTGTGCAGCCAAAAGTAGGATTGGATAAAAAAAAAGGTATACACTTTTACATACGTTTAGGATTCTGGGCTGATTTTAGAAAAATTAAAAACCCGTTCATAAAAACCATGCTGTGTGAACAACACCTAAAACACAGAAAAAATAAATAAAAAATTATATAGAAATAAAAAAAAAAGCGTAGATTAAACAGTACTGGCACTATGGGACTTTCATTACTGATTTAGACAGATTTCTGCTTTATAGAACTGCTTTCCATTCAGTAAAGAGGTAGTTGTGTAATCCAGTCTGGATGGTATAGTCTCTTCTCAATTGTGATTTTGGGTTTCATCCTGGCACATAAAGCTTCAATCACTCGGCTGGGGAGGTTTTGTTCACACTGGTCTTGACGAGGTGGTGTGCTGGAGTTGGACGCTCCTGATTCAGGATATGCCTCTTTATTAATCAAGAGCTTCTGACGAGTAGCGTATACCTCTGTGGGCGCCTCGCCACAAATCCTACTCCAGTCCCTGCTGAAGTAAGATTTGTTGGGCATAGCTACACCTCCGCCTACTCTGTAGGAGCTGGGTAAAAATGGCGTGAGTTGCACCAAAATGATGTCACGTTTCAAAGCTTTGATGAATCGGCCCTAAAAGTATGATTTTTATTATGGCTATACTTGGTTGTTAACAGTCATTTTGGGGGTACTGGGCCATGCAGTCTTTATTCAAAATGGCATATGATGGGTATAGGTCTTTTTGAACTCATGTCATCTACTGAGAGCGCTATTGCAGGGGGCCTTTTACTTCTCAATTGAGGTTTGTCTACTTTCATGTATTAAATCATGGCTGGTTATTTATTGATATAGAACTCTATGTTGTTAAGGGGCCGTTTATACAATTGTGAGATATGATAAGTCCCAGGTATCTGTGATTTATGTCAATTTATATAGTCTCCTATACCCCCATTATTTTGATGTATTGATGGATTTTTATTTGTCTTAGTGTTATTCATAACGGACCACAGTGCCTGCTCTTTTTATTTGAGTTTTATGGTGTGTTTTTTTAAAATGCTGGTAGTTTTCTTTAGTGTTTGTCTAAATGTCAATTAATAAAATTTGGATATATTTTTGGATATTGTTTCCTTGGTACTTAAATTTCTTTGGGGGCTGTATAATGATGCAGCATTTCAGAGTAAGGCCGGTGTGACACTTGCGAGTTCGTGAGCCTCTCACATCAATACCCGGCATTGCCGCCGGCACTCAGGACTGGATTGTGCAGTTGCATTAATTCTATGCAGCCACACACTCCGGTCCGTGTGCCGGGTATTGATGCACGAGTGTCTCGTATCACATTCACAAGTGTGACCCCGGCCTTAAACATACAAGGCTACAATAAAGCAACCGGCGTCTGAATTGTGCTGCCTTTGATTTTGGCAGCATTAATCATCAGTTTTCATGTAAACAGCCACTTTGCTCTGCAGTTTACAATTAGGAATGACATTTACATCTAAAAATGTTTCACCTTTCTTTCTACTATTTACGGCTTGGGATGATGACTGACAGCTACCTGTGGTTTACACCTAGCGCTTCATTATTGTTTACAGAATCACCCCTTTTTTATTTGGAAAATAACATGTTAGCAAATATTTTTACTCAAATACTCCTTTCCTGAGAAGTTTTACGATAGAAAAAAACATTTTAGTTTTTTTTTTTTTTTTTTTTTGGGGGGGGGGGGGGGGGGAGGACAGTTAAGGAAAAGGTCAATCTTAATCTATCTATCTGGTATTTGAGTCTCCAGGAAGCTTTGTCTGAGATAAAATTCTCCTGAGTTGGGACATAGGTATGTATGGTGAAGAGAATGTCATGTAAAAGAGACAGAAAACAAAAGGATGATCTTTTAGGAAAGCTTGTGACTAGTGCAGTCCACATCGCACCGTGCACAGCGACACTATAACTTATAAATGGCCAGTTCTCATTTCTACAGAACGTACCCCTGTCATCCTCCCATTATAATCTGGAGACATCCATTCGGCATCACTAAACATTTCGCAGTGATACGGAACATCAGCTCCAGGAATGTTTTTTAGTGTCCAGTACTTTTGTTTTTTTTTCTACAATTCTAGAATTATAAACCAAGAAAAAGAACGTAATCGGCTTCAACATTATTAAAGTCCTTTGGTCTGTGCATAAGGCTTGTTGACATTGACGCCAGCATTGAACTAAAAAGTCATTCAAAATTGAAAGTATTTAAAATTTGTCTTTAACAACAAAAGAACAATATTAAATATAAATTATCTTCAGCATAAAAAATAGAAAGACATCGGTCTCATTTTCTTCATACGTTCCGTGATGCGATAATCTGAGTAGACTCACTCTCCACCAGCAGAGGGCAGGCTTTCCAAGCCGTTAAGGCATCCATTGCAATTAAAACAACTATTTTTTCAACTTGATGAAAATCTAAAATGAAAAAAGGTAAGTATGAAAAAAATACTGCTAGTTACATTTTTAATTTACAAAGCATAACATTTTCGAAAATATGAGCCAGCTTTGCAGTTTTTTTGCAAGGGTATATGCACATGTTTAAAATTTTCTTGATTTTCTGTTGCAAAAACCTGACTATTGGCAGGAAACAAAAAAGCGTTTATGGAGGGGTTTTTTTTAGAATTCATTAGAAAGGTGAAACACTGAAAAAAATGACATGCTGCAAATATAAAGGGAACCTGTCAGCTGTTTTGGCCACTATAAGATGCGGCCACTGCCTTTAAGGGTTTATCTACAGCATTCTATAAAGCTGTTGATAAGTCCCGGGTCCGATGTGAAAGATAAGAAAAATAACTTATTATTCTGACCCGAGGGGCAGTTCGTTCCGATGGGTGTCGCGGGTCCGTGTCTGGGAACTCCCATCTTCTTGCGACGCCGCCCTCCTGCTTACTTCATGGCTCCCGGGCATCGCAGGCGTACTTATCTGCCCAAAGGTCAGAGAGGCCCAGCGCCTGCGCACTGCAGTACTTGGCTCTGTCCTCAACAGGGCAGAGAAGTATGCCGGCACAGGAGCACGATGCCGGGGAGCGATGAAGCAAGCAGGGGGGTGGCATTGCAAGAAGATGGGAGGCCCCGGATCTGCGACACCCATCAGACCGGACCCACCCCGCTGGGTGAGTATAATAAAACTTATTTTTCTTATCTTTCAGGTCGGACCGGGGGCTTATCTACAGCATTATAGAATGCTGTAGATAAGCCCTGAAAGGCAGCGGCCGTATCTTATATCGGCCAAAAATGCTGATTTGTTCCCTTTAAGAAAATGCTTTGAAGGTTCAATATACTGCATGGAAAAAAAGCAGCAAATCTCATTCACTTTACTGGTACTGGAAAATGCTGCATTGTTTCTTGCGGAAAAAAATGTGGCAAAAACAAGTAGAAACATTAAGTCCATTGTATCAGTTCCAGCTCCAAAGAAATATAAAATGATAGAAAAAAAATATCAACAAAGACCCAACTATTAGGCTATGTACCCACGTTGCAGAAATGCTGCAAATTTTTCCGCAACATTTCCGCACTCCCACCACGGGGAAAACGCATGCAAATTCGCATGCATTTTCCCCACGGAAAGCAAGCGTTTTTCACTTGCGCAACGCTTGCACATTCCAAGCGATTTGCATCGCTTGGAATGTGATAGGTAGGATGTTAAAATAATAAAAAAAATAAAAAATATTGTTATTCTCACCTTCTGATGGCCCCCGATCTGCTCTGCGGCGCTCCCAGCATCTTCCGGTCCCAGTAATGCTTTGCGCGGAGGACCTGAGATGACTTCACGCTCGCGATTGCGAGACATCATCGCGGTCATTCGTGCAAAGCATTACTGGGACCGGAAGATGCTGGGAGTGTGGTGAGAGATGGGAAGGACTCCGGGGGCCGCAGGAGGGGGAGTACATTATTTTTTATTTTTATTCTATTTTTTTACAGGATTATGGTACCCAGGGCCTGGAGGAGAGAGTCTCCTCTCCTCCAGGCCCTGGGTACCATACGCACATGATCCGCTTACTTTGTGCATGGCGGGCATAGTTACATGCGGAAAGTGAGCGTTTCAATGCATTCCTATGGGTGCGGAATCGCCGCAATTCCGCAAAAAGAATGGGCATGCTGCGGATTTTCCACAGAGGAAAAATCCGCAGCATTAGCACAGCATTGCGGAATCCCATAGGATTGCATGGGATGCGTTTTTTTTTTCATTTTCGCGGCGATTCCGCAGTGGAAAAATGCCGCGAAAACGAAAAAAAAAAAAACGCAACATGTGCACACAGCTTTAGATCTCCAGAATTCCACACACATTTATTAGTGCTTCTTTAAGGCACCATTCCAGCAAGTCCCCTGCCCCTGTCGGATACACACTTGCCAGGGTTTTAATCTGTTTTCACCGCCGCTTCCATCGGTTTCCAGAGAATAGTGACCTGCCTGCAGCTCCAGTATTTCATGGAGTGGCACGGAAGTTACTTTTGAATACAAGTCTATGAGAGCGTCGTCTTGGATGTCATAGAATTGTATTGAGAGCTTGTGATGTATATCAGACTAATATTTGTTAGAAGAAAATAAATACTTGGAGAATAAATAAATGTTTTATATGTCTGTGTCCTTCACAATAGCCTCTGCTGTAAAATCCCTCCTTTCTAGCTAGGTGCTCTTATCAGTCAGGAGAGGTTGTATAGCCCATCTAAGGCCACCAGCTTTGCCTTTCTCACAAATACGTGGATGTGACTTCTATTGTCTGTCATATAGCTGTACACAGCTGGCACTGGGAAAAAACGTCTAGAAACATTGGCTGAATTTATTCCCTTGCGTCAGAATCTGGCTCTGTAGGGCACTCGCTTAGACATGGTTGGCAAGGAAAAGGTTATATTTCCTAAGAAGGAGCACAAATGAGTCTGTATGCTCCTACAGGAAACTGGCAACATAGTCGGGGTGTGGAACGGCACAGTTAATTCATTTTTTAGTGTAAACAGAAAGACTGGTTACATGTGAAAAGAGACACCACAACTCCACACTTGACACATCACTTATATTTTAACTATTGTATGTACCAAGAAGTTGATCCACAGTAAGGCTGGGAACACACATGCAGTGTTTGATGCAGAAGTGGAAACAATGTGAAATGTATAACAGAATGCACAATGAAGCCGGCTCTACATCTCTGGCTTCGTCAGGGGCTCAGTATGCAAACAGCAATATATTTATTATAATGTACATTTAGTTATCATTGGGGGTATGTATGGGGGCTGTAAGACCGGCCTTACAGTTTCAGCTGGTATATGTGGAGCATTTCCAAAATAGTCAGAGTCCGGCGTTGCTACGGCCTCTCAGGGATCATGCATTGCGCCCATGAAGCCAGAGATGTACACCTGCCTTCATTGTGCATTCTCAATGGGGGAGAACGTTGGATGCATGTTTAAGATCTGCAATGAACTGGCGGGCGATGACATTACTCTTACGAATCATGTCGCTCACACCCACCCATGCTTACATGATGAGAGGGAGGATTAGTCTAGGGAAATTCACCCCCTTGACTAGTCAACCACTAGTTGCATAGCACAAGAGCAGCTGTTACACTGATTATATACTAATTCGGCAATCGATAAGACACAAAGGGTCTTGTTAGAATGCAGGAACAGGCAGTCACACATACATGGAGTGGCTGATGGGGCTACGGCAGCTGACAATTTCTATTTAACAATGAGGCAGTACTAGTGTAAATATACCAGAAGTGTTTTGAGGCATATTATAAAGCTTGACATAAACAATACGGATACTACAAGTTGTAGCAGGCTCAGAAATGTTCAGGTATGCCTTTGAATCCCTCCTTGGCAGTGTGTATTTCTATGGTTGATTTTTAACCTCAGCTGTCTAATTTTACATCAAAGTCACAACACAGTCAATAATTCTTCTACACGTTACAAGAATGTAGTAAGCAGTGAGCACTCACCTCACTTAACAGTGCCCAGACAGGGGACTCCGTGAGAATCTTTAGACGGATGGCTTTGATTTTTCCTAGCGAGTTGCTGATTTGTCCTTCAGCAAAGCCATTCTGAAATATGCCTGTGTAAAAATAAGCACAAAAATAAGAATGTACCAAACACAGGTTAGGGTCATAGCTTTAGCTTAAGAAATATCACATGGCCGCTATTCTGCACGAAATAGAAGAAATTATGAGAATGCTGTGAAATCATACACCAAACATTTGACATAGCATGTTCTGCTAGATACAAGCTGTCAAAATGACTGTGAATGCCCTAAAATTTTAAGAGGAGTGTAATTTCTATTGCATCTTGTCTTACATAACTGGTATAATCACATGTATCATTTTGTGAAGAGGAATTAAGTGGGAACTGCACTTTTAACCAACTCTGCATAAATCAATAGAGCAACAAACTTTGTAACATATCTTACAAGCTGTCTATCAGTCGCAAATCATGCAGATGAGACGACAAAAACTAACATTTCCGAGCACACCAAAATACTCGGAGATCACCCGAGCAACGAGTATACTCGCTCATCACTAAACCTGATCCATTATTGAAGGTTATAATCTGTACTCTTCTGTCTCTCATAGATTAATAGTTAATTAATGATAAGTAAGCAATGCAGGAGGAAGGTGAAGAAAAGTCTGATATGTTAAGAAGCTATTTTGTACAAGTACATCAGGTTTCTTATATTTCACTAAGTTTTTACATTTGTACTATTGATTTTAGGCACAAAATTGTAATGACAGTTTCTCTTTAAGCAAAAATCATGGTTTTTATGCAATGACTTTGGAGAAGGGAAATTCTAAACAGATTCACCACATAAAGAACCACAGGTGGTATAATGATCAGGGCTGTGGAGTTGGAGTCGGTGTCCATTTTGGTGCAGTCAATATAAAATGAACAGACTGACTCCTAAAATATATAATAAATGAGGTACATTAGTAGAATGCAGGAGGTGCTGTAAATGTTTTCATAAGAATTTTGGAAAGTTCTGAAATATCCTATAAATGTCTGTTCTGTTCCTGATCTCTGCTTATAGCTGAGATGAGTCTGTGCTGCAGTTTATGTACATGCTCAGTAGTGAGGCAGGGCTGTGGGGTAGGGAATCGGGGAAATGTCCTATAAATGTATGTTCTGTTTCTGATCTCTGCTTTTAGCTGAGATGAATCTGTGATGTACTTTATGTACATTGTTGTGAATTCTCTTGCTCAGATTTCTGAGCCGAAGCTCCCTCTGCTCCCTCTGGTGGCTGAGAGTAGTGGAGCTGGCCAGGTTGACGGAAGTTCCCCACCTGACGACGATAATTGGGAACCTGAGATTACTGGCTGGGAGCATATAATTGAGCTGGCTGCTCTTGAAGGTTGCTGGTGATCTTTTTCCTCCTTGTGCATTTGGAGTTCTTTTGTCCCCTGCCTGATCTGCATGGTTCAGTTAAGTGATTCTTTTGCTAATCCTTTGCATCCAATCTGGTTGTGCCTTTTTTTTTGCTGCTTTGTTGCTAGTGTTCAGCGTGCTCCCTGCTGAGGGCAGCGCTGGGCCCTGATTCATATGTTACAGCTTGTTCAGTCCCCTGTTATGTTAGTATCTTTTTGCTTTGCTACCAGTTTATACCAGAGTCCTGATCTAGCGGGGGTGAGGTCGTGTGGCCTCAGGTTTTTTGTATATCAGAAGTGTTGGACTTTTTTAGGGTTTTGTGCGTGATTGCAGACAGTATCTTTTCTGTCCTGTCTAGACAGCTTGGGCCCCACCGTTTGCTCAGTCTGTTCTTTGCCTGTGTTTGTGTCTCATCTTGTCTCACCGACAATATATGTTTGGGGGCTGTCTATTCCTTTGGGGATCTGCTCCGGGGCAGTTTAGATTTCACCTGTCTTTAGGCTTAGTTAGTTCTCCAGCTGTGACGAAGCGTCTAGGGCATAGTAGGAACGTTCCACGGCTACTGCTAGTTGTGTTGATAGGATCAGGGGTCTGCAATCCGCTTAGTTACCAACCTCTCTGGTCTTCTAGTGGCTTAGCCTGTTCCTGCCATCCTCCTCAGTGACCCATTCATAACAGTACATGCTCAGTAGTGACCAGTGCTGTGGAGTCGGGAGTCAGGGAAATGTCCTATAAATTCCTGTTCTGTTCCTGATCTCGGCTTTTAGCTGATATGAATCTGTGCTGCACTTTAGGTACATGCACAGTAGTGAGGCAGGGCTGTGGGGTCGGGAATCAGGGAAATGTCCTAGAAATGCCTGTTCTGTTCCTGATCTCGGCTGTTAGCTGATATGAATCTGTGCTGCACTTTATGTACATGTTCAGTAGTGACCAGTGCTGTGGGGTCGGGAGTCAGGGAAATGTCCTAGAAATGCCTGTTCTGTTCCTGATCTCTGTTTTTAGCTGAGATGAATCTGTGCTGCACTTTATGAACATGATCAGTAGCGACCAGTGCTGTGGGGTCGGGAATCAGGGAAATGTCCTAGAAATGCCTGTTCTGTTCCTGATCTCGGCTGTTAGCTGATATGAATCTGTGCTGCACTTTATGTACATGCTCAGTAGTGACCAGTGCTGTGGGGTCGGGAGTCAGGGAAATGTCCTAGAAATACCTGTTCTGTTCCTGATCTCTGCTTTTAGCTGAGATGAATCTGTGCTGCACTTTATGTACATGCTCAGTAGTGACCAGTGTGTGGGGTCGGGAGTCAGGGAAATGTCCTAGAAATGGCTGTTCTGTTCCGGATCTAAGGATCTCGGCTTTTAGCTGAGATGAATCTGTGCTGCACTTTATGTACATGCTCAGTAGGGAGGCAGGGCTGTGGGGTTGGAGTCAGGGAAATGTCCTATAAATGTCTGTTCTGTTCCTGATCTCGGCCTTTAGTTGAGATGAATCTGTGCTGCACTTTTATGTACATGCTCAGTAGTGACCAGTGATGGTGAGTGGAAGTTGGAGGTTTGGCTTACTAACTCCAAAAGCCCCGATAATAATGTATGTAAATGGGAACAATTAGAAAATAAGATTTAAAAACAAAACTAATCCACAATATATACTGTGCAGTAATCATTAAGAACTACTTGAAACCAGCCTCCATTAACTATGTGCTTCAAACCCATCCACAAAAGTGCCTGAATTTGACCTATACACATATTGACACCTGTTACATGAAAACAAACAATTTACCAGAAACATTGGATTATGGTACTATTCACCTTCAGAATGAGAATTTGTACATAAGAGATTGTATGCAAAAATATACAAGAAATATTGAAGTTATAAATGAGTTAATATTATGTTATAGGGAAACTATGGTGAGCAAATTGTAGATAGACACAAACTAACAGTGAAGCAAAAATGAGATCAAAGGAAAATGCAAGAGCTGAGACAAAAGTTCTGTGTTCAGGCATTTGTTAGACACAAAACAACAGGGTTTACCTATTTGTATGAACCCGTCTTCATCTATCTGTTCCTGAGGCACACTGTTAACTTTCTAAGACAAAAAACAACAATGTAATATAAATAACTGCAACTGCGTTGTAACCTATTATTGCGAGATGTAACGAGTACTGTTTGTGCTCTCATGCTATAATGGAGCTACCAGGTCTGATACGGAGGGCATGCTGGATCATGTAGCTCTACCACACCTGGAGGACCACAAGCTACACAATAATCACTCCACAGTATAGAAATGGGAACAACTTGAAAATAAGGTTAAGAAAACAAAGCTAGGGCACATTATGTGCTACACTTAAATAATCAGGTAGGTAAGGTCATTAAATGAATTGCTACAATGCTCACAGGCAAAAACAAGGAAATAAGGCGCATCAAAATGAAAATAAATGCAATAGATTTTTATTGTAGCCCATATAGCATAAACAAGGAGAAGAAACAAACAGGTGTGAACATCACCCAGTTGGTATACACAAATCCACATCAAATGGGCCACATGAAAAGAGCCCTATATACTATACATGTGCTCAATGAAGCCCATCAGCAGTGACATAACACAGACACATATTAGTGAAAAGCTCCTAAAATACTCCAAAAGGGAAAAAAGTAAGTCAATAGGCAGAAAACCTTTAATTACGGTAGGTATCTTTCAAGGGAACATAAGCCTAAAAATGAATGCATCCAAAGTGGTAGCTGTAATCCACTGACAATGGAGACGGAGCAGCTACTGCTGTAATGAACTGCAGAGAGCAGTTGAATAAAGTGCCATGTGCATTCCTATGTGCAATGTGCATAGTGCATTACCATTTTCACACAAATATAGCAGCAAAAGTGCTGAGTGAAACACATATGCCGTATATGAAACCATGTACCCTATGGAAATACAATTCATTTTTAGGCTTATGTTCCCTTGAAAGATACCTAATTAAAGGTTTTCTGCCTATTGACTTACTTTTTTCCCTTTTGGAGTATTTTAGGAGCTTTTCACTAATATGTGTCTATGTTATATCACTGCTGATGGGCTTCATTGAGCACATGTATAGTATATAGGGCTCTTTTCATGTGGCCCATTTGATGTGGATTTGTGTATACCAACTGGGTGATGTTCACACCTGTTTGTTTCTTCTCCTTGTTTATGCTATATGGGCTACAATAAAAATCTATTGCATTTATTTTCATTTTGATGCGCCTTATTTCCTTGTTTTTGGGTATTTATGGTATTCAGGAAGGGCGGTATAGAGAGACCTCTTTTGGACTTTAATGCTCACAGGCAGCATTCAAGGTCATTGGATAATGTGCAAATGAACAATGTGGCTTATTTAGGGAACGTGTCAGGTCTCCAAGCGATACTAACCTACAGGTTAATAACATCACAAAGCTGTCAGCCGTCAAACTGAAATACCGCTACCAGAAGAAAAGGATCTTTAATCCTCCTGGTAGCCGCGGGCTTTCAGTTGGACTCTTGCCTGGAGAATCTGCAGTTAGCATTTAGTTCACGGTCAGCAGTGGCTGTAAGCATGCCCTGGGACTTTGATTGACACGTGACAAAGTCACGGGGTGTGCTTACATCCGCCACTCACTGTGTACTGAGCGGTGACTGTAGCTGCGCCAGTACGCCTGCAAGACTGAAGCAAGCCACTCCCGGGAATGATAAAGTTAACTTTAAATAAGGCGACCGACTATTAATCTGTAGATTATCCCTATATCTGCAGGCCAAGTGGTTTTCTTCCAGAATACAAAGATGGTCCACCCACATCAACCTGTTAATAATTTAGTGGGGGGCTGAGTAAGAGTTGTAAAAGCATCATTACTCAAAGGCAAAAGTGATACAACTGTTGACTCTAATACCCCTCCACCACCCCATCAAGCCCCTTATCAGACCTAAAAAAATGCATCAATTTTGTATGAAATGTTCTGTATAGGGAACGTGACATCACACTTTGCCCCCCATAATAAGAGTTCTGGCTCAGCCTCATAAAAATGCCTGTAATCAGGTCTTCATCATAGATCACTGTTGATGCAATTACCAGCATGCCTGTTACCAAACGATTTCAGCACATTGCTGATTTCATGTCAACATCAGCGTGATCAAAAGTCAACATGTGCAGGGAGGAGGAGAACAGGGATGACATACAGTCATATGTTAAAGTTTGGGCACCCCTATTAATGTTAACCTTTTTTCTTTATAACAATTTTGGTTTTTGCAACAGCTATTTCAGTTTCATATATCTAATAACTGATGGACTCAGTTATATTTCTGGATTCAAATGAGGTTTATTGTACTAACAGAAAATGTGCAATCTGCATTTAAACAAAATTTGACCAGTGCAAAAGTATGGGCACCCTTATCATTTTCTTGATTTGAACACTCCTAACTACTTTTTACTGACTTCCTGAAGCACTAAATTGGTTTTGTAACCTCATTGAGCTTTGAACTTCATAGCCAGGTGTATCAAATCATGAGAAAAGGTATTTAAGGTGGCCACTTGCAAGTAGTTCTCCTATTTGATTCTCCTATGAAGAGTGGCATCATGGGCTCCTCAAAACAACTCTCAAATGATCTGAAAACAAAGATTATTCAACATAGCTTTTCAGGGGAAGGATACAAAAAGTTGTCTCAGAGATTTAACCTGTCAGTTTCCACTGTGAGGAACATAGTAAGGAAATGGAAGAACACAGGTACAGTTCTTGTTAAGCCCAGAAGTGGCAGGCCAAGAAAAATATCAGAAAGGCAGAGAAGAAGAATGGTGAGAACAGTCAAGGACAATCCACAGACCACCTCCAAAGACCTGCAGCATCATCTTGCTGCAGATGGTGTCACTGTGCATCGGTCAACAATTTAGCGCACTTTGCACAAGGAGAAGCTGTATGGGAGAGTGATGCGAAAGAAGCCGTTTCTGCAAGCACGCCACAAACAGAGTCGCCTGAGGTATGCAAAAGCACATTTGGACAAGCCAGTTACATTTTGGAAGAAGGTCCTGTGGACTGATGAAACAAAGATTGAGTTGTTTGGTCATACAAAAAGGCGTTATGCATGGAGGCTAAAAAACACAGCATTCCAAGAAAAACACTTGCTACCCACAGTAAAATTTGGTGGAGGTCCCATCATGCTTTGGGGCTGTGTGGCCAATGCCGGCACCGGGAATCTTGTTAAAGTTGAGGGTCGCATGGATTCAACTCAGTATCAGCAGATTCTTGACAATAATGTGCAAGAATCAGTGACGAAGTTGAAGTTACGCAGGGGATGGATATTTCAGCAAGACAATGATCCAAAACACCGCTCCAAATCTACTCAGGCATTCATGCAGAGGAACAATTACAATGTTCTGGAATGGCCATCCCAGTCCCCAGACCTGAATATCATTGAACCTCTGTGAGATGATTTGAAGCGGGCTGTCCATGCTCGGCGACCATCAAACTTAACTGAACTGGAATTGTTTTGTAAACAGGAATGGTCACAAATACCTTCATCCAGGATCCAGGAACTCATTAATAGCTACAGGAAGTGACTAGAGGCTGTTATTTTTGCAAAAGGAGGATCTACGAAATATTAATGTCACTTTTATGTTGAGGTGCCCATACTTTTGCACCCGTCAAATTTTGTTTAAATGCAGATTGCACATTTTCTGTTAGTACAAAAAACCTCATTTGAATCCAGAAATATAACTGAGTCCATCAGTTATTAGATATATGAAACTGAAATAGCTGTTGCAGAAAACAAAATTGTTATAAAGAAAAAAGATTAACATTAACAGGGGTGCCCAAACTTTAACATATGACTGTATTGTCTTCCTTGACCTGCATATGCTGAGATATCAAAAAGAGAAACGGAGGGCACCACAAAATAAAAGGGATACACGGGAGGCCTGTCAAAAAGCATAAATCAGGAGAGAAGAAAAAAAGCACCAAGCCATATACACAGGGATCACCTAAAATAACCAGATATTTCACTTGGTACTAATGGAAACTGAAAACGCGCATAAAAACATTTAAAAGTCATAAAATGACATGGGTAACGTACAAATAGCTCACAACAGAGCCACAGCCCTCAGCCAAGTGACATGGCATAAAAAGTTGGTACAAATTTAAATATGCAAACATACAGTAGTGTCAATTTAAGCGTGTATGGTCAGCACACCAAGAAAAAAAATTCAATGTCATCTACAATAAGAAAGACCATTCCTACTGTGAGTAAGCAACGATGCAAAGAGGTTATCAAAAGAGTAAAAAAACGAACCAGGATGGAGGAAGCCTGCAAACTAATCATATCCAAACCAATATGTAAAGGGAGTAATGAATATGCACCCTCAAAAATAAAATGACCAGAATGTCACAAACAAGTGCACAGTAAGTGCAGGTAATCAGGCGCATTTAGAGTATTGAAACATATACACAACAATATGTGAGACACTACACACACACTCCAATAAGTGTGGCATAGACAAATGGGAGAGAATGCAGAAAAAAGGGATAAAGTGCATCAAAAGACGGAAGCCTCACAAAGTATAAATGGACACATAGTCCTGCCTGACTAAGAAATAAAGTGCATGAGAGATAAGATACCTCACGAGAGATACATGGACACAAGGTCCTGCCTGAGTAGAAAAGCCACATGAAGAGGACTGAGAAGGTGCCCGACGCATGTCGCCACTAAAAGGGACTTCCTCAGGGTTTTTTTCCTTGGTGTGCTGACCATACACGCTTAAATTGACACTACTGTATGTTTGCATATATAAATTTGTACCAACTGTTCATGTCACTTGATTGAGGGCTGTGGCTCTTTTGTGAGTTTTTTGTACGCTGGCCATGTCATTTTATGACTTTTAAATGTTTTTATGCGTTTTCTCAGTTTCCATTAGTACCAACTAAAATATCAGTTTATTTTAGGTGATCCCTGTGTACATGGCTTGGTGCTCTTTTCTTCTCTCTAGATAAATGCTGGGATATCAGTCTCACCTCTGGGGTCATGATAACAGCGAAGTGCTGGGATTAGTGATGGGGCACCCAGACTAGTCCAGGTGCACACGTGCAGAGATTAAACTTTAATTTTGCAATAACTACATTAACATTTATCTATAATAAAGATATAACCTTTTTAAATCTTTGAAATCATTAAGTCGATAAAAGAAATGTAAAAAAGACTGAACATATGCACAAGTCCTTATACATTGCTGTGCATTTGCAAATTTATTCTTGCAATTTTTAACGCTTTTCAGACGTGTTCCAGGCATAATACATCTGTAAAAGATATTGTGTTCCCATATCCAAAGAAGCAAATCTGAGGATTGCCGACAAGCAGCAGCCTTTTTTTTCTACTTAAAGGGGTTGTCCCACAAACAAAGCACATTTTAATCAATAGATCTTGGAATCCTAATAAGCTCCACATTTTGATGTGTTAAAAATTATCCTAAAGGGGGTTTTACACATAGCGATATCGCTAGCGATATCGCTATAACGTCAGCGATTTTGTGACGTTATAGCGATATCGCTATGTGTGATACTTACCTCCGACCGGCTCCCCCGCTGGTTATTGCTGATCGCGCGAGATCGGGCGGCTCCATTTCTCGTCGTCAGCTTCCTGCTGGGGCTAGCTGCTGTGACGACGAGCGACGCTGGACGCGGGCGGGAGGACGACTGGATCGCTGTGTGTGAAAGGTGAGTATCGTGCGCTGCGTCGCTGCTGCATCGCTGTGAGATCTTTCTGTGTGAAAGCTCTCTAGCGATCATTTAGCGATGCACCAGCGATCCTGACCGGGTCGGATCGCTGGTCGGATTGCTGGTGCATCGCTAAATGTAAAAGGGCCTTAAGGGTCCCATTTCACATAGCGATGCACCAGCGATCCCGACAACGATACGACCTGGTAGGGATCGCTGACGCGTCGCTACATGGTCGCTAGTAAGCTGCCAAACAGGCAGATCTCTTTAGCGACACAGCAACGATCCCGACAACGATACAACCTGGTAAGGATCACTGGTGCATTGTCACACAGCAGCTATTCTGAACGATTCCAGCCTGCGTCCCTGAGTTCTGCGTCGCCAACGAGGTCGCTCGTCGGCGTCAAACACAGCGATGCATGCTGGCCAGCGGGACACCAACGATGAAAAAATGGCCTAGGACTTTCGAGCACGATCAGCGATATCCAGCAGGAGGGGGGCTGTCACCGCTATGTGTCACATGTAGTGAGATCACTGGCGAGATCGCTGTTGCGTCACAAAATCGGTGACGCATCAGCGATTTCGCTATGTGATACCGGGCCTTAAGCTACAGTATGATAACCTTATAAATGTGCCCTTGCTATGTACTGCTGTGTATATTTGCTGTGTACAACCATGCAGAGTTTCTCCAGTTCATGTTCCGCACATAGCACACTTCCTGGACAGGGGAGGAAGCATAAGAGAGTACACAGATGACAAAGCAGGCGCTCTAAGTAGTTTCCTTCTGTAAAGTAACACCTTTCCCTGCCTGTTACATCACAGGAGCGTCTCCTGAACTCATATTGACACAGACTTGATTTATGATAAGCTCAGAGGTCTGTGGCAGAAACACTCGCTCACTCTGTGATAAAACAGACAGGTTATTTGTGGGCAGAGTTAACAATCTATGCATTAACCCCTTCCTGACATCAGACGTACTATCCCGTCCATGGGACCCGGGCCCCTATGCCCATGGACGGGATAGTACGTCTACCGCGATCAGTGGCGCCCACGTGGTGAGCGCTGCTGATCGTGGCTGGGTGTCAGCGGATTATCACAGCTGACACCCGGCACAATGTGTCAGGGGCGGTCACAGACTGCCCCCGACACGTTAACCCCTTGCACACCGCGATCAAACATGATCGCGGTGTACCCGGGGTTAAAGGGAAGCATCGGCAGGGAGGGGGCTCCCTCCGTGCTTCCCTGAGCCCCCCACGGCAGCGCAATGTGCAGCGCTGCTGCCGGGGGCTCCTTTCCTGCAGGTCCCCGAATCCAAGATGGCGACGGGGGCCTTCGGGGGCCTGCAGGAAGCTGGCTTCCTCAGTGCCTGCAAAGAGCAGGCATGAGGAAGCCTCGTGCACTGCCTGTGACAGATCGCTGATCTGTCACAGTGATCTGTGATGTGACAGATCAGCGATCTGTCACAGAACAGTGATGTCCCACCTGGGACTATTTAATAAAGTAAAAAAAAATAAAAAAAAAGTGTTAAAATAATTTAAAAAAAATCGCCAAATAAATTACAAAAAAAAAAAAAATATTCCCCCAAATAAATCAATTTTTTGAAAAAAAAAAAAAAAAAAACAATAAAAGTACACATATTAGGTATCGCCGCGTCCGTAACGACCCGCCCTATAAAACTGCCCCATTAGTTAACCCCTTTAGCGAACCCCTTAAAAAATAAAAAACGAAGCAAAAACTAATGATTTATTATCATACCGCCAAACAAAAAGTGTAATAACGCGCGATCAAAAAGACGCCTATAAATATCCATGGTACCGCTGAAAATGTCATCTTGTCCAGCAAAAAACGAGCCATCACACAGCATCATCAGCGAAAAAATAAAAAAGTTATAGCTCGCAGAATAAAGCGATGCAAAAATTATTTTTTTTTATATAAAATAGTTTTCATTGCATAAAACCGACAAAACATAAAAAAAGACCTAAATGAGGTATCGCTGTAACCGTACCGACGCGAAGAATAAAACCGCTTTATCAATTTTACCGCACGCGGAACGGTGTAAACGCACCCCCCAAAAGAAATTCATGAAACGCTGGTTTTTGTTCATTCTGCGTCCCAAAAATTGGAATAAAAAGCGATCAAAAAATGTCACGTGCCCGAAAATGGTACCAATAAAAATGTCAACTCGTCCCGCAAAAAATAAGACCTCACATGACTCAGTGGGTCAAAATATGGAAAAATTATAGCTCTCAATATGTGGTGATGCAAAAACTATTTTTACAATAAAAAGCGTCTTTTAGCGTGCGACAGCCGGCAAACATAAAAACCGCCATAAATAGTAAATCAAACCCCCCGTTATCACCCCCTTAGTTAGGGAAAAATAATAAAATAAAAAAATGTATTTATTTCCATTTTTCCATTACAGTTAGGGTTAGGGTTAGGGCTAGGGTTAGGGCTAGGGTTAGGGCTAGGGTTAGGGCTAGGGCTGAGATTAGGGTTAGGGGTGTGTTAGGGTTCGGGTTGGAGTTAGAATTGGGGGTTTCCACTGTTTGGGCACATCAGGGGCTCTCCAAATGCAACATGGCGTCTGATTTCAATTCCAGCCAATTCTGAGTTGAAAAAGTCAAATGGTGCTCCTTCCCTTCCAAGCTCTGACATGCGCCCAAACAGTGTTTTACCCCCACATGTAGGGCATCAGCCTACTCAGGACAAATTGCAAAACAATTTTTGGGGTCCAATTTCTCCTGTTACCCTTTGGAAAATAAAAAATTGGGGGCAAAAATATCATTTTTGTGGAAAAAAATGATTTTTTTATTTTCACGTCCGAGCGTTATAAACTTCTGTGAAGCACTTGGGGGTTCAAAGTGCTCACCAGACATCTAGATAAGTTCCGTGGGGGGTCTAGTGTCCAAAATGGGGTCACTTGTGGGGAGTTTCAATAGTTTAGGTACATCAGAGGCTCTCCAAACGCACATGACACCCGCAGACCATTCCATCAAAGTCTGCATTCCAAAACGTCACTGCTTCCCTTCCGAGCCCCGACGTGTGTCCATACAGTAGTTTTCTCCCACATATGGGGTGTCAGCGTACTCATGACAAATTGGACAACAACTTTTGGGGTCCAATTTCTCCTGTTACCCTTGGGAAAATGAAAAAATTGGGGACTAATTGATCATGTTTGTGGAAAAAATACGATTTTTTTATTTTCATGCCCGGGCATTATAAACTTCTGTGAAGCCCTTGGGGGTTCAAAGTGCTCAGCACACATCTAGATAAGTTTCTTAGGGGGTCTCGTTTCCAAAATGGGGTCATTTGTGGGGGGTTTCCACTGTTTAGGTACATTAGGGGCTCTCCAAAGGCAACATGACACCCGCAGACCATTCCATCAAAGTCTGCATTCCAAAACGTCACTACTTCCCTTCTGAGCCCTGACGTGTGTCCATACAGTAGTTTTCTCTCACATATGGGGCGTCAGCGTACTCAGGACAAATTGGACAACAACTTTTGGGGTTCAATTTCTCCTGTTACCCTTGGTAAATTAAAAAAATTGGGGACTAATTGATCATGTTTGTGGAAAAAATACGATTTTTTTATTTTCATGCCCGGGCATTATAAACTTCTGTGAAGCCCTTGGGGGTTCAAAGTGCTCACCACACATCTAGATAAGTTCCTTAGGGGGTCTAGTTTTCAAAATGGGGTCATTTGTGGGGGGTTTCCACTGTTTAGGTACATTAGGGGCTCTCCAAAGGCAACATGACACACGAAGACCATTCCATCAATGTCTGCATTCCAAAACGTCACTACTTCCCTTCCGAGCCCCGACGTGTGCCCATACAGTATTTTTCTCCCACATATGGGGTATCAGCATACTCAGGACAAATTGGACAACAACTTTTGGGGTCGAATTTCTCCTGGTACCCTTGGGAAAATAAAAAAATGGTGACTAAAAGATCATGTTTGTGGAAAAAATACGAATTTTTTATTTTCACGCCCGGGCGTTATAAACTTCTGTGAAGCACTGGGGGGTTTAAAGTACTCACCACACATCTAGATAAGTTCCTTGGGGGGTCTAGTTTACAAAATGGTGTCATTTGTGGGGGGTTTCCACTGTTTAGGTATATCAGGGGTTTTCCAATCGCGACATGGTGTCCGATCTCAATTCCAGCCAAAAACGTCAAATGGCGCTGCTTCCCTTCCGAGCTCTGCCATGTGCCCAAATAGTGGTTTACCCCCACATGTGGGGTATCAGCGTACTCAGGACAAATTGCACAATAACTTTTAGGGTCCTGTTACCCTTGGAAAAATAAGAATTGAGGGTGAAAAGATCATTTTTGTGGAAAAAATATGATTTTTTAATTGTACGGCTTTATGTTATAAACTTCTGTGAAGCCCTTGGGGGTTCAAAGTTCTCACCACACATCTAGATAAGTTCCTTAGGGGGTCTAGTTTCCAAAATGGTGTCATTTATGGGGGGTTTCCACTGTTTTGGTACATCAGGGGTTTTCCAATCGCGACATGGTGTCCGATCTCAATTCCAGCCAAAAACGTCAAATGGCGCTGCTTCCCTTCCGAGTTCTTCCATGCGCCCAAATAGTGGTTTACCCCCACATGTGGGGTATCAGCGTACTCAGGACAAATTGCATAATAACTTTTAGGGTCCTGTTACCCTTGGAAAAATAAGAATTGAGGGTGAAACGATCATTTTTGTGGAAAAAATATGATTTTTTAATTGTACGGCTTTATGTTATAAACTTCTGTGAAGCCCTTGGGGGTTCAAAGTTCTCACCACACATCTAGATAAGTTCCTTAGGGGGTCTAGTTTCCAAAATGGTGTCATTTGTGGGAGGTTTCCACTGTTTTGGTACATCAGGGGTTTTCCAATCGCGACATGATGTCCGATCTCAATTCCAGCCAAAAACGTCAAATGGCGTTGCTTCCCTTCCGAGCTCTGCCATGCGCCCAAATAGTGGTTTACCCCCACATGTGGGGTATCGGCGTACTCAGGACAAATTGCACAATAACTTTTAGAGTCCTGTTACCCTTGGGAAAATAAAAATTGGGGTGAAAAGATCATTTTTGTGGAAAAAAAAAATATGATTTTTTAATTGTACCACTGTACGTTATAAACTTCTGTAAAGCCCTTGTGGGTTCAAAGTTCTCACCACATACCTAGATAAGTTCCTTGGGGGTCGTTTCCAAAATGGGGTCACTTGTAGGGGGTTTCCACTGTTTAGGTACATCAGGGACTCTCCAAACGCGACATGGCGTCCGATCTGAATTCCAGACAATTTTTCCCCTGACGAAGCTACCTTGCGGTAGCGCTACGCGTCGGGCAGGGCACTCCACAAGCTCCCCCATGTGTAAGAGGGTTATCTAGATATCTTGGGCAACTTTATTTGTGCATCTTTTGTAGAGCATGTTCTGTGTGTTTATTTTTCACATGGTGTGATTTTTTTTTTTTTTTTTTCTTCTCATCTATCCAGGTTTCACCTCAATTTGTCCCTGTTAATTGT
This sequence comes from Dendrobates tinctorius, assembly GCF_039654945.1. Lineage (NCBI taxonomy): Eukaryota > Metazoa > Chordata > Amphibia > Anura > Dendrobatidae > Dendrobates > Dendrobates tinctorius. The sequence continues at coordinate 65,557,331 of NW_027361698.1, forward strand.
TTGTTTATTCACATTGCTGCAGCAGCATTGCGGGACATTTTGAGCTTATACCTACTGATACATGGACAATTTGATTATGTCATTATCTTGTATTAGATATATTTTGAATCAGTGTTACTGACTATTTCTTGCCATATCTAGCTCTCTTCAGGTTATTTGCATTTATTGCCCAATTATTTCAGTTCCATGGGGGATGTTTGTTTGGCTGTATTAGGAGCCTTGTGTATGATCTGTCATGTGTTATGACTTTTATCTGTTTTTATCTCTGTGTTGTCAATGGTTGTCTAAATAAAAATTATTATTATTTTTCTTGGTGATCCCTGCTTTTTTTGGTCAGTAGCTTTTCTACATACAATATATGCATTGAAAAAGTCAAACGGCGCTCCTTCCATTCTGAGCTCTGCCATGCGCCGAAACAGTCGTTCCCCCCCCCACATATCAGGTATCAGCGTACTCAGGACAAATTGCACAATAGCTTTTGCAGTCTAATTTCTCCTGTTACCCTTGGTAAAATAAAAAAAATTGAACCTGAAGTATTTTTTTTGTGAAAAAAAGTTAGATGTTCATTTTTTTTTTAAATATTCAAAAAAATTCCTGTGACGCACCTAAAGGGTTAATAAACTTCTTGAATGTGGTTTTGAGCACCTTAAGGGGTGCAGTTTTTAGAATGGTGTCACTTTTGGGTATTTTCTATCATATAGACCCCTCAAAGTGGCTTCAAATGTGATGTGGTCCGTAAAAATAAAATGGTGTTGTAAAAATGAGAAATCGCTGTTCAACTTTTAACCCTTATAACTTCCTAACAAAAAAAATTTTGCTTCCAAAATTGTGCTGATGTAAAGTAAACATGTGGGAAATGTTAGTTATCAAGTTTTTTGGGTGCCATATCTCTGTGATTTAAGGGCATAAAAATTCAAAGTTGGAAAATTGCGAAATTTTCAAAATTTTCGCCAAATTTCCGTTTTTCTCACAAATAAACGCAAGTTATTTGAATAAAATTTTACCACTAACATGAAGTACAATATGTCACGAGAAAACAATGTCAGAATCACCGGGATCCATGGAAGCGTTCCAGAGTTATGACCTCATAAATATACAGTGGTCAGAATTGTAAAAATTTGCCCGGTCATGAACGTGCAAACCACCCTTGGGGGTGAAGGGGTTAATGTCTTGCTTCTTTCAGTGATGGATGCAGTTTCCTATGCGATTATTCAGCAGTCACACCGTCTCCCATGTGATTTATACGGCAGTCGCAATGTCTCCTGTATGATGTATGCAGCAGTCACATTGTTTCCTATGTGATTTATGCAGCAGTCACACGGTCTCCTTTGTGATGTATGCAGCTGTTGCAGTGCCTCCTTTGTGTTTACCTCACATAGAAGACACCAACTGCTGCACACATCACAAGCAGTCACAATATCTCGTGTAATGTATACAGTAATCTCAATGCATCCTATTTGATGTATATACAGCAGTCCAAGTGCATCCTATGTGATTAATACAGCAGTCTCAATGTATCCTTTGTCATGTATACAGCAGTCTCAAATTATGTTATGTGATATATGCAGAGGAGTTACAGGGTATCCTATGTGATGTACACAGTCTCAGTGTATTTTATGAGATGCATACAGCAGAGTATCAGTGTATCCTTTGTAATGTATACAGAAAAGTCTCAATGTACCCTATGTTACTATTGCAATGCTCCTGAGAGAAAGCTACCTCATATAGCAGAATTGGAAGGTGGCAGTTAAAGCCAGCAGCGCAAAGATGCTGCTTGGTCTGAACTGTCAAACAGGATCGTCCACTCATCAACAAGCTGGAGGCTGGAGAGCGGCGAGCTCCTACTGTAGGCCATGGGACAAACCCTTTAATATATAGAATGCCATAACAGATAACATTCATACTAAATATTATGGTTCTATTTGCTTTTGTTCAAGTATAAGGAAGGTTGAAGTTGATGGAAATTTAGCTTTTTTAAATTCTATGTAACAGTGTATCCTGTCTAGTAATCTGTGTAAGTAATATAAGCGCTGCTAACCTCTGCTGGTAAAACCTGTACAGTAGTGTTAAAGAGCTTGTCCCCCGGGTGCTCAATATTTCCACTCCTGAAAAGGTAACTGACAAGAAAACTACATGTTAAACTTTTTACAGGTATCAAAATAAATACATCCAGCTTTTACAACCATGAAGCAATAACTATACACAACATGTAAAACGCAAGATAAGAAACAGGAAATCAGTGAAACAGTCTTACATGTTCTGATTTACTATGCAATATAATAATATTACACTCCACTGCAAATGTAAAGATAGTTACAAAAGGTCAACACAGAAATATACATTTATAGAAGGAGCTCATTAGCTAAAACAGGGGTGTCAAACTCATTTTCACAGAGGACAACACCCACATTATGGTTGCCTTCAAAGGGTGGCTTGTCATTGTAAAGGTTCATGCAGATGTGCGTGTGCAATACGGTACAAAGCACGGACTGCAATGCACAGACTGGCCAGGGTCGATAAAACAACTGTCCCTGGGTAGTAGGGCTATATAAGAGAGCTGTACCTGGGTTGTAAGGCTAAAAGAGCTGTCCCTGGGTAATAGGGCTAAGACAGCTGTCCATGGATAGTAGGGCTAAGAGTGGTGTTCCTGGGTACAAGGGCAAAGAGCTATTCTGGGGTAGTAGGGCTAAGAGACCTGTCCCCTAGGTAGTTGGGACTAAGAAAGCTGTTTCTGGGTAGTAGGACTAAGAGGCCTGTCCCTGGGTAGTAGGGCTAAGAGTGCGGTCCCTTGGTAGTAGGGCTAACAGAGCGTTGTCCCTAGGTAGCAGGGCAAAGAGCGCTGTCACTGGCTAGTTAGGCTAAGAGAGCTGTGCAAGACTGAGTCTAAGATTCTCCCTATGCCAAGTACTGACTGCATTTGGCTCTGATTCAAAGCTAAAACTACACAAAATTGCTGGCTGACTATGTTCACTGCATTCACCTTGTGTGCTAATGGTATTCAATTTATTGCTGGCTGACTGCGTTCACCGTTCGTGATGGCTGACTGCGATCACTGCATTCACTGTTCGTGATGGCTGACTGCGATCACTGCGTTCACCGTTCATGATGGCTGACGGCGATCACTGCGTTCACCAATCATGATGGCTGACTGCGATAACCATTCATGATGGCTGATGGCGATCACTGCGTTCAACGATCATGATGGCTGACTGCGATAACCATTCATGATGGCTGACTGCGATCACTGTGTTCACCGTTCGTGATGGCTGACTGCGATCAATGTTTGTGCAGGCTGACTATTCATGGCGTGCATCGTTTGTGCTGGCCAAGTTCACTTTTTGTGCTACCTAACGGCATTTACTGTTTGTGCTGGCTGACTGCAATAACTGTGTTCACCATTTGTGCAGGCTATATTCACGGCGTGCACTGTTCTCTCTGACAGAGTTGGCACCTGCTCCTTGTGCTGGCACCGCACCCTGTATTGGCTGCATCTACTCAGATTCAAAGATCGCATAAGTTTCCTCTGCCGACTTGCCCCCCCACCTCCTGCTAAGCACTGACTATCAACACAGTACAGTCACTATTTAATGAAGGGGGTGGCGTCAGCACAGGGGGCGGCTGCCACCTTAGATTTTGAGCTCCGGCGCACACTTCAGCACTGCTCCAAGCGGCTCTCCACTTTGCTCGTGGGTAGCATAGAATGACATGGTGGGCCAGATTCGGCCCGCAAGCCTTGAGTTTGCCACTTCTGAACTAAGCTATAGCCTACATGTTTCAGTAATGTTCATTTCATTGCAATCAACAGAGCCCAGGTATAGCCGGAGAGTGGAAGTACCAATATACATGTGATTTGGGTTAGAGTGACACAGCATTAACGAGATGATCTGGTGAGATCTTCACTTTTATTATGAAGTCACAATTACTATGCTAATTTTACACCACATGAATCTATTAGGCAGATCAGTACAGACATTCCAGTATAGTCTCTACCTGCAAGCTGTTTCCTCTTTGTTTTTTTCTTTCATTTTGTGTTTTATATACTCTGTATAGGGTTGCTTTGAGACTTCATTATGTTGAATATTGCTTCTTCATTTGAATTTTGATTCCTTTCTTAAATGCTTGCTAGCAGCCTTCTATGATTTATGACTTATTGTATGCTTTACCAATATTTGTATATGAAATATTTTTTGTATATTTTATTGATTTTGTGCAAATAATCTGCTGTATATACAGTATTTTCACACTTGTCTTTTAGCGACGTTTGAAAAAGACCCGGACGGGGTCGATACATCACACGCTACTTAATCTTTTTGCCACCCACATGGAAAAAAAATGTTTTCTTCTTTATTGTAGTGTAAAATTTACATAAATTAAATTTATTATTTTGCAAATGACAGAGTGCGGCTGATTTAACTTTAATATGTTTGATCGTGGATACGTCCAGTTCAGCTGGCACCTCCTTTACCCTACAAGCTGTGTGAACCTCCTTTCTATTTTTCAATTACTATTTTAAAGTGTTATATACTTTCTTAAGTAAGGATGGTGAGAGAAATGCATACGGAGTCTTTTTCAAGTGGAAATGGCTTCAGGAAATGCACTTTCTATGTAGTGTTTTTAGATGCTTTTTTTCCCCTGAAGTGGTTTTAGTTACTATTCAGTTAATATTTTCCTTACGCATTTTGTTAAATGTTGTGCAAACATTTGTAAGGATTTTATTAATCATGTTTTTGTGGGTGACTTGCTCCTGTTTTTGTTTTAAATCCATTAATCAATGAATATAGTACTAGTGTTTTTAGGCATTTTCAATTCATAACACTTAGAAATATGATCTGTGTCATTTTTGTAGCCTTTTCATTTACCGTACTTTTATTATAAATTATGGAGTCTATTTATAGCCAAAAAAAACCCTGAAGAATTGACAGGTGACTTCTTTCAATCATTTTTTGAAAACCTGAAGCTCATGAAAAATAATCAGAAGACTAAACAAATAAACACCAAGTTGTTTTTCAATAGAAATGTATCCAATTGTGGAAACCATCAGGTATTCTGATATTTTGCATACAACTCAACACAGCAGATCATTTTTCTGATATTTTTCTGTGTGCCCATTGTCCTAGGCTTCATTTTGACAATATTATATCGGAGTCTTTGCAATAGACTCAACTATTCTCTCCATAGCGTTACCTGTAAGGCCAATCTACTGGTCAACAAAGCCTCCTTTTCCACTGGGCTTGGGTAATGCATTTTTGCATAGAGAACACATGACTCCTTATTACCTATGGTAATTATTTTAGCTATGTATACAAGAGAAAATGTAAAAAAAATTCACAAAACTTATTGTAGGCAAATTAATTCCAGATATGAATGGTAAGAGCCAACTTACCCTTCTAGCTGCAAAGGATCTTCAAACTCTAAAAGGATGTAATCCCCAGCCACAGGAGAAAAGGACCAGAAATATTCATCCCCCCTGTAGGCTTTCTCCAGGCTGTAATGCTGGTATGCTTTCAGGCTAGTGCTGAGTTTAGCATTAGGATTCAGATGAGGCTTGTGTAACACTTTCTTGTCAAAGTCTTTATCCTAGCGGTAAAGACACATACTACAAACTAGCAATTTATTGCAAGTAGCTAAATATTACAATTCACGGCACATTTAAATAATACTCATCTACTACTGGCATCAGTATTCAAAATAGAAATAACATAAGCAAAGAAAACATTTCTTGCATCTCTAATCTGTAACTATGCAAATTGTCTCTTCAGAGACAAGGACTAGAACTCTAGCACCACCTATAGGAAGTAGCAATCCTAGAAGTCAATGCTGACCCTTCAACGAGCCTTGTCACATGACTTAGGATAAAAGCCAAACCAGAATTTCAATGTGCAGACGCTGTTTAGGTGTACTGCCCCTTGTCAGTGCAAAGTGTGAGATCTGGTTTGGCCGTGTGAGAAGTGTCTGACCGGGATCCAAGTAGTAATGTTTCTCCTTGCGGAGACATGTTAAGCTTGCTCATCTCGGCATGCTTGTTATGTCACTCTCCGCAAGGAGAAACGATACCCCTTGGAACCTAATCTGTAACTAGTATAACAAATATTATACTGAAAAAATCTAGCAGTATTATGACATTGGATTCAGCCATATAAATACTACTGCACTAGAGGGCATGCAAAAGTTGGTTAAGTAGATAAGAGTGGGCCACAGTACTGTATGACAGGTTACATATTTAAAAGGGGCAGTCCAGGTTTATAAATGAGCACATGTTCTGTGTAAGGGGAATAGTGAAACTAAAACACAAAATAAACTTACCTTTAGATTCTGTATTTTTCCAACCAATGAGGAATGTGTCCCAACATGCTGGAACAATGACGGGCGATACCGAATGCGCAAGTTGGACTTTTGACGGTCACAGTGTTTCTAAAAAGAACATTAAATCTGATTGTGCTTGATACTATAGGATCTGTGCATTTAATAAGTTCATAATCATATTAGCCTCCAGCAGTTTTCACTCAGGGCAAACATAAAAGTTCATTGGCCTAGCCCTATATGACATTATCCAGGCCAAGGCAGAGTGGCTTGTAGGTGCCCATCTTGTACCCAACACTAGGGAAAATGCACCACTGTCCCTTCCTTAACTGTGTGACACATCACTATCCCCTCCTTAACTGCATCTGTCCAAAGTTTATCTGGAGGTGGTATAACATTAATTGCAGTAGGCTAATAAAGCAGCAGAGAAAGCATAAAGCTTCTACAAGAGATTAGCATAGAAAAGGTATCAAGAATGATTTTTTTCCTTGCAAATTGTTTTTATTGGAAAAAAGTTAACCACTTTAGCAGGGTCAGACTGGCCCACCGGAGAACCGGAGGATTCTCCGGTGGGCCCAGTCACTGACACCTACAGGCCAGCAGCTGCCTAGAGCCCCCACTGCTCCAGGGGTAGCAGCCAGTGCCGTTTCTCTAAAAGCAGCACACGTAGCTGCTATGGGGCCCCTGAGTCGGGGGCGGGGGCAGCCCAGTGGAGCAGCAGCTGGAGACAGGAGCCTATCCCCGATGCTAATGAGAAATGAATATTCACCTTTCTCGACGCCCCCTTTGACGTGGAGAGGTCTGAATAACAATTCACTATAATAGCAGGCAGTGTTAGCCGCATGCTGAGGCTAACACTGCCCACATGTAAATCCGGTGCAACTGCATCAGGGCCCCGGAGGTCGGCCCCTGCAAGGTGGCTAACCCTGAGGGCAATCGGTGGGCAGGAAGCGATCCTTGCAGCTTGGCAGCAGAGCACATACCCTTTAACCAAGGTATATGAAGGTAATTTGGAGCCATTTTAACAGTAATAAAAAAAGCTGACAGTTGTAAAGCTTGTGTTAGAGTCCCACCAGGGTTAAACTACAGGACTTCAGGCGACTGCACCACCGTGTCACGCTAAGGGGCGCCAGACATTCGCTTCTCTTGGTTACCTCACACAAGTCGGATGTTGCAGAGCCACGTGCCCTGCAGCTTGCGAAACCAACACTGACACACCCAACCCTTTGCTCCAGAGTTTTTAAATGAGATCTGTGGCCATTGGCCACTAGTAAGACCCGGTTGAAGAAAATGACCCGCCCCACTACCATAATCTAGATCACTCCAAAAATAAAAGCCTATGGCAGATTTCTTAAATCTGCCTTGGTTAAATAGCGTCACCAAGTCCACCATACTTTTATTCTATATTGGAACCACAGCTACGCCTGTGACTGCAATGCACTCCAGCAGCCTCAATACACTCCTATGCGCATTCTGAGAGATACATACTGTGTATATATATATATATATATATATATATATATATATATATATATTACACACACACACACACACTACTGTTCAAAAGTTTGGGGTCACTTAGAAATGTCCTTATTTTTGAAAGTTTTGAAAGAAAAGCACAGTTTTTTTCCAATGAAGCCAACATTAAATGATTCAGAAATGCACTGTATACATTGTTAATGTGGTAAATGACTATTCTAGCTTCAAACGTCTGGTATGTAATGTAATATCTTCATAGGTGTATAGAGGCCCATTTCCAACAACCATCACTCCAGTGTTCTTATGGTACTTTGTGCTGGCTAACTGTGTAAGAAGGCTAATGGATGGTTGGAATACCCTTGAAAACCCTTGTGCAAGTATGTTAGCACAGCTGAAAACAGTTTGGCTGATTAGAGAAGCTATAAACCTGAACTTCCTTTGAGCTAGTTGAGAATCTGGAGCATTACATTTGTTGGTTCCATTAAACTCTCAAAATGGCCAGAAAAAAAGAACTTTCATCTGAAACTCGACAGTCTATTCTTGTTCTTAGAAATTAAGGCTATTTCCTGTGAAAAATTGCCAAGAAACTGAAGATATTCTACAACGGTGTGTACTACTCCCTTCAGAGGGGAGCACAAACAGGCTCTAACCAGAGTAGAAAGAGAAGTGGGATGCCCCACTGCACAACTGAGCAACAAGATAAGTACATTAGAATCTGTAGTTTGAGAAATCGACACCCCACAGGTCCTCAACTGGCAGCTTAATTAAATAGTACACGCAAAACACCAGTGTCAACATCTAAAGTGAAGAGACGACTCTGGGATGCTGGCCTTCAGGGTAGAGTGGCAAAGAAAAAGCCATATCTGAGACTGGCTAATAAAAGGAAAAGATTAATATGGGCAAAAGAACACTGACAATGGCAAGAGGAAGATTGGAAAAAAGTGCTATGGACTGAGGAATCCAAGTTTGAGGTGTTTGGATCACACAGAAGAACATTTGTGAGATGCAGAACTGAAAAGATGCTGGAAGAGTGCCTGACGCCATCTGTAAAGCATGGTGGAGGTAATGTTGTGATGGTCTGAGGTTGCTTTGGTGCTGGTAAAGTGAGAGATTTGTACAAGGTAAAAGGGATTTTGAATAAGGAAGGCTATCACTCCATTTTGAAATGCCATGCCATACCCTGTGGACAGCACTTTATTGGAGCCAATTTCATCCTACAACAGGACAATGACCCAAAGCACACCTCCAAATTATGCAACAACTATTTAGGGAAGAAGCAGGCAGCTGGTATTCTAACTGTAATGGAGTGGCCAGCGCAGTCATCAGATCTCTATCCCATTGAGCTGTTGTGGGAGCAGCTTGACCGTATGGTACGCAAAAAGTGCCCATCAAGCCAAACAAACTTGTGGGAGGGGCTTCTGGAAGCATGGAGTGAAATTTCTCCAGATTACCTCAGCAAATTAACTGCTAGAATGCCAAAGGTTTGCAATGATGTAATTGCTGTAAAGGGAGCATTCTTTGACGAAAGCAAAGTTTGAAGGAGAAAATTGTTATTTCAATTTGAAAATCTTTTTTTCGAACCCTGTCAATGTCTGGACTAGATTTTAAAGTATGAGTTTTCATGGAAAACACAAAATTGTCTGTGTCACCCCAAACTCTTGAATGGTAGTGTGTATATATATCTATATCAAAAAAAGGATTTCACATCCGAAACGTTGCCACGCCATTGGGCACTAAAGTTCACTTTTTTACTCCATGTGCTATTTCCCTGATTTCTTTGCTATGTATCCTGCTATGCCAATTGAACACTGGTTGGGGAAGCGTGCACTTCAGTAAGGTGTTGTCTTGGTGCTGTTCCAGTTTTTTTTTGTTATATATACCGTATATATATATATTAGGTGTTCTTACAGGTAGCGCTGAGGTAGGCATCAAGCAGTGTTCACACAGGCAATGTTTTTAGTCCGTCAAGGTGTATTAACTCCATTCACCCCGGAGGGACTTTAACATAGAAACAGCCGTGCTCCAGCACAAGGGCAATTACAGCATTAAATCACAGTATATACATGTGGTACATGTCCTGCACTCCAGTAGGTATATATCCAATACTCCCTTTTCTCTAGAATCAAAACTGGTCAACTACCCAGCTGACTCATGCAACCCCTGTTCCAGAAAGAGACCCTCCCTGGTCTCTCTCTCTCAGCCACATCTGACATCTTGGCTGTGCTCATAAGCTTACATACTCGCCCTCTGCTACAACAGCAGACTCACTGCACACTAGCAACTCCACTGACTGACCCCATACTTCCTGCCTCTACGGCTACATTCTTCCCACCATGAGCTTTTCATGCGTTTCTGGCGGTGCGTATTTTTCCTGCATCAAAAACTGGATGGGATGTACTGAAATCTCACGCCCGCTGTGCTTCATTTTAATGCTGCATAAAGTGACCTGTGACAATTTCTCTTGCGGATATGCTGATTTTTCTGTGTGGGTGTGGGATTTCCCCACAGACTTGCATTAGGTGCGGAAATTCCATAGGTATAAAATGAACGTGTTTTTAATGCGTTTCCATTGCAGAAACGCATCAAAAACACTTGTAATATGCACATAAGTATATCAATCAAGTTTTGTCAAAAGAAAAAAACAGTATCAAAAACAAAGAAGCTTTATTTACAGCTTGACACACCAAACAAAGAAAAAAAGTCAAAAATGTGATAAAAACGTGTGTTAAAAAACGCAAACAAAAACACAATGAAAAAAGCAAGTAACCTAATTTAAATAGGTGCTGAAATTCTGCATCATCAAAAACGCACCACAAGCTCACTGTTGGAACTTAGTCTTAGTGAAAATTGTACATGTGCACGAATCAAACACTGCAGAGCTAGGTTTTAACCTTGACCTTCCCAGCAATGATATAATATCTGGTGGGGCGCCAATGAGTGGCCTCTCATTTGTTGGAGGCTCCACATTCCATCCAGTTTCTTCCTATATGATGGGAAGGTAAAGGCAGTGGCGGATTAAGTGGACTATGGGCCCGGGGCTGTTCATAAAACCTGGGCCCCTGTACCCCCCTTCCCACCTGAGCGCTGCGGTCCCCGTGCGGGAATTGACAGCCGTACGGACCGCAGCACTTGGTTTGCTGCGGGTCCATACGGAAAACCCGCCACCATTCCACCACGTGTGGACATGGCCTAAAAAGACGTTGCACATAAGCTGTAGGCCTACGGCCAATACACACAAAATCGCCCAACGTGATCCTGGCCATAGGGGATCCACTTTAATGTCCCCACTTTAATTTGAAGTCCCCTTACTTCATCCATTGCAGTCCCCTATCACCCACTCACTTCATCTGCAGTGCCGCTTCATCATTTGCAGCCACTTATCCCCCCTTCCATTTCATCATGTGCAGTCCCCTTCCCCCCCAACTTCATGTGCAGCCCCACTCCCCCATCATCATGTGCAGTTAATTTTACCCCCACATCATGTGCAGTCCCCCTTACCCCCAATTCATCATGTACAGTGCCCCTTACCCCCAATTCATCATGTGCAGTCCCCCTTACCCCCAATTCATCATGTGCAGTCCCCCTTACCCCCAATTCATCATGTGCAGTCCCCCTTACCCCCAATTCATCATGTGCAGTCCCCCTTACCCCCAATTCATCATGTGCAGTCCCCCTTACCCCCAATTCATCATGTGCAGTCCCCCTTACCCCCAATTCATCATGTACAGTGCCCCTTACCCCCAATTCATCATGTGCAGTCCCCCTTACCCCCAATTCATCATGTGCAGTCCCCCTTACCCCCAATTCATCATGTGCAGTCCCCCTTACCCCCAATTCATCATGTGCAGTCCCACTTACCCCTTAATTCATCATGTGCAGTCCCACTTACCCCTTAATTCATCATGTGCAGTCCCCCTTATCCCCCACTTCATCATGTTCAGCCCCACTCACCCCCCCTTCATCATATGCAGCCCCACTCACCCCCCTTCATCATGTGCAGCCCCACTCACCGCCCTTCATCATGTGAAGCCCCCACTCATCCCCCCTTCATCCTGTGAAGCCCCCACTCATCCCCCCTTCATCCTGTACAACCCCAGTCACCCCCCTTCATCCTGTACAACCCCAGTCACCCCCCTTCATCCTGTACAACCCCACTCAACCCCCTTCATCCTGTGTAGCCCCACTCACCCCCCTTCATCATATACAGCCCCCAGTCACCCCCCCGTCATCATATACAGGCCCCAGTCACCCCTCCTTCATTGTGTACAGCCCCCACTCACCCCCTCCCCCATTTAATTCATTTTATAAATAAAAAAAAATAAAAAAAGTTCCCCATACTTACCTCACAGCCGGCTCGCTCCCCAGCAGCGCCTCTGCTTTCAGCATCCTCCGGGACATGCCGGCGCGTGCACGATGACGTCATCGCGCACGCCCGACATCTGACCCGGAAGTACAGCCGGAGCTGAGAAGCCGTCAAGGTGACGGCCGTGCACAGCTCCCGGCCCCGGCCTCATAGAATGTGACGCGGGCGGCTGTCTGCTGCCGGCGGCGTCACAGCACAGGGCACGGACGGCACTGTACAGGTGCTGGGGGAGCGGCCCGGGGGGCATTTGCCTCTCTGACACCCGGCCCAGCCCGCCCCTGCCCCTGGGCCCCCAAAAAACCTTGGGCCCGGGGCGACCGCCCCATCCGCCCCTATTAAGATCCGCCACTGGGTAAAGGCTTTGCACCCACCAAAATGAATTTTTATACTAGTGGAGAACCCTTTTAAGTCATGCACTGCAATGCAGCAGTTAGTTCATACCATGTGCATTAAAGCTACAGATTTCAATTATTTTAACTAAAGCACTTGTCAGCTATATGCAGAATATAATAAAAAAAACAACACTCACTGCATCTTTTTCAGGGTTGCACACTTTTACCCAGAGATAATGATCAAGGAGCCAGTCTATGGGTTTATCTTTGTAGAACATCAAAAAAAATTCTGCAACATATGGTAGATCTTTACACTTGAACAGCTTTCCTAAAAAATACACAAATATATTAAAATGACAAAACTGTAATGGATAACAAGCAGTATTACAGGTTTTTCATGAATAGAATACAAATAAATGCCTGAAGTTTTACTGGATTGAAAAACTCATTCTTTGGCATATAAAGGACAGAAATTCATCCAGGTTGTTCATAAGATTAAATCAGTTCGTGCAAAAGGAACAGCAGCAGTTTGTGGAAATGTTACCTTTACATGTTGCAGAACTCTCAAGGGAGTCAAATAACATAGAATAAAGCAGCTCTCATTTCAGAGAAAATTAACCTTTGCACGGTCAACCCTCCGTTTCATAATCTGGGTGTGTATGGACATGGGAGTCTGGCGGATGGTAAAATGCAAAGTTCTCGCTGTGCTTGTCTCATCATTTAGATAATCAAGAAACCTACACAAAGAACACGACATGACCCTCAATGTAGACAGAAGGATAGATATTTTATCAGGTGCAATCTCTCCTAAAAGTTACAGTTTTCTCAGTCATATCTCCCTTGCCAACTGGCCTGGAAAGGATTTTACAAGGTCAATTTACAGGCCATTACCATTGTAAGTGTGTAATATTCATAAGCTGCACAGTATGGTGTTCGGCATTTAAATTCTGATCAAAATATAGCTTTTCAGAAAAAGCATCTGTGGAGACACCATCTTTCATCCACTAGACCGGCTGTCATAACAAAGACTGCATGGACCAGGGTTCATCCCACTAAATTTTGGCAAATCCGTTACCGAGGGCAGAATACCACTCAGACAACACAGGGTGAGGGTAAAACAGTGTGCAATAATTTATTGAATCACCAACAGACAATATATAGAACAGTCCCAGCAAATACCCAAGATGATGCAAATTACAGAGTCTCGGCCTTCCACTGACTCGTCGAGATTAGAGCATCTGCGACTTCGGGGCCGACTACCCCCAAAAGTGGTACCCCGATTTTGGTGGGCACCCACAAAAAGGAGGTAATGACAAGATTAGGAAGCTGACCGAATGCAGTGAAGTATGTGGAATGATTGTCCCAACTTAGCTTCTCTGAATTTCTCCATGGGACCAGGATAATGGAAGGTCCCGACCTGGCTTCTCAAAACATTTCCATGGGACCAGGTGACCGAAGGGTTTCAACCTGGTTTCTTTCAACGTCTCCATGGGGTCAGGTGACCAGAGGGTCCCAACCTGGTTTCTCTGACTGTCTCCATGGGTTTAGCGATGGTCAATGGAGCAGATCTGTATTCCTCCATCTAGGGCCGTGGTCCCTTAAGCTGGCATCCTGTAGAATGTCAAGTATGTGTTCCTCTTGATGGAGCCATGGTGTCTTAAATCCTGGAGGGTTTTCTAAGAGATACTATACTGGAGTATCTGGAGAAGAATAACCTTATGACCGAATATCAACATGGGTTTACAAGAGACCGTTCCTGTCAGACTAATCTGATAAGCTTTTATGAAGAGGTAAGCTCCGGACTGGACCAAGGGAATGCAGTGGACGTGGTGTACATGGACTTTTCAAAAGCTTTTGATACGGTGCCACACAAAAGGTTGATACATAAAATGAGAACAATGGGGATAGGGGAAAATATGTGTAGGTGGGTTAAGAGCTGGCTCAGGGATAGGAAACAAAGGGTGGTTATTAATGGAGCACACTCGGACTGGGTCACAGTTAGCAGTGGGGTACCACAGGGGTCAGTTTTGGGCACGATTCTTTTTAACATATTTATTAATGACCTTGTAGGGGGCATAGAGTAGAATTTCAATATTTGCAGATGACACTAAACTCTGCAGGGTAATCATTACAGAGGAGGACAATTTTATATTACAGGAGGATTTATGTAAACTAGAAGCTTGGGCTGATAAATGGCAAATGAGCTTTAATGGGGATAAATGTAAGGTCATGCACTTGGGTAGAATGAACAAGATGTATAATTATGTGCTTAATTGTAAAACACTGGGCAAAACAGTCACTGAAAAAGACCTGGGTGTATGGGTGGACGACAAACTCACATTTAGCGGCCAGTGTCAGGCAGCTGCTGCAAAGGCAAATAAAATAATGGGATGCATTAAAAGAGGCATAGATGCTCATGAGGTGAACATAATTTTACCTCTATATAAGTCACTAGTGCGACCACACTTAGAATACTGTGTACAGTTCTGGTCTCTGGTGTATAAGAAAGACATAGCTGAACTGGAGCGGGTGCAGAGAAGAGCGACCAAGGTTATTAGGGAACTAGGGGGTCTGCAATACCAAGACAGGTTATTACACTTGGGGTTATTTAGTTTGGAGAATCGAAGGCTTAGGGGTGATCTTATTACAATGTATAAATATATGCGGGGACAATACCAAGACCTTTCTAATGATCTTTTTACTCTTAGACCTGTGACGGGGACAAGGGGGCATCCTCTACGTCTGGAGGAAAGAAGGTTTAAGCATACTCACAGACGCGGATTCTTTACTGTAAGAGCAGTGAGACTATGGAACTCTCTGCCATATGATGTTGTAATGAGTGATTCCCTACTAAAATTTAAGAAGGGACTGGATGCCTTTCTTGGAAAGTATAATATTACAGGGTATATACACTAGTTTCCTTAATATTGCGTTGATCCAGGGAGCTAGTCTGATTGCCGTATGTGGAGTCGGGAAGGAATTTTTTTCCCCAATGTGAAGTTTACTGTTGCCACATGGGGTTTTTTTGCCTTCCTCTGGACCAACATATTAGGGCAAGTTAGGATAGGATATGAGTTGAACTAGATGGACTTAAAGTCTCCCTTCAACCTTAATAACTATGTTACTATGTTAGCTTTTGCTCTGTAGAGTCTCTACTGGAACAGAAGCAAATCCCCCTTTTTCAGTTCATAACTGTCCTTCAAGCCTTCATCCACAGGTCAGGGGGAAGGGGAGATGAGATCAGCCCTCACTGTTTGAGTAGTTAATCAATCTGCATCGTTTGTCCTTCAGTGTTTGCAGGTCAACCTTGGAACTGGAACTTTTCAACCTTTTCCCACATATCATGCTTCAAACAAAAAGATACCAAATGTAAATTTTTGGTAAAGAATCAACAACACAATCAACACAAACGATCTCCTTCAAACCTCACTGAGCTCGAGCTGTTTGCCAAGGAAGAATGGGCATGAATTTCAGTCTCTCGATGTACAAAACTGATAGAGACATACCCCAAGCGACTTGCAGCTGTAATCATAGCAAAAGGTGGCGCAACAAAGTATTAAGTTAAAGGGGCCGAATAATATTGCACGCCACACTTTTCAGTTTTTGAATTTCCACAAAAATTTAAAATAACCAATAAATTTCGTTCAACTTCACAATTGTGTTCCACTTGTTGTTGATTCTTCACCAAAAATTTACATTTGGTATCTTTATGTTTGAAGCATGATATGTGGGAAAAGGTTGAAAAGTTCCAGGGGGCAGAATACTTTCGCAAGGCACTGTATATTCTCCCTTATTAGTACAAATCCACAAAAAACATTTGTGAATACTGATGGGTTCACATAGTAAAACAGACTAATAATTGTAATAAAGGAGTATTTATACATTTTTATTGCATTTGGAAGTCCAGTTTCAACTTTTCCATTTAACCCATTCACAGATCATCCAGACATTATTTTGAATGAGGATATGGTATATGCTTTTCTGCAAAGGGGACAGGACGACTGCACAGTACTGAAGGGAGGGTGGATGGAGTCATGTAGTGCGAGATTTTGGCCAACAACCTCCTTCCCTCAGTAAGAGTATTAAAGATGGGTCATGGCTGGGTCTTCCAGCGTGACAATGACCAAAAACACACAGCCAGAACAACTAAGGAATGGCTCCATAAGAAGCTTTTCAAGGTCCTGGAGTGGTCTAGCCAGTCTCCAGACCTGAACCCAATAGAAAACCTTTGGAGGAAGCTGAAACTCAATGTTGCCCAGCAAGATTTGTCGCTTTGCTCGTTGGGTAACTTTGGTCGGCCGGCCATTCCTAGCATTGATAACCACTGGTCTACGTTTTCACCATTTGCAGATAATGGCTCTCACTGTGGTTTGCTGGAGTCCCAAAGCTTGACAAATGGCTTTATAACTTTTTCTAGACTGACAAATCTCAATTACTTTGTTTCATAATTTCTTAGAATTGCGACATCATATCTAGCTTTTGAGGAGTATTTGGTCTATTTCACTTTGTCAGGCAGGTCCTATTTAAGTGATTTCTTGATTGAAAATGTGTGGCAGTAATCAGGCCTGGGTGTGGCTAGGGAATTTGAATTCAGCTTCCCAAAGACTTGATAAACCACAATTAATTTATGTTTTAATGTGGGGGGGGGGAAATTTTTTTTTTAAACAAAGGCTTGGATTTCTTTTCCCCTTAATAATAATAATAAAGACCTTTGTTTACAAACTGTATTTTACTTATGCTATCTTTGTCGAATATTTAAATTTCTTTGGTAATCTGAAACATTTAAGTGTGACAAACATGCAAAAGAATGGGAAATCGGGAAAGGGGCAAATACTTTCACACCACAGTATGCGCCAAATGAAAATAACAAAACATTCTTTCTAGATCTGGAAAAACAGGTATTTGGGAATGAGGAAGAGAGTATTATGAGACGGAGACGGGGATTTAAACACAGTATTAAATGTATCAGAAGATAACTCTGGGTAAAAAGGAAAACTAGGAACAGAGACAAAACATGATAAAATACTAGCTCCTTTTATAGAAAATACCAGTATGGTAGATATGTGGCATAGTATGTTTCCAGTGGGTAGTGAGTATACTGACTTTTCCCGTTCATAAAAAGGGTCTAGGGTAGATTATATTTTAACATCACAATCTGCTTAACAGAGTCAATTGCGTAGGTATACAAGACTTAATCATATCAGATAATGCGCCAGTATCGCTATCCTTTTATGACATTTTTCTGAAAGTCACAGACATATTATAGAGATTCCTTGTATATCCAACACAAGTTGAAAATTTTCAGAAGATACTTAAAACTTGGTGGTTTTAATTTGGATTAGATAATAAGGAGGATTATTTATACTGGCATTTATACTTAGAGGTAAAACAACAAGAAATGTAAAATCTTAGTTAAGCATTAACAGCTTACAAGGAAGCAGGCAAAACAACTAAAAAACTATGCAAAACATATGGGGCAGCACGGTGGCTCAGTGGATAGCACTTCAGCCTTGCATTGCTGGAGTCCTGGGTTCAAATCTCACCAAGGACAACATCTGCAAGGAGTTTGCATGTTCTCCCCATGTTTGCATGGGTTTCCCCCACGCTCCAAAGACATACTGATAGGGAATTTAGAATGAGAGCCATAATGTATGCAAAACTGTAAAGCGCTGCGGAATAAGTTAGCGCTATATAAAATAAAGATTATTAAAGATTATTATATATACGCAACCCCACCACAACTAACAGATAAATAGGTTAATGCTAAATCCGAATTCGACTTGTGGTTGGATAGGCTGGAGTAGGTAAAGGGCCAACAAAAATCAGCAGCATTTTTTTAAAATCAGTGCAGTGATAAAGGCTGGAACACTTCTAGCACGATTGGCAAAAGGAAAAAAAAACCTATGGCATTTATGAATAATTTAAGGGATGATAAAAGGAAAAATACAAAATGATCCAAAAAAACTAAATTAAATCCTTAGCGGCTAGTACTCAACACTAAAAGAAGATGTAATAGAGGAGAAGGAGGGTAGTAATTTTCTAAAGACACTGACACTACCTACCATAAAGGACGCAGATGGGGACTCACTAAATTTGCTGGTTAGGGAAGAAGAGGTGATGAAAACAATAAAAATATATAAAAAAAAAAATAATAAGCCCCAGTTCCAAATGGACTCACAGGAGAGTTTTATAAGTTGTTAAATGAGGATATCGCGCCAACTGTGGTAAAAGTATTCGACTACACATTGTGAAACAAAATCTTACTAAAATCGGGTAATATGGCATATATCAACGTGCTACATAAACAAGTTAAGGATAAGACTGATCCAAGTTCATATAGACCCATTTCCTTGAAAAAGCATGATACCAAGATATTGTCAAAAATATTAGCTTATGATCTGGCTGAGTTATTACCTTCACTTATAAGTCCACTCCAAGTAAAATTTGTTAAAAACAGAGCAGCCATTTTTAACATTAGGATGGCATTGGCAATTCAGAATGGGATAAGGTGAGTGGGTATGGTAGACTGTAATCCATTATTACTAGCCCTAGACTCGGAGACAGCTTTTGATAATGTAAATTGGAAATGGATAGATTTAGTTTTAGATAACTTTGAAATAATAGGTATGTAACAGATATTATATAACATGTATATTATATAACAGGTAATTTTAGAATTTATTTAATAGGCCTTTATTCTAATACATGAACGAAAATATTTACACCTGGCTTCCTTTCAGATTCGATACAACAGCAAAAGGGGAAGAGACTGGGGTGCCCACTCTCACCACTACTATTTTATCTAGTTGCATCATAGGAAGTAAAGATATTTCGATGGAGAAACATTTTCCTTTTTTTTTTTTCTTCTTTACAAAAATGTTACTTTAGCCCCAAATTTTTCATTTGCACAAAGGTAACAAGAGAAAATTGACCTAAAAAAATAGTTGTACAATTTCTTCTGAGTACATCGATATCCCATATGTGGGGAAAATCTACTGTTTGAGCGCATGGCAGGGTTCAGAAGGGAAACAACACTGTTTGACTTTTTGAACACAAAAATGGCTGGAATCAAGAACGGATGCCATGTTGTATTTGGAGAGCCCCTGATGTGCCTAAACAGAGGAAACCCCCACAAGTGACCCCATTTTGTAAACTATACCCCTCAAGGAATGTATCAAGATATGCGATGAGCACCTTGAACTCCCAAGTGCTTCACAAAAGTTAATAAGGTAGAGCCGTGAAAATAAAAAAAATCTAAAATAATGTACTTTTAGCCCCAAACTTTTTAATTTAACAAGCGTAATAGGGTGCCAAGTTTTGTTGTGCCATATCTCCTGAGCACGCTGATGCCCCATATGTGGAGGAAAACTACTGTTTGGTTGTATGGCAAAGCTCAGAAAGGAAGGAGTGACGTTTTGGAATGCAGACTTTGATGGAATGATCTGCGTGCGTCATGTTATGTTTGGAGAGCCCCTGATGTGCCTGAACAGTGGAAACCCCCCCACAAGTGACCCTATTTTGGAAACTACACCTTTCTAAGATTTTATCCAGGGATATAGTGAGCATTTTGAGGTACTACACAAAGTTTTATAACATTAGGTCGTGACATTTGTAATTTTTACAATGTATAGAGGAGAAAACGGACCCTTTTATTTGTTACGCAATTTCTCCTGAACACGATGATACCTCATATGTGGTCAAAAAGTTCTGTTTGGGCACATGGCAGGGCTAGGAAAGAGTGCAATTTGTCTGAAATAGATTGTGAATGGCATGTCACGTTTGGAGAGCCCCTGTTATGCAAAAAACAAGCAGAAACCACCTAAAAGTCACCCCATTTTGGAAACTCGAGGAATTCATCTAGGGGTGTACAGAGCTTTTGTGGCCTACAGGTGATTCACAAAACTTTAAAACATTTAGATGTGAGAACAAAATTTTTTTTCCCCACTAAAATACTGCTTTAGATTTTATAATTTACACTATGAGTAATGGGAGAAACTGGACCCAACAAGTTAAGCAATTTCTCCCTAATGTGGAAGTAACCCATATGTGGTTGTACACTACTGTTTGACCACCCAGCAGGGATCGGATGGGAAGGAGCGCTACTTGGCTTTTAGGACGCAGATTTAATTTAAATAAATTGTGGGCTCTATTAGTGGAGCCCATGTGGTGCCAGAACAACAGAAACCCCCCAGGTAATCCCATGTTGAAAACTTCACTGCCTAAGGAATTCATCTAGGCATGTAGAGAGTATTATGAATCCATAAGTGCCTCACAGAATTTTATAACATTGAGACGTGGAAATGTGTATTTGATGCAAATCTGGCAGGTACACAAGGGTAATAGGTGAAACTAGAATGTATAATTTATTGTGAAATTTCTCCTGAAAGCAGGGGATTCCCTATTTATCGCCAGAAATTACTGTTAGGCCACACGTTAGGGCTGAGAAGGAAGGAGCGATATTTGAATTTTGGTACACAGATTTTGCTAGAATAGTTTACAGGCGACATTTGCGGAGCCCCTGAAAATGCCAGAACAGCAGAAAATACACTAAAGTGACCCCATTATAGAAATCGCACCTCTCAATTAATTAATCCAAGGCTGTAATGACTATTTTGCAACATCCAAACCATGCTTTTTTTTCCTAGAGAATTGCAAATTTGCCAGTTTATTGTCCATATATTGTGCCCCTATACTGTGTAGAGCCCCCATATGTTGTAGCATCCCTATACATTGTGACCAGCTTGTGCTTCTGTTGACAGGCACCCCGTAAATTGTTAAGTGCCTTCTCTCCATTACAATAATACCAAACATGTCGCTGCTTAGTGTGGTTTAAGCCCCCATCACACATAACGATGTCCCAGCGATCCCACCAACGATCCGACATGGATGGGATCGCTGGGACATCGTTAAGCTGATCGCTGGTGAGCTGTCACATACAGCCCCAGCGATCAGGACGCTGGTTTCTAATGTAAACGTCGGGTATCCAGGAGCGGCTCCTGGATACCCGCTGTTTACCTTGGAAACCGGCGTACACGCTGGTTTCCAAGGTAAACATCGGGTATCTAAGAGCCGCGTGACTCCTGGATACCCGCTGTTTACCTTGGAAACCAGCGTGTACGCCGGTTTCCAAGGTAAACAGCGGGTATCCAGGAGCCACGGCTCCTGGATACCCGACGTTTACATTAGAAACCAGAGTCCAGCGTCGCTGGTCTCTCGCTGCCACACGCAGCGATGCGTGCTGGGCAGCGGGAGACCAGCAATCGAAAAACGGCCCAGGCCGCTCGAGCATGATCAGCGATAACCGGCAGGTGGGCCGGTCGCTGATCCCCGTCACACACAGCGATCTCGCTGGCAAGATCGCTGATGTGTCACAAAATCAGTGATCTCGCCAGCGAGATCGCTGTGCGTGACGGGGCCCTTAGGCACAGTGTGGCTCAGTAGGGGGGCACTTGGATTTGGGAGCACAGAATTCACGGGGATTTTATTTGAAGGGGTGGGAGACATGAGTCTTTATTCTACCAGTAACGTAGGAGCCCCCTATAGTTCCAGTGACAGATGACGGACCAGAATGGGGGCTGGCTTTGTGAGGGACAAATTAGGGTTTTTATTGGTACCATTTTGGGGTGCTGATAAAGGAGGACAAAGTCATTTGAAACGCATCAGTTTTGGTCCCCTCGCGCACCCGTCGCTGAACTTTTTGGTGACGTCACACTGACCACACCCCTCCCACCAACCTCGCTACTACATGGTGGCGCTTCCGACCGAAGCGCACCCCCGATGTCTCAAGTCTTTTACCAAGCGGGACGTATTGCTATGGCAGAACGCTCCCGAGGATCCCTACCCCCGCACTGAGCTTTCAGTCTCTTTTGGACACACCACCGCTATCCCATTAAATGATTCGGTTTTGTCCATAAGTCATCAATTGATAACAGGTCAAATCAGTGATTTAGGACACAGAAGCAATGCATTGTACTGCATGCCCTCTCATGAACCAGGGATTGCATTGACATACCGCCTGTACTCACATTTTTATTGATATATTTTGCGTTCTATGCTAATTGGCACAGAATTTGTCTAGGTACCAGCTGCTGTAATCCACTGCATACCTGTGAGTGCTAGTGTGTTCTATTCTTCACTAGAGTCTGTATTCTACCAGTAATGTAGTAGCCCCCTATAGTTCCAGTGACAGATGACGGACCACAGTGGGGGCAGCATTTGTGAGGGATAAATTAGGGTTTTTATTGGCAACATTTTGGGGTGCATAATATTTTTCGATCGCTTCCAGAATAAGTCTGGATCACATTGTGTTCTACGCTGAGCACTTACGTCGGGGTTTCTGTTCAAATCCCACAAAAATGCGATTCAGATGAAACCCCCAACGGAACCACTCACCATACTGAGGCACCATCTTTGTTCATGTTTTATGTAACTTTTTTTCACATTTTTACTTAGTCCCACTGTGGGACATGTATCATTTCAATTTGACCACTGGTCTCATACGCTGCAGTGCTCGTGTTTTATTAGAATTGTATGTTGTGTAAGCACTTCCTGTCCAAATAGGACAACTACAATATTGTTGACATTTTTTAAAATAAAAAAAATGCTTATGATATTTGGAGAGCTAGTCTGTTTGAGCTAGAAAAAGAACACTCAACGATTAAAGGTGCGATTCTCTGATTGAAATCTAAACACGTATCGGATCTTAAAAATGTTCTTTACTATTATTTGATACATAGTAGGCTTGCTATAAATTGACTAATCCTAAAATATAGTCAGCACATAAGTATGAGAAAATCACAAAAAAATGATTACCCCTCCTGGAGTAAATCCAACTAAATTATACCTACTGTAAATGTGCTAGCAAGGGAGCCCTTAAAGAGTAACCTTTGTTTAAATTTTTATTTCAAAAGTCAACAGAACACCTGAAAATGAGCAAGTTTGTAATATATGTTACCAGAGAGATCTGCTTCTTTCTCTGCCAGAATTCAGGCTGCGTTTCTCCCTCCTCCAGTGTACATAGAATATCATCAGTAGTAGCTGCCATTTCCTCTCAGTAATGGGAGAGTGCGTCTTCACCAAATACAGATTTTACCTCAGAATTGAGAATTTTGATAATGACTGATCAATTCTGGCAGAAAAAGCAGCATTTTATTCTGATTATATATATACATTACGGAGTTGCTTATTTTCATATCTACTATTGATTTATGAAATAATTTAAATGACGGTTACTCTAAGTAAGTTAGACAAAACCCTTATTAAAGGCAATGTGTTAGTAAAAAAAAATTGCTGCAAATAAATCTTTAAAGGGAACCTGTCATGAAAAAAAAATGTTATTAACCTGTGCAGATGGGGCTAATCAGATTCTTCTCTTGCAGGTATCTCCCTCTCATTGCTGGATTATGATGCTTGCTAGCTCTAAAGTGATAACACAGGTTCATTGCTGAAGTGATTTAATTTTACAGCCTGGTTTCTCTGCTCTCCCTAATGACATAGATGGAAAGAGCATACAAAGTTTTGCAGCTTTGACAAAGTTGCGACAAAATCACCAGAACAGCTAGTTAAGTTAAAGGGGTTTTACACTACCGATTACCCATCATTTGAATAAGTGATCAATACTGGATTGGTGGTGGTAATACCCCCAGCACTTATACCAATCAGTTGTTACCAGCTCCATCACTGGCCAGATGTAAACAGTGTAGGGAGCTGTACACCACGACAGAGTAGGGAGCTGTACACCACAACAATGTAGGGAGCTGTACACCACGACAATGTGGGGAGCAGAACACCACAACAGTGTAGGGAGCAGAACACCACAACAGTGTAGGGAGCAGAACACCACAACAGTGTAGCAGTGAGCAGTACACCAACTGCTGTGTCAAACGGTTTACTGGACGCTGCCAGGTAGAGCAGATCAGCTCCTATTCATCGCGGTGGACACATTTAGGGTAAGTTCATCCTAGGCGCTTTTTATAAGCTTTTTATTTCTGCAGCTAAAACTGACCTCTTGGCAGGAAAGAAGCTGCAAAAAAAAAACAAACAGGTTTTGGTTGGTTTTTCTTACACTTTTTGCAGCGGTTTTGGCATGCTAGATTTGTCTCTTGTGCATACTGATAAAGTTTAGTACTGAAAAAAAGGGCCTATTCTATAGAATACCAATGATCTGTATTCTTGGTGCGTTTTCTCACCACCCATTCATATCAATGGGTGAAAACCGCTGAAAGTGACATGCTCTATTGTGCAAACAAAACATGCAAAGCACAAAATCCTGATGACAAAAAAAAAAAAGCTGTGTGCATGAGATATCTGAAATCTAAGACTTTGCTGGTAATGTAAAATGCAGCTGAAAGTTTGCACAAAAACACGCTGCAAAAAACACCTAATGTGAACCTAGCTTAACATAGAAAATAATATTTTCCTTCTCACGCTCACGGTGATGTCACGCTGCTCATTGTCTCTGCTGGATGGCAGGCTGTATAGTTGCATCATGCAACAATGCAGCTTGTCATCTAGATGTAGCAGAGCTAGACCAGTGGTGGGACAAAAGGATTATTATAGTCTTAGCAGAGAGGTGAGGAATATGGTTGTTTATTATTTTAATACTCTTACAGGGGACAATGCCTTCTGCACAAAGCTTTATATTACCCCCCAACTATCACCCTACTTGCCACCGCACCAGGGAAAGTGGGAAGAGCAAAGCTAAGTGCCAGAACTGGCGCATCTTATAGTTGCGCCTTTTCTGGGGCGGCTGAAAGCTGTTGTTTTTAGCCTGGAATATTAATATCAGACCGCAACTGTCTGCCTAGCTTGTGCTGGTTATTATAGAGGGACCCTACATAATTTTTTGGGGGGTCCCCCATTTTAATAACCAATAAGGGCAAAGTATACAGCTGTGAGCTCATATTAATAGCCTGGGAAGCTCAATGGGTATTACCCCCATCACAGGCTATAAAAATCTGTCCCCAGCCATCGGCTTTCACTCTGCAGTTGGAAAATTATGCGGGAACCCACGCCACTGTTTTTAGAAAAATAATAATTAAATACATGTACGGTAAGTTGCACACACTGTACTAATTGTATATGGGACAGACATCTTTATATCCATCTATTCTATGTGCATATACTGTATTTAATCTATTCTGTAGGTTTACACTGTGATTTTACAGTACGTGGCTGCTGAATTGACGGCTTTTCAAAGGACAAAGATGTGTAAAAATCGGATGGCACTCGCATGATCCGAGTGCCGTGTGATTTTTTTTTATCACACCCATTGACTTGCATGGGCGTGTCTCGTCTGATATACGTGGCAAATTGCAGCATGCTGTGATTTTTTTCCTCAGCCCAATTTCAGCTGAGAAAAAAAAAATAAAAAAAATGACATTAAAACTGTAACTCCTAGATTAACACTGGTCAGAGTGCAATCCGATTTTTTATCGGATTGCACACGTCCATTTCGCAGATGAGTAGAAGCCCTGACATTCTCCTCAGAAGCCCAATCCAGAGGCTGCGCATCACAGGAGGAGTTAGATGGCAGCAGGCAGTAGCCAGCCTTCAGCAGGCTGGCAGCTACCATGATACGTCACTGGCTACCAACAATCACTAGGGCCATAAGAGCTGATGCAAGCAAGCCATTTATATGTGATTGACAACAGCACTGAAATTAGCTAAACAGCAGCGAACTAGGCTAGCTCTGGTTCCCATTGTTCGAGGCAAAAGCTAGCTAACAGCAGGCTAAAGGCCGGTATAGTGCAGGCTCAGTATCTGAGTGCTCACAATTCACCCCTTACGCAACCAGTCATATAGATAGATAGATAGAAACAGTTAAGGATTATAAACTAACAGCATAAAAGTATCAAAAAGTGCAAGTGTATATTACATATACATACATTATATGACCACAAAGGTGCATTTTTTAGGATTCACATACAGGTGTATCTCACAAAATTAGAATATCACCAAAAAGGTAATTTATTTCCGTTCTTCAGTACAAAAAGTGAAACTCCGATAATTATTACAAACAGAGTGATGAATTTCAAGTATTTATTTCTGTTAATGTTGATGATTATGGCTTACAGCCAATGAAAACCCAAAAGTCATTATCTCAGTAAATTAGAATACTTTATAACACCAGCTGGAAAAATGATTTTAATTTCCGAAATGTTGGTCTACTGAAATGTATGTTCAGTAAATGCACTCAATACTTGGTCGGGGCTCCTTTTGCATCAAATACTGCATCAATACGGCGTGGCATGGAGGCGATCGGCCTGTGGCACTGCTGAGGTGTTATGGAAGCCCAGGTTGCTTTGATAGCAGCCTTCAGCTCGTCTGCATTGTGTGTTGGGTCTGATGTCTCATCTTCCTCTTGACAATACCCCATAGATTCACTATGGGATTAAGGTCAGGCGAGTTTGCTGGCCAATCAAGCATAATGATACTGTTGTTTTTACACCAGGTATTGGTACTTTTGGCAGTGTGGACAGGTGCCAATTCCTGCTGGAGAATGAAATTTCCATCTCCAAAAAGCTTGTCGGCAGAGGGAAGCATGAAGTGCTCTAAAATTTCCTAGTAGGTAGCTGCGCTGACTTTGGACTTGTTAAAACACAGTGGACCTACACCAGCAGATGACATGGCTCCCCAAACCATCACTGATTGTGGATACTTCACACTAGACCTTGGAAATCAAGGTCCCAGAGTCTGGAGGAAGAGTGGAGAGAGACAATCCAAGCTGCTTTATGTCTAGTGTGAAGTTTCCAGAATCAGTGATGGTTTGGAGAACCATGTCATCTGCTAGGGTAGGTACCCTATGTTTGATCAAGACCAAAGTCAGTGCAGCCGTCTACCAGGAAATGTTAGAGTACTTCATGCTTCCCTCTGCCGACAAGCTTTTTGGAAATGAAAATTTAATTCTCCAGCAGGACTTGGCACCTGTCCACACTGCCAACAGTACCAATACATGGTTTAAAAACAGCACGATTACTCAATGGTTATCACTGCAGCCTTGCAGCACTGGGGTCCTGAGTTCAAATCCCACCAAGAACAACATCTGCAAGGAGTTTGTATGTTCTCCCCGTATTTGCGTGGGTTTCATCCGAGTTCTCCGGTTTCCTCCCACACTCCAAAGACATACTAATAGGAAATTTAGATTGTGAGCACCAATGTGGACAGTGGTGATAATGTCTGTAAAGTGCTGTGGAATTATTGGCGCTATGTAAGTGTTTAAAATAAATAAAAACAACAGTATCACTGTGCTTGATTGACCAGAAAACTCGCCTAGCCTTAACCCCATAGAGAATCTATGGGGTACTGTCAAGAGGAAGAGAAGAGACACAAGACCCAACAATGCAGACGAGCCGAATGCTGCTATCAAAGCAACCTGGTCTTACATAACACCGCAGCAGTGCCACGGACTGATCGCCTCCATGACACGCCGTATTGATACAGTAATTGATGCAAAAGGAGCCCCGACCAAGTATGGAGTGCATTTACTGAACATACATTTCAGTAGGCCAACATTTCAGATTTTAAAATCATTTTTTCAAGCTGGTGTTATAAAGTATTCTAATTTACTGAGATAAGGACTTTTGGGTTTTCATTGACTGTAAGCCATAATAATCATTAACAAACAGAATTAAACACTTGGAATACATCACTCTGTAATGAGTCTATATAACACGAGATTCACTTTTTGTATTCAAGAACTGAAAAAAATTAACTTTTTTAATGATATTCTAATTTTGGGAGATGCACTTGTGTACTGTACTGTAAGACAATTCATTCATTGCCAATACTAGCCCTCTGAGGAAATACATGCTGACAGGAGCTTATGTTTCTATATAAACATTTATAAATGGAGGAAACCACAAACCGACGCACCAGTAGATTGGCTTTGGACGTCTAATATCCTGCCTTTCCTCAATCAATAAATAAAATGGTTACTCAGATGGCATTACATAATGTAGTCTGGCAATCTGCTAAGAGTTCTTCTCAGAAGCACTTACATGAAATGCAAGGTCATAGGTAATATTCTAGCTGATTTTCAGTAAAGAGATGGATGTTGGAGTCTGTACAGTGAACTACATACATATACCGCACGCTACGTGGACTATCCACAGTATTCCTATGTGGTACAGTAAGATCACTAATATCACTATTAAGGGACCACCAAAGTCATTTTCCCCCCAAAAGACTAGCACAATAGGTCATAAAGGTCTTGTTGATGTAAATCCCACTTGCAGGATCCTCACGTAGTAAAATAAAGGGGGGGGGATTTATTTGAATGTATTCACACATGCCAGTTTTGTAGCTTTAGTCTTGAAATTTTATGAAACCCCCACAAAAGTAACGTGTGAATACATTCTAAAAAGACTCAAGAAACAGACACTCATTAACCCCTTAAGGGTCTTCTACAGTGAGGTGGTGCAAACGTGGTATTTCACTGATAAAACGCATAATGTGAGATATGATGGCGGGTTTTGGATCAAGTTAGTGGAGGTGATAGAAGAAAGAAATGCTTATTACAAAGGGATCTATATTGGAATCAGTGGCTTGATACGTTGAATCGAAAAGGTGTGAATGAGCAACGTAACTTTGGTATATATTTTTCAGATGTGGATAAATGGTATAACTGTATCAAGTTTATTCTTTAGTCTTTTTCACAAAAGAATTCCTGCAATGTGGTGAGTGTACTGACAGTATGTGGGCCACGTGATCAGACCAGTGATGAACATCTCCGACCTGTGATGAGAGCATGCTTGGGAAACCAGGCAAGGCCTCAGACACATTGCGTGTATTACATGTTGCCAGAATGCGGATTATAACATCTTAGCAGTGAGATATAAAAGCTTTGCGATCTGTTAGCAGACCGCTTAACACCGAGGCTCAGTATTTCATACCACAGTTTGCATAACATTGAAACAGTGAATTAATGCAGACATGGTAGAAAAATATTCATATTTGAGAGTCCTCAGTGGTGGATACCTGTGAATGGCTAACTGAAAAGATGGTAAGAGATTGCAAGCTTTCGAGACTACTCAGGTCTCACCATCAGGCATAGAATAACACAAAATCTGAAAAGTCACATTTATACACAACACAGCAGAGAAATAATGTTAAAGTTTATACTCCCAGACTCTTCTGTCTCTCAGATTTGAAGTTACTTTTTAATACAAGTAATTTCATGTCCATGTTGCTGTGATCAGGGATACAAAAATGGCCACAGGTAGATCTATTTTTTTTTCTTTTATTGTGTGGTGGTGAGAATTCACCCTTGTTCTCAGTTTTTGCCTGGTCTCCCCCACATACAGACGCCCGGTAGGACACTTGGTGCAAATAATTAAGCACACCACATTAGACGTGATGCAGCTGAAAGTACCTGGGTTCTTCTAGTCCTGATGTGAGTTGGGGATCTTTATCTGTGGTCATTATAAATGGCAGGTTTAAAACATTTTCTGGTTGCAGGGAAAGGTTCCTGCAGCTGTTGGAGAGGCTTCTGACAATGATGCTTCTTAGATTTGGGGGCTGCCTAAAACACAGTAGTGGGGGGGGTCTGGAAATATGGTTTGTAATCGGGCATGTTTTTGTAGTAAAGGTTGGAATTTCTGTGCAGCTCCCCTTAGCACCTCCAGATTTGGACTGTAGGTGACTACTAGAGGCACCCAATTGCTTTCTTCTTTAGCTTTGTAATGCAGTAGGTGATTCCATGATATTCTAGTAATCTGGTTTTCAATTGTTCTAGGATGGTAGCCCTGATTCAAAAAGGACCTTCTAAGGCCACCAAGGTGTTTGACTCTATCCATAGGGTTGGTACATATCCGATTGTATCTGATGGCTTGGCTGCAGACAATAGAGTTTTTTGTGTGTTTTGGATGGAAACTGTTCTATTTAAGTTATGTTGAACGGTCGATTGGCTTCTGGTACAGGGACATATTCAAATGGAGAATACCATGGTAGGCATTCTTACTGGTAATGACAACTGAATGTTTGTGAAGTATTGCAAATGTTGATAGATACTGCTGCAAGTGGAAATCTTAGGGGCGTAGACATTGTAGAGTAGATTTATGAAAATGTTTATATCTCTCTTCTTGATTTATTTCTTGAGATGTTATGTGCAAAATGTTTATGTATTAAAATAAGGACACCTGCTTTTTTTTACTTAAAGATGGGGAACCACAGACCGACCCTACCCACATTTTGTTCAAACAGAAAAAATCTTGCTGTTGTAAATGTGTTTCTTGCAAAAACGCCACATTGGTCTTTAACTGTTTATGATATCGGAGAACCATTGCACATTTGTGTGGTGACTTTAATCCCTTAGCACCCCATGTTACAATTTTCACCATTTTTAATACGGAGGATTGTATTTAGGCACGTTATTACCATTCTATAGTTGATGTCCTTTGAGTGTCTAGGGTTACATGGTACTTTATATTGGTTTGACATATTAGATCGCTCATATATCTTACAACTATTAACTTCATATAATCATCAAGATGTTTCCTCTGTACTAATCCCTCTGCAAATGCCCCTCAGAAGCACTTCAGATCTGAATCAACACTTAAAAAAAAAATAGATTTCAGGTTTCTGAAAATTTCTTGAAAATTTGAAAAAAATTCTCCAGTTGGATTGATTTTATAAAGATATATACAGTTGTGGCCAAAAGTATTGACACCCCTGCAATTCTGTCAGATAATACTCAGTTTCTTCCTGAAAATGATTGCAAACACAAATTCTTTGGTATTATTATCTTCATTTAATTTGTCTTAAATGAAAAAAACACAAAAGAGAATGAAGCAAAAACCAAAACATTGATCATTTCACACAAAACTCCAAAAATGGGCCAGACAAAAGTATTGGCATCCTCAGCCTAATACTTGGTTGCACAACCTTTAGCCAAAATAACTGCGACCAACCGCTTCCGGTAACCATCAATGAGTTTCTTACAATGCTCTGCTGGAATTTTAGACCATTCTTTGGCAAACTGCTCCAGGTACCTGATATTTGAAGGGTGCCTTCTCCAAACTGCCATTTTTTAGATTTCTCCACAGGTGTTCTATGGGATTCAGGTCTCGACTCATTGCTGGCCACCTTAGAAGTCGCCAGTGCTTTCTATCAAACCATTTTCTAGTGCTTTTTGAAGTGTGTTTTGGGTCATTGTCCTGCTGGAAGACCCATGACCTCTGAGGGAGACCCAGCTTTCGCACACTGGGCCCTACATTATGCTGCAAAATTTGTTGGTAGTCTTCTGACTTCATAATGCCATGCACACGGTCAAGCAGTCCAGTGCCAGAGGCAGCAAAGCAACCCCAAAACATCAGGGATCCTCCGCCATGTTTGACTGTAGGGACCAAGTTCTTTTCTTTGAATGCCTCTTTTTTCTCCTGTAAACTCTATGTTGATGCCTTTGCCCAAAAAGCTCTACTTTTGTCTCATCTGACCAGAGAACATTCTTCCAAAACGTTTTAGGCTTTTTCAGGTAAGTTTTGGCAAACTCCAGCCTGGCTTTTTTATGTCTCGGGGTAAGAAGTGGGGTCTTCCCTGGTCTCCTACCATACAGTCTCTTTTCATTCAGATGCAGACGGATAGTACGGGTTTACACTGTTGTACCCTCGGACTGCAGGGCAGCTTTAACTTGTTTGGATGTTAGTCGAGGTTCTTTATCCAACATCCGCACAATCTTGCGTTGAAATCTCTTGTCAATTTTTCTTTTCTGTCCACATCTAGGGAGGTTAGCCACAGTGCCATGGGCTTTAAACTTCTTGATGACACTGTGCACGGTAGACACAGGAACATTCAGGTCTTTGGAGATGGACTTGTAGCCTTGAGATTGCTCATGCTTCCTCACAATTTGGTTTCTCAAGTCCTCAGACAGTTCTTTGGTCTTCTTTCTTTTCTCCATGCTCAATGTGGTACACACAAGGACACAGGACAGAGGTTGAGTCAACTTTAATCCATGTCAACTGGCTGCAAGTGTGATTTAGTTATTGCCAACACCTGTTAGGTGCCACAGGTAAGTTACAGGTGCTGTTAATTACACAAATTAGAGAAGCATCACATGATTTTTCGAACAGTGCCAATACTTTTGTCCACCCTCTTTTTTATGTTTGGTGTGGAATTATATCCAATTTGGCTTTAGGACAATTCTTTTTGTGTTTTTTCATTTAAGACAAATTAAATGAAGATAATAATAACAAAGAATTTGTGTTTGCAATCATTTTCAGGAAGAAACTGAGTATTATCTGACAGCATTGCAGGGCTGTCAACACTTTTGGCCACAACTGTATGTAGACATAGGCCTTGGAATCAAGTATGGACTCTTTTAGTCACTAATATCAATTTTAATGCATTTTGTATAAAACAAATTTCATCTAGATGCAAAATTGCATGAAGATGCGTTCCGAGTGGCATTTTGTCAACTTTTCAGAATACTACTTTCAGAAAACATATAGCTATGGGGGTTTCATATCCTTTTTAGACATTTTTAGTTAAGGCTTTGTTTGCACATGTCAAAAGTACGAAATTTGTCCTGGCTATCCTTACAGCAAAACATCAAAACCCCCAGCAAAAGGGTTATGTTCCATATTGAAGCACCATACATTATTGTTAATATATCGGGCCAAAATTTGTGATGTTCCAACTGTGTCTAGGCATAAAAAGATGGATGCTATTTCTGTATAGGGGAAATAAAGGTGTAAGTTACTACTGTATGGGTGCCACTATGGGATGGGGCCATTTCTGCTGTATTGGGACACAAACTCAACAATTACAACTGTATGTGATTATAAAAGGGAACTTTACGGGCTCTATGATTCCATTTGGTGGGAATGCTCTAAGATCAAGCCATTCTGGGAGAACGTTTTCGACAATTATAAACGAATCACCAGAAACAGTGTAGCATGGTCCCCTCAAATAGCTCTTCTGTCAATTTTACTTTCTTCAATAAGGACTCAGAAGAGAGATATTCTTTGGTTTTGTCTAACAGCAGCACGAATGGTAATCCAGCGGTTTTGGAAACTTACAAACCCCCCTGACATATTAGACTGGTATAAGGAAATGGTCAATCTGTGTAGAATGGAGGAGCTGTCTGCAGACTGCAATGGAACAAACGATAAATTTAGAAGGATTTGGAGTGGATGGATTTTGTTTCAGGACTCACCTGATTTCAATAAATTGTTACGCTGACTTTTTCAGTTACATAGGATTTTGCACATTAATATATATATATATATATATATATATATATATATTTATTTTTTTTTTTAAGGACCTCTTTATCCATAACCCTCTTTTTTCTCCTCTTCCCTTGTCTTTCTTTTCCTCTTTTTTATCCTATGTCTTTCCTCTGCATAATATAGAGGATACTTCCTCTCTTGAATACCTTGTTGGCGTTCGCCATACAGTTACTGTTATTGTCTACCATGGTATGTTTGACGTACTGTTAGAAGGTTGTATTGTCATTTTTGAATACTAGATATTTTTATATGATTCTATATATTATCAGTTTTCATATAATATATTCTCTGTTTGTAAAATGTTTAATAAAATAGATTGAACATAAAAGGGAACTTTACTTTTGCATGGGGGGGTGGTCACAAAAGAGGAAATAAGCATTTAAGTGAATCTGTCAGCAGGATTTCACACCTCCTAATATGTACAATTGTGTCAAAGAGTGTTTGCCCCCTTCTTGATTTCCTGTTCTTTTGCATGTTTATCATACTTACATGTTTCAGATCACCAAACAAATGTAAATATTACACAAAAATAACACGAGTAAACACAAAATGCAGCTTTCAAATGAAGGTCGTTATTAAGGGAAAAAGAAATCCAAGTTCAATCCAAGCTCAGTTCAAATTCCCTAGCCACAGTGAGGCCTGAAAACTGCCACACCTATTCTCAATCAAGAAATTACTTAAATGGGCCCTGCCTGACAAAGTGAAGTAGACCAAAAGTTACCGAAACGCTAGACATAATGCTGCGTTCCAAAGAAATTCTTAAACAAATGAGAAAAAGTAATTGAGATCTAGCAGTCTGGAAAAAGTTATATAAAGCCATTTTTAAAGCTTTGAGACTCCAGCGAACCACAGTGAGAGTCATTATCCAGAAATGGCAAAAACATGAAACAGTTGTGAATCTTCCCAGGAGTTTTGATGCCTCAGGACCTGGAAGTCTTGCTGTGGTAAATGGAACCATGAATTCTGCTGTCTACCAAAAAATTCTGAAGGACAATATCTGGCCATCTCTTTGTGACATCAAGCTGAAGCATACTTGGGTTATGCAGCAGGACAATCATGCAAAACATACCAGCAAGTTCAGCTCTGAATTTCTTAAGATAAACAAAATTAAGGCTTTGGAGTGGCCTAGTCAAATCCGATTGACATGCTGTGACATGACCTTAAAAAGGTGGTTTATGCTTGGAAACTATCCAAATGTGGCTGAATTATAACAATTCTGCAAAGATTAGTGGGCCAAAATTCCTCCAGAGCACTGTAAAAAAAACTCATTTCCAGTTGTTGCAAACACTGGAGTTGTTGCTGCTAAGGATGGCCCAACCAGTTATTAGGTTTAGGGGCAATCCCTTTTTCACACAGGGCCATGTAGGTTTGGATTTATTTTTCCCCTAATAATAAAGACTTTCATTTAAAAACTGCATTTTGTGTTATCTTTGTCTAATATTTAAATTTGTTTGGTGATCTGAAACATTTAAGTGTGACAAACATGCAAAAGAATCGGAAATCAGGAAGGGGGGGAAACACCTTTTCACACAACTGTATATGCGATTTAGACAATTTAGATCTTTCTAGGGCCACTCTATTCCTCTATTAAAGAGAAATCAGTGGTGGGATTAATATGCAAAGGAGGCTGTAAACCTGAAGCCTCGGTTATTCCAGCTCTTTTATCTATCCAGTGCCTTCACCTCCTGAGTGACTGATGGATCCTTCGCCTGAAATCACACAACATAGAGACTGTCAGTCAAGCAGGAGGAGGTGGCTCTGGGCAGGGAACAGCGTTGGAATGACAGAGACTTCAGCTCTTCAGCCTCATTTGCATATCAATTCAAATGCTAATTTCTAAGTGAGGAATGGACTGGCCATGTTAAGGGATTGCTGGACATGTGCTTGAAAGAGCTACAATACATGCACATATAAATAGCTTAAGGAGTAGGGCCCCCGTCACACATAGCGACGCACCAGCGATCCCGACAACACTATGACCTTATCAGGAGCGCTGGTGTGTCGCTACATGATCGCTGTTGAGCTGCCAAACAGGCAAATCTCAGCAGCCATCAAAACCAATGACGACGCGGGTAACAAGCGCGCACGTCGCTTAGTTACCCGCTGTGTACCTTAGATACCAGCGTGCTGATGCAGGGAGCTGGAATCCAAGGTAAACAGCGGGTTTCTAAGCGTCGCTTAGTTACCCGCGGTTTACCTTGGATACCAGCTCGCTGATCGCTGGGCTCCTGCCTGTCACACGCAGCGATGCATTCTGGCCAGCGGGAGACCAACGATCAAAAAAATGTCCAGGGCTTTCGAGCACTATCAGCGATACCCGCCGAGGGGGCCAGTCGCTGATACGTGTCACACACAGCGATATCGCTGGTGAGATCACTGTTGCGTCACAAAACTTGTGACTCGGCAGCGATCTCGCTGTGTGTGACGGGGGCTTAGGAGTAAAATCCTGCTGACCTGTGCCCTTTAATAACATACACAGAATATTTCCCCTGGTGTATATACTTTGGACTGCACATCACAGACAAAGTGAACAAAGCCAATAAAGTTTCCACTAGCAGTAGATTTCATAAATAATAATAAAAGTAATTTCAATAGTTACATAAAACATTCAAACTCACCAATAAATCCTAGCTGTGAGAACTCAAGTATGAGCCACTCATCGGAAGCTTGTTGGGTAGCAAAGTCCTTGATGGATTGGAAATAATCTGGCTTGGCAACAATGTCATCTTCTAACTGTTAAAACATAAAAAAAAAATCTATCAGAACTACAAAACCCTGGATAAATCTAAGAAAAAAGGTTGTATCCATACCAGAGTTCCATTTTAGGAATTCATATGAAAAACGGATCTGTTACAAAACCGATGGAAACTGAAGCAGAATGGCACCTCTGATTATAATGGCGTCAATCTGGTTTCTGTCCATTTTTTAATGAAACAAAGTGCTGAATGTGATCTTTTTGTTCGGACAGATTCAAGTATGGTCAGTGAGGCTCTTTTGCTTCCATTTACATCTGTTTTGTAATTTAAGGGAGAAACCAAGCTCAAAAAACAATTGTGAATACAGCCTAATGTGCACAAGGATTATTACAACACAACAATATATGTGCTACCTGGCCAGTCTATTGTATGCAATACGCTTTTAACAAACCAAAAAAAGAGGTTAACCGTTCTTAAGAGATGAAACATAAAAAACAAAAGGTCCTTGGTATATCAAAACTACATCACAACTTGAGCTCTTACTACTATTATACAGCATACAGTCAGAACATAGATGAAACAAGTTGTCTTTGTGGTTTCATGTCTGCAAGGGACGAATAGCTTCTGTGATGTAAGAAATACTAAACTTTTTTTATTAACAAAATTTGTTAAAAAAAAAAATATATATACTAGCTCAAACTGTTTTATTTCCTGTACATTTTGCATTCATTTTTCTTTATAACCATCTTCCTAAGGAACTGCTACAACAGCATTTTCATACATTTGGGCCGCATGCACCTGGACAAAAGAAAACTCAGCTAAAAAAAAACGCCTCACTGATTTCTATAGGAGATAGTTGTGGGCATAATCTTTGAAATGTGCAGAGGTCACTGTGCAGAGAGATGAAAGATGATCAGCTCCCAATGATGGACCTTTGTTATTCACCTCCAGCTTTATAATAGAGTTGTTACTTTTCATTATTTTTATGGCTAGTTTCAAATTAGCGTTTGGAGGCGCAGCAGACGCTCGCTGTGAAGCTCCGCCCCTGCCGCGCCTCCTCCAGTCAGCTCCGCCTATGGGCGCATGGCGCTGCATGCGGCCTATGTACCCTATCTTTAGCATTGGATATAGTATAATAAAACCTGAGGCTTTATTTTAGAAGCATGCGGTGGCAAAAGCATACCTGCGCACGGCCTGTGTACCCAATGCTAAAGATAGGGTACGCAGGCCGCATGCAGCGGCATGCGCCCATAGGCGGAGCTGACCGGAGGAGGCGCAGCAGGGGCGGAGCTTCACGGCGAGCATCCACTGTGCCTCCAAACGCTAATGTGAGACCAGCCTAACCTGTAATGAGAGCTAGAAGTCTGCTATCCTGCACATAAGCTGAAAGTTGACAAGAAATATTAGGCTTTTGTGGTGGCTCAACAGACAACTATAAATCTGCAGTTTCAAAGGTGACTGGTTCACGCAGTTTAAGGTCAATAAATTTTGCACAAAACACAGCTGACCATAGGACAAATAAAGCATTTTTACTAGTTGTGTTACCACACCTATCCCTTTACAGATGGTAAATATTTGTTCGGTTCCCCGCTTATTCAGCAAGCTATACCACTTAATGAATAAGCTACAATCGGGAACCAGGATACATGGAGCACGACAGCTGATCAGCGCCGCAGCTGCTTGTGTCTCGGCCGTGTGACAGTCACAGCACATGCATGGAGAGCCCATCACAGAGGCTCTCCTTGCATGTAGTGTGACTTTGACACAGCTGCAACACATGCAGCTGCAGCACCGATCAGCCGGCACAATCCAGGTATCCGTCCCTTAGATACCCGATGTGTACGTTAGTTACCAGCTGATCGCTGGTCTCCCGCCTGTCACACGCAGCGATGCGTGCTGGCCAGTGGTAGACCAGCGACCAAAAAAATGTCCATGGCTTTCCTACAGCGATCAGCGACACTGGCAGGGGGGCCGATCGCTGATCGCTGTCACACACAGCGATCTCGCTGGTGAGATCGCTGTTGTGTCACAAAACTTGTGACTCAGCAGCGATCTCGCTAGCGAAATCGCTATGTGTGACGGGACCCTTAGCCCTTCCCCAAGATACAGAACCCCAAATCCATTTCCTAAACAGCCCCATAACTAAGGAGGAAGTAGAGGAGGCGATAAACCGATGCCCCGGGGGGAAAAGCCCAGGCCCGGACGGTTTTTCAATCGAATATTATAAATATTTTAAAACTGATCTAATCAATCATCTGACAGATTATTTTAACCAAATTAACAAACTTAACAAGTTCAAGAAATAATCCCTAAAAGCCCATATTAGCCTCATACCAAAAGAAGGGAAAGATCCCACTTCATGCAACAGTTACAGACCTATATCCCTTATAAATAACGACTTAAAACTATACGCAAAAATATTAGCCAATCGGATGCAAAAAATACTCCCAGAACTGATCAACCCAGAACAAGTTGGTTTTATCAAAGGAAGAGAAGCCAAAGATAATGTTATGAGAGCAATTAATGCGATCCATTTCGCAAAACAAAACAATATCCAAATGTCAATTCTCTCCGCAGTTGCTGAGAAAGCATTCGACCGCGTTGATTGGCATTTCATGGAGCACACACTTATAAAATTTGGCTTCCCTCCATGCTTTATAGATAAAGTTTTAGCCTTATACACAGCTCCCTCAGCGAAAATTAAAATAAACAATACGTTATCCACTAGCTTTGATATAAAAAACGGCACAAGACAAGGTTGCCACCTATCGCCACTTCTGTTCATCCTTTCAATTGAGACATTTCTTCAAAAAATTAGACAGTCTCCTATGATTACAGGATTGAAAACCGGCCGAATAGAACCTAAATGTGCAGCCTATGCAGACGATATACTTTTCTTTTTGGTAAATCCAAATAATTCCATTAAACTCTGCTCACAGAGCTGCAACACTTCAACTCAATTTCTAACTTTAAAATAAATTTCTCTAAATCGAATCTGTTACATATATTTCTGTCACCTGAAAACAGGAAGATACTCTCAACACTTTCCCCATTTAAAGATTGCTCATTCATCATCTATTTGGGAGCTAAAATCAGCAATTCGTCCTCTCACCTTTATGATTTAAACTTCAAACCACTACTACAAACAGTCAAAACCTCAATCTCCCACTGAAAAGACATTCCGGTCTCATGGTTTGGTAGAGTCAATTTAATAAAAATGATCATTCTTCCTAAAATTCTATACCTTCTTCAAACACTGCCGATAGACATCCCCCAACAATTTTTCCAAAAACTAAAACGACTGATCTCAAAATTTTATCTGGGCAGACAAAAGTCATAGAGTCAAACATCAAACGCTAATAAAACCTAGAAACAGATGGGGGTTGGGATTACCCGATTTTGAAAAATACAGATTAGCGAGTCATATAGCCAGAGTAATTGACTTACGCTCTCCCTCTTCCACAAAACTTTGGGCTCTACTGGAATTACATAACCTTAATGGAGGTTTCTCACACTATTTATGGCCTACCTCATTTAATAGATATAACAGTATCAAAAACCCTTATACCAACATAACCCTCAGATTATAGCACAAAGCCAATAAAAACAAAAATTTCATTCCAAACATATGCCAAATCACTGCTATTTTACA
The DNA here is from genome assembly GCF_039654945.1 of Dendrobates tinctorius. Lineage (NCBI taxonomy): Eukaryota > Metazoa > Chordata > Amphibia > Anura > Dendrobatidae > Dendrobates > Dendrobates tinctorius. The sequence continues at coordinate 65,597,380 of NW_027361698.1, forward strand.
TCTGATCCCCAACAGATACAGGACTCTTAAAAAAAAATTTTTCTCCTCAATCTCCCACATAGACATGCCAATAGATTATTTTGTCCATAAGAACAAGTGTAAGAACAAAGAAAAAATTTGCTCTCTTACGAAAAACCTGCATTTGAACGACGTTGAAATAGTTACTGCAAGAGGTAATCAAACTTAATCTCCCCAATATCTCTGCTCCACAACCAATCCCGCCATTCCTTAAACTGTTTATAAACACAAAAGGTAACGGGAAAATAATAGCTACAATCAATAGAATTTTAGCCAAAACAGATGATATTCCAGATTTTATTAAAAGATGGGAATCAGAGCTAAACAAAAAATTCCACACTGATGAAATACTCACAATATTTAAAAATACTCATTGGCTAGCTTCTTCCTTGAAATTTCAAGAACTCAATTACAAAATTATCTCAAGATGGTAAAGAACTCCAGATATACTAAGTAAAATGAACAGTTCTATCTCTCCTCTATGCTGGAGATGCAACAGAGAAATAGGTACCCCAACACAAATTTGGCTAGAGTGCTCAAAAATCAAACAATTTTGGGTAAATATTAAAGCATTTATTAAAAAGGTCCTTAATATAGACATACTAATAACACCCGTCTTTATTCTTCTCAACTTGGACCCCTCCAATATATTGCTAAGCAGGAAATCACTAATTCCTCACTTGATCAATTCCGCTAAAATAACCATTGCACGACACTGGAAAGAAGTTGAAACCCCTTCATGTAAAGAATGGTTAAAAGAAGTGAATCAAATAGGCATATATGAAAAACTTAAGACTAATTCCAAAAACTCAAAAATGATTGACTCCTGGACCCGGTGGCTAATTACTTCAGAAAAGCCACCAGAAGAAAATTTATAACCCTTTATGATCCTATTATTTACTCATGTCTATACCTTCACTGGAAAGACTGCACTCTCAAACCTCTTATTCAGCATTATCATTTTAAGCAGGACACTCTGGAACCCTTAACCCCACCTTCCAAGTTTTCCCCAATTGTCAACTTCCACCCCCCTACCTCTATACTCTCTCTTAGTTAGTGAACTTTGTTTATTTTCTGAATACATTTGGCCTTGCAAATATTAACTTGCTCTACATGACATGGAAAAGATGCTATGTATTCTGTTGTTTTTTCCAGTTTGTTAAAAATTTCTTAAATAAGAATTTATAAAAAAAAAAAAAATTAGTATTTACATATAACAATCAGTTTACACTATAATAGTTTTTAGTTTGTGTCCACGAGTCAAACATCTAGAAAAATATGGCATCCCATGGTAGCATCAATAGTCATCCATCGTTATCTCCAGGTCTGAAAGCATAAATGCGCATTTTGCTCCTGTCTATGGTGGATTGAATTGCTAGCTTTTATTCTTATCTTTCAGCTGTGGCATTATTCACTCCTTGGCTGGAGTCCTGAGAGATGCCCAAAGTCTCTTGGGGACATGGTCTATTGTGTGAGCCAAAAACTTAAGAACCGCCACAGTGATCTCTAAATCCTTTGAAATCCCATGCTGATAAAGCCAGGTGGAAGCCAAAAGGGGAAAGTGATTCCACTCATGAACAGATATTATGATAAATCTTCCCATTTTACAGCGAGGGTAATGTCTTTTGTGTCAGCTTTGCCTAGAATGGTATTTATGGCTTACAATTAAACAGACTGTATCACAGAGAATGACAATTTCAATCAGGCTTTTATTCTAAACATATTTCAGTGTTCAATGTGACCATTGAAAAAAAAATCAAATATTCCACGTTTCACTAACACTAAAGCTCACAAAATAGGTTCATATTTCACACTTTCGGCTTAGCTGTATTGATTTGGGGGCATGGTCAGCAGAGACATCTCATTTTCATTAGAAAAACTGATTAACTGAGTAAAGTCCCCCATACATGTTAGGCTAACATTACCCTCTGATATCAGTGGGCTCAGCTGACAGTCTAATGGCTCTCCTCGACAGATGATTCTTTTGTTGTCTGTGAGATAAGATGTCCCCAGAGGAGTCCGGCAGCGATTCTCTCATACATAACACAAAAGTGCTCAGTACTGAGTGCTCCTATGTACAGAGGAGTCAGGAGAGAGACAAAAGGAAAACCCACTGCTAAACTGTCTATAAACAGAAGAGGAAAAAAAAAAACACAGGAAAAATCTTTGAGATTCCAATATGTCAGACCATAGAATTTTTTTTTTTTAAGAGTATTTATATATTTTTTCATACATAATTTTTTCTATATTCATTTAAATTAATTTTAGGTTCATTCATTGTGTTAAAGATTACTTTTAACTAGATTAGCCAAGGTAAGATCGAAGTGGCTTCAACATGTTGCACAGGCTTTTAAAAAAAAAAAAAAAGCTCTTTAAATTACTCACAATCATCACTAGAAACTGTAGTAAAAGGTATGTTACTTGCTCAAAGCAAATGAAGTGAAGTATATTGAGAAATACTTCGGTATGTAGGTCTCCACAAGGCCATGCTACTGTAACGGAGTCATGAAATGCCATATATTAATATTTAACATTCTAAAGGGATTTTCCTACAATTAACATTTACCAACTCTACACTCCACAGGAAGAGGCAGTCGAGCAGGTGCCAAAAGTTGGCAATGTCTGCTCGCTGGGTTACCCCCATTAATCACTAGAATAGGGGACCCGAGACCTTGTTACTCCTAAAGGCACAAACCAAAATTAGGAAGAGTTTGAATGTAGTGGGGGTCCAGGATGGGTCCTGCAGCTTCCTGTCAATCAAAGGGAAGCTAACTGTTAATCAAGCCAAGTAGGAAGAATCTGGAGAGGTGGTGCCCAGTGGGTGCTTTGCCTGGCTTGCTTTCAAAACACTTTTATCTGAAAACCTTTGTTGTTGGATAGACAGAGGTTAAAAATCAATGCAATTACTATAGTAATTATGTGTTTGATTGCAAGTTTACTGGTTCATAAAAATAATCCATCAACATATTTTTCATTTCTATTCGTCAAGTGAATCTGCTCAGTACAGAGCATCTAAGAGTTTCCTGGAAAATATGTTTGCGGCCAGAAAAGCCACTCCAAGGTCCTAGCCACTAGGGGTTTCACTTCTAACTTGCATTCAATGACCTGTTATTGAAATTATTGTTTACCAGCAGAGACGGTTTACACGAGGGGGGTCATGTCTCTGTAACTGCTCTTGGTCGCCTGTCAGTCCAACTCCAGACAGGCATATTAGAGAGGTGATGCAAGAATCTGATTGGAGTACACGGCCGGATTCCCACATCCGTGTGTTGGATTACAAATATGAACTCTCTGATGCACGAACTGGTCGCGAGTCTCCTGATTCCACATTGACAACCTTATGAATGCCTACGAGGATGAGAAGTATGAACTGCGATAGATGGGGGAAAGCCCACTGTTCTATGGCCGTTTCACCGTCTCATGCGTACTTCCTTAAAAGGCCTTTAGGAAATGTGCATGTGACACATGAAATTGCCATAGGCCAGAGGACGTCATGCCGTTTAGTACTATTAGTACTTTTAGTTAATAGTTGCTATTTTTACTGACATTGGACTCATGATCATTTATTTCAGTACTTGTCCCCGCAAGTTAGGCTCTGAGCACATGTTCTATTCCATTTTAGAAACATTTGATTAGCACTAGACAAATGGAATATTTGCTTCTGATTGCATATCAAATGCAAAAGATAAGAGGAGGCCCACTACCCTCTGACGATTAGGAGACACGTCAAATGTCCATTTTTCACGAATGGGAAAAAAAAAAATAAAGTCCGACATGCGGAACTTTTTATTTCAGTCTAAAAGAATGAAGACAAAAAAGAACAGATGGACCCCAGGATAATCAATGGGGCTTCTCTGCTTCTGTTTGCATAACTGATGTGAAGGATCACTGATTCCATGTCTGTTCCTAAAATATCATAGGCAAATGAAATATCCGAACAGGCATATAAACATTAAGCGTTTCATTATAAATTGTAAACATATTTATAGACAACATTAATATGTATTTGATGAAGCTGAAAGGTAAAACTAGTCTGGTTCAGCCTGATATCCTGTGTTTCTAACTGATGTACTGTCCTGCAAACTTGCAAAGCATTTATCCTGCAAGTGAAATACAATAGTGGGGGATATCCACTTTAATCTGGTCTCATGCCATTAAAGAGTACCTTGTGTCAAGTTAAGGCATATACATAGAGCAGTTGGGGTCTTGCAGCAACAAAACAAAATTGAAACACTGATGCTTGTCATCGTAACCCTCCAAAAACAGAGGTTGGTGCCCCCACATCCTCAAACCTAATTGTTAAACTGCCACTACAGCAATTTTTTTTTTTTATTTCAGTGCTGGAATGGTGCTACTAATCCAAGTTTCCTGTCCCTAATTCTATACTTACCAACTGCTATTTTCAGCTGTTCTGAGCTCCACACCTGTTGGTCTCCAGCAGTTTGTTACCTGCTGAATCACTCCAGAAGTCACAGCTCAATGTAAGTCTAAGGCCAGGTTCACATAGCGTTAACAGCAGTCCGTTCAATGCATAGCGCTGACAGACTGCATTAAGGTTATAGCATAACGCGATCGCGTTATGTCCTCCCGCTAGGGCATATACTTCATCTGCCCCAGCAGTGACGGACCCTCAGACACTGCAGACCGCGTCCGAGGGTCCGTCACAGTGACGGCACATCGCTAACGCATGCCGATTATGGCATGCGTTAGCGATGCACTCTTCTATAGCTGTGTATGGTTGCGTTATCGCATCCGTTACATAGCGTTAATGCCGCTATATAACGGATGCGTTAAACGCAGCCCATTAACGCTTTGTGAACCCAGCCTAAGAGAAGCAGATCAAGGCTTTCAGACTTACATTTGAGAGCTTGTGACTGATACATCTTACTTACGGAAAGAAGTTGCGCAACAAGGCGGCATGTGACCACAGCACTACTGCAAAGAGCTGAAGATAGACTGGGGAGTATAAGACTAGGCTCAGGGAACTTAGATTAGTAGCACCACTCCAGCACTGAAAAAAAAAACAAAAAACTAAAGACGCTGGAGTGGTGCGTTAATATTTTCAAGTCTGTCCCGAGTAGATTCACCAAATATGGATGCACTCTGAGCTTGGCCCCCTGTTTCATTGTCTCCGGAGCAGTCTCTATTGAAAGATTCATTTTCAGTACATTTGATAAAAGAATGGTGGCTTCTGAGAAATTGCTTCACACCTAGTAATATTAGTAGTTTTAGGCATTAACTGTAACCTGGAAAGCAAGGTTTATCAATTCTGCTTCTGATTTCTACAGCAAGGAGTCTCTGCAGTATGGAGAAACCAGATCCAGGTATATACATTATAATACATACATTATACGTACAGTGTATAAACATGCAAGTAATTGCTGAGCATTTAGGCAAGTTATAAGAAAGAACATTAAATAAGATGAAATAAAAGCCGACAGCACAGAGGGGACCCCATGACATGTAAAAAAAATTCTAGCAGGAAGATACAGAAAAGTTATAGTTTACCTGCAAATAATATGTGCCCTTTGGCTGTGTATATAACATAAGGAAGCTGTAGTCTAGGTTTTGTTTTGTTCTCCACCTAGGAAAGGAAAGGAAATATTATTTTAACCGTTTCTACAACCTTCCTAACTTGACTAAGTTTACTACAAACTGAATTTGAACTCCATGGCTCCAGTAATAAGTTAGATGAAAGCTAGGGAAAAGCGTATTGTGGTTAAAACAAGGATCTGAGAATCATCAAAATAAAAATACTGGCTGTGCATTGGCAACGGTAATCATACAGTGCCTTGGAAAAGTATTCAGCCCCCTGGAACTTTTCAACCTTTTCCCACATATCATGCTTCAAACATAAAGATACCAAATGTAAATTTTTGTTGAAGAATCAACAAGTGGGACACAATTGTGAAGTTGAATGAAATTTATTATTTAAAATTTTTGTGGAAATTCAAAAACTGAAAAGTGGGGCGTACAATATCATTTGGCCCCTTTACTTTAAGTGCAGCAAACTCACTCCAGAAGTTCATTGTGGATCTCTGAATGATCCAATGTTGTCCTAAATGATTAATCATGATAAATATAATCCACCTATGTGTAATCAAGTCTCTGTATAAATGCATCTGCTCTGTGATAGTCTCAGGGTTCTGTTTTAAGCACAGAGAGCATCATGAAGACCAAGGAACACAACAAGCAGGTCAGTGATACTGTTGTGGAGAAGTTTAAAGCCGGATTTGGATACAAAATGATTTCCAAAACTTTAAACATCCCAAGGAGCACTGTGCAAGCGATCATATTGAAATGGAAGGAGTATCAAACCACTGCAAATCTACCAAGACCCGGCTGTCCATCTAAATTTTCATCTCAAACAAGGAAAAGACTGATCAGAGATGCAGCCAAGAGGTCCATGATCACTCTGGATGAACTGCAGAGATCTACAGCTGAGGTGGGACAGTCTGTCCATAGGACACAATCAGTCGTACACTGCACAAATCTGGCCTTTATGGAAGCGTGGCAAGAAGAAAGTCATTTCTGAAAGCTATCCATAAAAAGTGTTGTTTAAAGTTTGCAACAAGCCACCTGGGAGACACACCAAACATGTGGAAGAAGGTGCTCTGGTCAGATGAAACCAAAATAGAACTTTTTGGCAACAATGCCAAGCAATATGTTTGGCGTAAAGGCAACACAGCTCATCACCCTGAACACACCATCCCCACTGTCAAACATGGTGGTGGCAGCATCATGGTTTGGGCCTGCTTTTCTTCAACAGGGACAGGGAAGATGGTTAAAACTGATGGGAAGATGGATGAAGCCAAATACAGGACCATTCTTGAAGAAAACCTGTTGGAATCTGCAAAAGACTTGAGACTGAGACGGAGATTTGTCTTCCAACAAGACAACGATCCCAAACATAAAGCAAAATATACAATGGAATGGTTCACAAATAAACGTATCCAGGTGTTAGAATGGCCAAGTCAAATTCCAGACCTGAATCCAATCGAGAATCTGTGGAAAGAGCTGAAAACTGCTGTTCACAAACAATCTCCATCAAACCTCACTGAGCTTGAGCTGTTTGCCAAGGAAGAATGGGCAAGAATTTGTCTCTCGATGTACAAAACTGATAGAGACATACCCCAAGCGACTTGCAGCTGTAATCGCAGCAAAAGGTGGTGCAACAAAGTATTAAGTTAAAGGGGCCGGATAAAATTGCATGCCCCACTTTTCAGTTTTTGAATTTCCACAAAAATGTAAAATAACCAATAAATTTAATTCAACTTCACAACTGTGTCCCACTTGTTGTTGATTCTGCATCAAAAATTTACATTTGGTATCTTTATGTTTGAAGCATGATATGTGGGAGAAGGTTGAAAAGTTCCAGGGGGCCGAATACTTTCGCAAGGCACTGTAGTTACTGACAGCGGTCAATCATAGGCTGAGATGGATCCTTCATTTTTGTTGCTGGCTTGATGGAATATGTGATCAGGCAGGTAGAAATGCTATAGCGCTTTATAATGTGTGAATATCGGCTTATATTGCATGCGACTTATTGGGATACCAGTTATTGCCTGGTGACATAATTTTAGTCTGTCACCACCGAAATAGAAAATTAGCTATATATATATATATATATATATATATATATATATATATATATATATATATATATATATATATATCATATATATATGATTTAGCCCCTATAAAATCATACCTATTGTACAGATTTCACTACTATTATTTTATATATAAGAAAGTTTTAATACATATGTAAATGAGGGGTCTTCAGTGCACCCTGGCCTAGTGGTCAGTGCATCTTTTGTCTGCCTCAATTAGCATCGTCCACACTTACCCTTAGTGCGACTGAAATGGCTCACTGCCTGAATGGAATCCTCAGCCCTGAATTATGAAGGCCACTGTGCTCTTAGGAACCTTGAGTACTGCAGAAATTTTTTTGTAACCTTGGCCAGATCTGTGCCTTGCCACAATTCTGTCTCTGAGCTCCTTGGCCAGTTCCTTTGACCTCATGATTCTCATTTGGTCTGACATGCACTGTGAGGTCTTTTATAGACAGGTGTGTGCCTTTCCAAATCAAGTCCTATCAGTTTAATTAAACACAGCTGGACTCCAATGAAGGAGTAGAACCATCTCAAGGAGGATCACAAGGAAATGGACAGCGTGTGACAAATATGAGTGTCTCAGCAAAGGGTCTAAATAGTTATGACCATTTTATTCCCTTAATCCTCTTTCCCACCCTTTTCCCTTTCTTTCCCTCCCTTTTTCCCAACCCTTGTTATTTACTAAAATCCAATAAAAATGTTTGAAATATAAATACTTATGACCATGTGATATTTCAGTTTTTCTTTTTTAATAAATTTGCAAACATTTCTATTTTTTTCAGTCAAGATGGGGTGCAGAGTGTACATTAACCCCTTCACCCCCAAGGGTGGTTTGCACGTTCATGACCGGGCCAATTTTTACAATTCTGACCACTGTACCTTTATGAGGTCATAACTCTGGAACGGTTCCATGGATCCCGGTGATTCTGACATTGTTTTCTCGTGACATATTGTACTTCATGTTAGTGGTAACATTTCATTCAAATAACTTGCGTTTATTTGTGAGAAAAACGGAAATTTGGCGAAAATTTTGAAAATTTCGCAATTTTCCAACTTTGAATTTTTATGCCCTTAAATCACAGAGATACGGCACACAAAAAACTTGATAACTAACATTTCCCACATGTTTACTTTACATGAGCACAATTTTGGAACCAAAATTTTTTTTAGTTAGGAAGTTATAAGGGTTAAAAGTTGACCAGCGATTTCTCATTTTTACAACACCATTTTATTTTTAGGACCACATCACATTTGAAGCCACTTTGAGGGGTCTATATGATAGAAAATACCCAAAAGTGACACCATTCTAAAAACTGAACCCCTTAAGGTGCTCAAAACCACATTCAAGAAGTTTATTAACTCTTTAGGTGCGTCACAGGAATTTTTTTGAATATTTAAAAAAAAATGAACATTAACTTTTTCATAAAAAAAATACATCAGGTTCAATTTTTTTTATTTTACCAAGGGTAACAGGAGAAATTGAACTGCAAAAGTTATTGTGCAATTTGTCCTGAGTACGCAGATACCTGATAAGTGGGGGGGGGGGGAACGACTGTTTCGGCGCATGGCAGAGCTCAGAATGGAAGGAGCGCCGTTTGACTTTTTCAATGCAAAATTGGCTGGAATTCAGATTGGACGCCATGTCACGTTTGGAGAGTCCCTGATGTACCTAAACAGTGGAAACCCCCTACAAGTGACCCCATTTTGGAAACTAGACCCCCCAAGGAACTTATCTAGATATGTGGTGAGAACTTTGAACCCACAAGGGCTTTACAGAAGTTTATAATGTACAGCGGTACAATTAAAAAATCATATTTTTTCCACAAAAATGATCTTTTCACCCCAATTTTTATTTTCCCAAGGGTAACAGGACCCTAAAAGTTATTGTGCAATTTGTCCTGAGTACACTGATACCCCACATGTGGGGGTAAACCACTATTTGGGCGCATGGCAGAGCTCGGAAGGGAAGCAGCGCCATTTGACGTTTTTGGCTGGAATTGAGATCGGACACGATGTCGCGTTTGGAAAACCCCTGACGTACCAAAACAGTGGAAACCCCCCACAAATGACACCATTTTGGAAACTAGACCCCCTAAGGAACTCATCTAGATGTGTGGTGAGAACTTTGAACCCCCATGGGCTTCACAGAAGTTTATAACATAAAGCCATACAATTAAAAAATCATATTTTTTCCACAAAAATGATCTTTTCACCCTCAATTCTTATTTTTCCAAGGGTAACAGGACCCTAAAAGTTATTGTGCAATTTGTCCTGAGTACGCTGATACCCCACATGTGGGGGTAAACCACTATTTGGGCGCATGGCAGAGCTCGGAAGGGAAGCAGCGCCATTTGACGTTTTGGGCTGGAATTGAGATCGGACACCATGTCGCGTTTGGAAAACTCCTGATGTACCAAAACAGTGGAACCCCCCCACAAATGACACCATTTTGGAAACTAGACCCCCTAAGGAACTTATCTAGATGTGTGGTGAGCACTTTGACCCCCCCAGTGCCTCACAGAAGTTTATAACACCCGGGCGTGAAAATAAAAAATTCGTATTTTTTCCACAAACATGATCTTTTCGTCACCATTTTTTTACTTTCCCAAGGGTACCAGGAGAAATTGGACCCCAAAAGTTGTTGTCCAATTTGTCCTGAGTATGCTGATACCCCATATGTGGGAGAAAACTACTGTATGGGCACACGTCGGGTCTCGGAAGGGAAGTAGTGACGTTTTGGAATGCAGACTTTGATGGAATGGTCTGCGGGTGTCATGTTGCCTTTGGAGAGCCCCTAATGTACCTAAACAGTGGAAACCCCCCACAAATGACACCATTTTGTATACTAGACCCCCCAAGGAACTTATCTAGATGTGTGGTGAGCACTTTGAACCCCCCAGTGCTTCACAGAAGTTTACAACGCCCGGGCGTGAAAATAAAAAATTCGTATTTTTTCCACAAACATGATCTTTTAGTCACCATTTTTTTATTTTCCCAAGGGTACCAGGAGAAATTGGACCCCAAAAGTTGTTGTCCAATTTGTCCTGAGCATGCTGATACCCCATATGTGGGAGAAAACTACTGTATGGGCACACGTCGGGGCTCGGAAGGGAAGTAGTGACGTTTTGGAATGCAGACTTTGATGGAATGGTGTGCGGGTGTCATGTTGCCTTTGGAGAGCCCCTAATGTACCTAAACAGTGGAAACCCCCCACAAATGACCCCATTTTGAAAACTAGACCCACTAAGGAATGTATCTAGATGTGAGGTGAGCACTTTGAACCCCCAAGGGCTTCACAGAAGTTTATAATGCCAGGGCATGAAAATAAAAAAATCGTATTTTTTCCACAAACATGATCAATTAGTCCCCAATTTTTTCATTTTCCCAAGAGTAACAGGAGAAAATGGACCCCAAAAGTTGTTGTCCAATTTGTCCTGAGTACGCTGACACCCCATATGTGGGAGAAAACTACTGTATGGACACACGTCGGGGCTCGGAAGGGAAGCAGTGACGTTTTGGAATGCAGACTTTGATGGAATGGTCTGCGGGTGTCATGTGCGTTTGGAGAGCCCCTGATGTACCTAAACTATTGAAACTCCCCACAAGTGACCCCATTTTGGACACTAGACCCCCCACGGAACTTATCTAGATGTGTGGTGAGCACTTTGAACCCCCAAGTGCTTCACAGAAGTTTATAACACTCGGACGTGAAAATAAAAAAATCATTTTTTTCCACAAAAATGATATTTTTGCCCCCAATTTTTTATTTTTTTAAGGGTAACAGGAGAAATTGGACCCCAAAAATTGTTTTGCAATTTGTCCTGAGTAGGCTGATACCCTACATGTGGGGGTAAAACACTGTTTGGGCGCATAGCAGAGCTTGGAAGGGAAGGAGCACCATTTGACTTTTTCAACTCAGAATTGGCTGGAATTGAGATCAGACGCCATGTTGCATTTGGAGAGCCCCTGATGTGCCCAAACAGTGGAAACCCCCAATTCTAACTCCAACCCGAACCCCAACACGCCCCTAACCCTAACCCTAGCCCTAGCCCTAACCCTAACCCTACCCCAACACACCCCTAGCCCTAACCCTAGCCCTAACCCTAATGGAAAAATGGAAATAAATACATTTTTTTTATTTTATTATTTTTCCCTAACTAAGGGGGTGATAACGGGGGGTTTGATTTACTATTTATGGCGGTTTTTATGTTTGGCGGCTGTCGCACGCTAAAAGACGCTTTTTATTGTAAAAATAGTTTTTGCATCACCACATATTGAGAGCTATAATTTTTCCGTATTTTGACCCACCGAGTCATGTGAGGTCTTATTTTTTGCGGGACGAGTTGACGTTTTTATTGGTACCATTTTCGGGCACGTGAAATTTTTTGATCGCTTTTTATTCCGATTTTTGGGACGCAGAATGAACAAAAACCAGCGTTTCATGAATTTCTTTTGGGGGGGTGCGTTTACACCGTTCCACGTGCGGTAAAATTGATAAAGCGGTTTTATTCTTCGGGTCAGTACGGTTACAGCGATACCTCATTTAGGTCGTTTTTTATGTTTTTGTCGGTTTTATGCAATGAAAACTATTTTATATAAAAAATAATTATTTTTGCATCGCTTTATTCAGCGAGCTATAACTTTTTTATTTTTTCGCTGATGATGCTGTGTGGCGGCTCGTTTTTTGCGGGACAAGATGACGTTTTCAGCGGTACCATGGATATTTATATGCGTCTTTTTGATCGCGCGTTATTACACTTTTTGTTTGGCGGTATGATAAATCATTATTTTTTGCTTCGTTTTTTATTTTTTAAGGGGTTCGCTAAAGGGGTTAACTAATGGGACAGTTTTATAGGGCGGGTCATTACGGACGCGGCGATACCTAATATGTGTACTTTTATTGGTTTTTTTTTATTATTTCCAAAAAATGGATTTATTGGGGGCATATTTTTTTTTTTTTTCTAATTTATTTGGCGATTTTTTTTTAAATTATTTTTACACTTTTTTTTATTTTTTTTTTTACTTTATTAAATAGTCCCAGGTGGGACATCACTGTCCTGTGACAGATCGCTGATCTGTCACATCACAGATCACTGTGACAGATCAGCGATCTGACACAGGCAGTGCAGAAGGCTTCCTCATGCCTGCGCTTTGCAGGCACTGAGGAAGCCAGCTTCCGCAGGCCCCCGAAGGCCCCCGTCGCCATCTTGGATTCGGGTGCCTGGAGGAAGGGAGTCCCCCGCAGCAGCGCTGCACATTGCGCTGCCGTGGGGGGCTCAGGGAAGCACGGAGGGAGCCCCCTCCCTGCTGATGCTTCCCTTTAACCCCCAGTACACCGCGATCGTGTTTGATCGCGGTGTGCAAGGGGTTAACGTGTCGGGGGCGGTCCATGACCGCCCCTGACACATTGTGCCGGGTGTCAGCTGTGATAATCAGCTGACACCCGGCCGCCATCAGCGGCGCTCACCACGTGGGCGCCGCTGATCGCGCCGACGTACTATCCCGTCCCCGGTCATACGGGCCCGGGTACCATGGACGGGATAGTACGTCGGATGGCAGAAAGGGGTTAATGAGAAAAAAAATTTAATTTTTTTGAATTTACCAAATGGCTGCAATGAAACAAAGTGAAAAATTTAAAGGGGTCTAAATACGTTCCGTACCCACTGTAATTAATGCATAAATGTTTCAGCACTTTGAAACATTACTATTTTTGCAAATATTTTGTTGTGCCAAATTTCTGATCTTTATTTAGAGGATATTTAGCAACAATTCAAATAAATAAAACATGTCTAAACACGATTTATAAACAGTTACAGAAATTACAACAAAATTTGGTTCTCATTTAGTGAATACTCTTTTTTGTTTGTCTCTTGTACTCCTGCATCATATCATCTCTTTACAATTGTTTAACCCCTTCATGACCCAGCCTATTTTGACCTTAATGACCTGGCCATTTTTTGCAATTCTGACCAGTGTCCCTTTATGAGGTAATAACTCAGGCACGCTTCAACAGATCCTAGCGATTCTGAGAATGTTTTTTCATGACATATTGAGCTTCATGATAGTGGTAAATTTAGGTAAATAATTTTTGCCTTTATTTGTGAAAAAAAAAAGAAATTTGGTGAAAATTTTGAAAATGTCGCAATATTTAAATTTTGAATTTTTATTTTGTTAAACCAGAGAGTTATGTGACACAAAATAGTTAATAAATAACATTTCCCACATGTCTACTTTACATTACCACAATTTTGGAAACAAAATTTTTTTTTGTTATGAAGTTATAATGGTTAAAAGTTGACAAGCAATTTTTCATTTTTACAACAAAATTTACAAAACCATTATTTTTTTATTTTTTTTTTTTTAGGGACCACCTCACATTTGAAGTCACTTTGATGGGTCTATATGGCAGAAAATACCCAAAAGTGACATCATTCTAAAAAACTGCACCCCTCAAGCTACTCAAAACTACATTCAAGAAGATTATTAACCCTTCAGGTGCTTCATGGGAACTAAAGCAACGTGGAAGGAAAAAATGGACATTTTAATTTTTCCAACAAAAATTTTCTGTTAGCATCAATTTTTCATTTTCACATGGGCAACAGGATAAAATGGATCCTAAAATTTGTTTAGCAATTTCTCCTGAGTACACCGATACCTCATATGTAGTCAAAAAACACTGTTTGGGCGCACAGCAGGGCTCGTAAGGGAAGGAGCGCCATTTGACTTTTTGAATGGATAATATGCTGGAATATTTAGCGGTTGCCATGTCGCATATGGAGAGCCCCGTGCGCCTAAATATTGGAGCTCCCACACAAGTGACCCCATTTTGAAACTAGACCCCCCAAGGAACTTATCTAGATGTGTGGTGAGCACTTTGAACCCCCAAGTGCTTCACAGAAGTTTATAAGGCAGAGCCGTGAAAATAAAAAAATCATTTGTTTTCCTCAAACAATGATTTTTTGGCCCGCAATTTTTTTTTATTTTCACAAGGGTAACAGGAGAAATTGGACCCCAAAAGTTGTTGTCCAGTTTATCCTGAGTACGCTGGTACCCCATATGTGGGGGGGGGGGGGGGACAACTGTTTGGGGACATGTCGGGGCTCGGAAGGGAAGCAGTGACATTTTGAAATGCCGACTTGATGAACTGGTCTGCGGGCATCATGTTACGTTTGCAGAGCCCCTGATGTGCCTAAACAGTAGAAACCCCCCCCACAAGTGACCCCATTTTGGAAACTAGACCCACCAAGGAACTTATCTAGATGTGTGGTGGGCACTTTGAATCCCCAAGTGCTTCACAGAAGTTTATAACGCAGAGCCGTGAAAATAAAAAAATATTTTTTTTCCACAAAAATAATTTAGCCCCCAATTTTTTTATTTTCCCAAGGGTAACAGGAGAACCCCCTGGACCCCCAATGTTGTTGTGCAATTTTTCCTGAGTACGCTGATAACCTATATGTTGGGGTAAACCACTGTTTGGGCACACGTCGGGGCTCGGAAGGGAGGGAGAGCTGTTATGGTGGTGCCATGTCGCGTTTGGAGACCCTCTGATGTGCCTATATAGTGGTAACCCATGAATTCTAACTCAACCCTAACCCCAACACACCCCTAATCCCAACCCTAACCTCAATACACCCCTAACCCTAATCTTAACTCTAATTCCAACCCTAATTCTAACCCTAATTGCAACCGAAAAATAAAAATAAATATATTTTCTTTATTTTATTTCTTCTCCCTACCTATGGGGGTGATAAGGGGGGTTATTTACTTTTTATTTTGATCACTGTGATAAACCCTATCACAGTGATCAAAATGTAACTGGAATGAATGAATCTGCTGGTCGGTAGATTCGGCGGGTGCACGGCGCATGCACCCGCCATTTTTGAAGATGGCGGCACCCATGGAAGATTCAGGAGGGACACCGGGACTCAGAAGGTACTGGGGGGGAGGGAGGGGATCAGAAGGGGGGGGAGCGGGGGGCAGGGGAGGGGGAGCAAATACTGACGGTGGCGGCAGATCGCCGTCGTCAGTCGGTGGCATATCACCCCATCAGTCGGTGGGGTCAGATCGCAGTCTCCAGCCATGGCCGAAGATATTGCAGCATCGGCCATGGCTGGATTGTAATATTTCACCAAATTTTGTTGGTGAAATATTACAATTGCTCTGATTGGCTGTTGAAAGTAAAACAGCCAATCAGAGCGATCGTAGCCACCCCCACACCCCGAGATGAAGTACAAAGCCTCCTGTACCTGCGGGTCGGGTGACCTTTTAGTGACCCTGGTCACCCGACCCGCAGGACCGCGCCACATAGGCCTCACAGGTCGGATTGGCACGACTTTCCATGACACCTACATGGCGTCAAAGGTTGGGAAGGGGTTAGCAGTAATCTGCAAAGATTGATGGATTCCATTTTCCTTTATCCTTTCTCCAATATCTTGGTGAAATCTCTCACCATACTCACCACTCACTGCTCCGCAGTTTGTTGGGACAAAAAGTCTAGATGCGAATGTAAGAAATTAATCTTTAAGGACATGTTACATCCTAGATCCAATGTTTTAAGGAGATTTTCCAATAACTTCATAATTATCTGCTCTGGAGTTTTCCAAAAAATTAGTTACCATTGATGCGAATACTACCCATGCAGCCTTTTTCATGTACTGCAACAAACAGAGAACATCCTCATCTTGAAGAAGCTTACGAATCTGAGGTCCAGTAAAGTTCCTTTTTCTTTGCTTCACTCAACCTTGGAAATTTATCAATGAGATACTCAAATGTTTTTGCATTTTTAGCCATTTCCTTTACAAAGTTTTTCATTAAATACAACTTGATAAGCAATGGTGGTAACTAAATCTTATGTGGGTCAGGAAGTGATAGATGCAGGACATTTTTACTGCCTGGCTGAAGTGAATGTTGGAAACACCAGTTTGCTATTGTATTGATATTTTCTTGCACGACTATCCCACTCTCACAGAAAACAGCAGTACTTTGTGTATACAACCTGGAGACCTAGTAAGAGGACAACTACTTTTAAGTCACCATAGAGGGGCCAAAAATGATGGTCATAATTAAGGCTATTTTAACCCCTTAGCGACCGCCGATACGCCTTTTAACGGTGGTAATTAAGGGTACTAAAACCACAGCGCCGCTAATTCACGGCGCTGTGGAGAAAGTGAATAGCGCCCCCCAGTGTCGGATTTTCTCCGGGGTCTCGGGTGCCGGGGGCAGCCGAGACCCCAGAGAACATGAATCGGTCGGTTTTTACCAACCCCGCTTTTGCGATCGCTGTTATTAACCCTATAATGGCGACCGCAAAAAAAAAAAGCCGCGATTTTACATTTAATTTCTCTTTCCTCTGATGTGATCGCACATCAGAGGAGAGAGAAAGAGGGTCCCCGATCCCCCCGGTACCTCTCCGTGGTCCTCTGTCCCCTTCCGGTGGTCTTGCGTCCCGCCGACGTCCTCCGGTGGGCGCCACCATCTTGGATCCGGGGAAAATGGTGGGCGCATGCGCAGTGCACCCGCCGGGAATCTGTCGGCTCCGGCTGGCAGATTCCATTCATTCATTTTGATCACGATGATAAACTATCATCGTGATCAAAATAAACAAAATAGTACATAATCCCCCCGTTTATCACCCCCTTAGTTAGGCCAACATAACGAAATAAAGAAAATATTTTTTTTTCAGTTTTCCATTAGGGTTAGGGCTAGGGTTGGGCTAGGGCTAGGGTTGGACTAGGGTTAGGGCTAGGGTTAGGGCTCGGGTTAGGGATTAGGGTTGGGATTAAGGTTAGGGTTGGGATTAGGGTTAGGGGTGTGTTGGGGTTAGGGTTGGAGCAAGAATTGAGGGGTTTCCACTATTTACCAACTTTGGGGATCTAAAAATTGGGTCTAAAAAATCACTTGTGGAAATAAAAAAGACTTTTTATTTCCACGGCTCTGCGTTTATAAACTTCTGTGAAGCACTTGGGGGTTCAAAGTGCTCACCACAAATCTAGATAAGTTCCTTAGGGGGTCTAATTTCCAAAATGGGGTCACTTGTGGGGGGTTTCCACTGTTTAGGCCCATCAGGGGCTCTGCAAATGCAACATGATGCCCGCAGACCATTCCATCAAAGTCTGCATTCCAAAATGGCACTCCTTCCCTTCCAAGCTCTCCCATGCACCCAAACAGTGGTTCCCCCCCACATAAGGGGTATCAGCATACTCAGGACAAATCGCACAATAACTGTGGGGGTATGATTTCTCCTGTTACCCTTGTAAAAATAATGATCATTTTTGTGGAAAAAAAATGGATTTCTTATTTTCACGGCTCTACGCTATAAACTTCTGTGAAGCACATGAAGGTTCAAAGTTCTCACTACACATCTAGATAAGTTCCTTAATGGGTCTAGTTTCCAAAATGGGGTCACTTGTTGGAGGTTTCCACTGTTTAGGCACATTAAGGGCTCTCCGAACACAACATGGCATCCGATCTCAATTCCAGCCAATTCTGCGTTGAAAAAGTCAAACGGCGCTCCATCCCTTGCGAGCTCTGCTGTGTGCTGAAAAAGTGGTTTACCCCCACATATGGGGTATCGACGTATTCAGGAGAAATTGTACAACAAATTTTGTGGTTTATTTTCTCTTTTAACATTTGTGAAAATAAAAAAAATTGGTTCTGAATTAAATTTTTTGCAAAAAAAAGTTAAATGTTAATTTTTTCCTTCCACGTTGCTTTAGTTCCTGTGAAGCACTTAAAGGGTTAATAAACTTCTTGAATGTGGTTTTGAGCACCTTGAGGGGTCTAGTTTTTAGAATGGTGCCACTTTTGGGTATTTTCTGTCATGTACACCCTTCAAAATATGACTTTAAATATGATGTGGTCCCTAAAAAAATGGTTTTGTAAATTTTGTTGTAAAAATGAGAAATCGCTGGTCAACTTTTAAAGGGAAGGTGCCGCAATTCTATATAATTTGCAAAAAAAGAGTAAGTAACAAAACATGTTGTTTCAGCAAATGTTGTACTAACTAGGATTTATGGTTTGTTTGCAATAATGTTTTAATGTAGCCACTGGGCACTGCCATATTGATTTGCAGATCTGTGGAGGACTCATACAGTCTGAAAATATGGCCGTCCCTGGACATAGGAGACTGCGGTCGGTTCCCGACCCCACATTGCAGCCTCATTAGCAGTGAACTGGGCACGCCCCTGTGGGCTGCACCATTCACTGCTGTAGGTGTGGCTGGGCGCCATTTTACTGTAGCCCAGTGCTATCTGCTCATTCTGCTGAGCTCGACTTTCTGCACTGTCCTCCTGCTCTGCCTCCGCCTCCTCACTCACACACAGCCCCAGTGATCTCCGGTAATCTGACAACTTCCTTTTTATGAGAGCTTTTATGGCTGTCTGAGGAGGACAGTGACATATACTGCCCATAGTCTAGTGTATAATTTGGGGGGGCTGGAAGTTTCACCAGTGTGGGCATATCTGTAATACTGTCTGGTGTGATAGTCTGCTGAGCCGTGTATCTAATCCTCTCCTGTGTGATACTGACTGCTGAGCCTGTGTATCTAATCCTCTCCTGTGTGATACTGACTGCTGAGCCATGTATCTAATCCTCTCCTGTGTGATACTGTCTGCTGAGCTGTGCATCTAATCCTATCCTGTGTGATACTGCCTGCTGAGCCGTGTATCTAATCCTCTCCTGTGTGATACTGTCTGCTGAGCCGTGTATCTAATCCTCCCCTGTGTGATACTGACTGCTGAGCCGTGTATCTAATCCTCTCCTGTGTGATACTGACTGCTGAGCCGTGCATCTAATCCTATCCTGTGTGATACTGCCTGCTGAGCCGTGCATCTAATCCTCTCCTGTGCGATACTGTCTGCTGAGCTGTGTATCTAATCCTATCCTGTGTGATACTGCCTGCTGAGCCATGTATCTAATCCTCTCCTGTGTGATACTGTCTGCTGAGCCGTGTATCTAATCCTCCCCTGTGTGATACTGACTGCTGAGCCGTGTATCTAATCCTATCCTGTGTGATACTGACTGCTGAGCTATGTATCTAATCCTCTCCTGTGTGATACTGTCTGCTGAGCCGTGTATCTAATCCTTCCCTGTGTGATACTGCCTGCTGAGCCGTGTATCTAATCCTATCCTGTGTGATACTGACTGCTGAGCTATGTATCTAATCCTCTCCTGTGTGATACTGACTGCTGAGCCGTGTATCTAATCCTCTCCTGTGTGATACTACCTGCTGAGCCGTGTATCTAATCCTATCCCGTGTGATACTGCTCTCCTGAAATACTCTGTGCTGCTGTCACCCTGCTGGTTTTATGTGTGATCTACATGGTGGTATGATCTATATGGCGGCATTATGTGTGAAGTATATGGCGGTATTATGTGAGAACACTATGGCAGTATTATCTGCTAAAAGCATTCTAGGGTGGTTCTGGCTGAGCACCTGCACACGGGTCAGGGGTAATAGGTGCAGTCAGGGGAGGGCTGGGGAGGCAGCTGAAGAGAGGGGTCTCATTTTTATCGTTACTGAATGGCTACATTTCCCCCCATCCTGCTTCCCAGCGTCACCCCGGACTGCGCCTGTCGCCTCACTTTCACACATCGCCAGGACAGAATCTGAGGAGGAGAATGGGGTCTTTGCATGCAAAGTCTGGATCAGAACAGGCCATCAATCAGCAGAAATGTTTCCTGGATTTCTGTGGTGCTGTCACCCTGCTCCTCCCCATATATCTCTCTCTCTGCCCCCCATAGACCAGCGCACTGCTCTCCTGAAATACTCTGTGCTGCTGTCTCCCTGCTCCTCCCCCATATATCTCCCTCTTTGCCCCCTGTAGACCAGCGCACTGCTCTCCTGAAATACTCTGTGCTGCTGTCACCCTGCCCCTCCTCCATACATCTCCCTCTGTGCCCCCCATAGACCAGCGCACTGCTCTCCTGAAATACTCTGTGCTGCTGTCACCCTGCTCCCAGAATACTTGCTGCCTGCCATCCTCAGTGACCGAAGACCCCATTCCTCTCCTCAGATCCTGTCCTGGCGATGTGTAAAAGCGAGGCGACAGGGGCCTGATATATGGTGGAAGGAGCAGAGTGACAGCAGCACAGAGTATTTCAGGAGAGCAGTGTGCTGGTCTGTGGGGGGCGCCCTGTTCAGTGCCAGGGATTGTACATAGAGTGCTGTGTTTTATACACATGGATGGACCGTCTGCTTGTCTGCTCCACAGAAATCCAGGAAACATTTCTGCTGATTGATGACCTGTTCTGATCCAGACTTTACATGCAAAGACAGTCAGTAACTTTGCAGGCCCCATCAAAATGGCTGCTCACTGTGTTCCTAGATGTCATAGGTTTTTGTGCCAGATTTCAGTAGCTGCTCCCCCTAGTGTTAACAAGTGGAAATGCCAAACTTTTTAAAATTATTTTTCATATTTTGCAAAATTAAAAACAAATGATAATATTTTTTAAGAAAATGTAAACATTAATTCTGTAAAAATTTTTGGGATGGCACCTTCCCTTTAACCGTTATAACTTCCTAACAAAAAAAAAATTTGCTTCCAAAATTGTGGTGATGTAAAGTAGACATGTGGGAAATGTTATTTATTAATTGCAAAATTTTCAAAATTTTCACCATATTTCCGTTTTTCATAAATAAACACAAGACTTATCGAAGAAATTTTACCACTAACATGAAGTACAATATGTCATGAATAAACAATCTCAGAATCAGCGGGATCCATTAAAGCGTTCCAGAGTTATAACCTCATAAAGGGACAGTGGTCAGATTTGTAAAAATTGGCCTGGTCATTAAGCTGCAAACTAGCTCTGTCGCTAAGGGGTTAAGGCACCTCAATAGCTGTTTCATGCTGTCATAAGTTTCTTTCATGTTGACTGCATAACGAACTGGAATTGAAGGTAGAGCATTGCCATTGTGCAGGAAGACAGCTTTTAGGCTTGTTTTGAACAAAACGATGAAGAGTCTCCATTCCACAGAATTATGACTTCTCTTCAGAGCTTCTATTAAACTCTTGATGCGATCGCATGCCAAAAGATCGCAGTCCATGAAGAAGTACAGAACAAGGTCTTTATCACAGTTTCGGAACAAAAAAATCCAAGCATCACCCACTAAAAGATTCCACTGCTGTAGCCTGAAACCTAAGAGCTCAGCCTTAGCCTTGGGCAGATGCAAACCTCTAACAAGAGCGTTCAATTCACTTTGTTATAAGGTAGGTTTCCAATTGAGGTTGCTGACAAAATCTGGGTCAGTTCCAAAGGTTTCTGGTACCTTTGGAACTGGCAGTTCTTCTGTATGTGGTACTGGGCGTATTGCAGATGGAATGTTTGGATATTGTAAAGTTCACTTCTTCCTTGAAACTCCTTTCCTAAAAGGGGTACCATGCAAAAATAGCAATTGGTAGTGTAATTGGTTGGCTCTCTCCAGATCATTGGGACTGCTAAAGGCATAGATTGCCTCTTCCCATGCAAGCATTGGGTAAGATGTGATGCACATCTATTGCAGTATATGTGTGGAGTCCAACTCTCATCCTGATCTATTCTGCAGCCAAAATACAGGTTGTAGGATTTCCTTATCCTGGTAGGCAAGACTCGACTTTGTGATGCAAAAGTGACTTCTCTACAATTGTAGCAAAAACCATCAGCTTTGTTAATATAAAAATAAGATATATCTGAAAAACATAGACTGGGAAGGTTCATGGATATTGACCTCATCCCAGTCTAATAAGATCAGCCCTCAGCCACCCCAGAAATAGGGCATCCATTAAATGCGCCAATTCTGGCACTTTGTCTCAGCTCGTCAATACTACCCTACTGCTGTGGCAATCGGGGAAATGGGTCTGTGGGGCTGAAATCAGCAGCTGTCGCTGACGTCCAGCCCCGGGGCTATTAATGGAGAGGGGTCTGTCAGACACCTCCACTACTAACCCCGTAGTCAAAAGAAAAACACATGCACAAAAGTCATTTATTTGTAAATTTCCCTCTTTCACTCTATTAAAAAAAAACAAGCCACACCAGTCTGCCGTAATCCAAATGGATTCCGATCTTCTTCATCCAATGTGTGGAGCCTCGTTGAGAAAACGAAGCTCCATCCACTGGAGCAATATCCACTGCCGATTCTCACACTATGTTCTGTGAGAACCCGGCTGCTGTGTCAAGTGGTGATATCAATAAGGTTACCGCAGTCCACAGCCGCCGGGTCACATGCGGGCAGTGCAAGAGCTAGGATGATGAGCGGTGAAGTCAAAGCTCATCATTCCGGCTCTCGTGTTGCACTTCAATACACGCTGCAGGCCAGAGGCAGCCAGCTGATTTCGGCTTGCAAGTCACTGGCAGCGCATGGTAGTGATGTCATGCACTTACTGTCACATGCATGCTAAATGCTTCTGCACCAGCTACAGAGGAGTACAACGCACAGCGTGGGAGTGGTGGAAGACAAGTAGAATTATTTTTTTATGTATTAAAGAACAGCGGACCTACTGTATATACCAGGATGGGGAATGCGTGTACCAAGATGGGAGACATGTATTACATGATGGGCCTAGGATGGGGAGACATATACAGTATAGACTAGGATCGGTAACATATTCCGGGATGGGAGACATATATTCTAGGATGGGGCCCAGGATAGGGGATATATACCAGGAATATACCAGGATGGGGGACATATATGCAAGGAAGGGCTCCAGGATGGAGGACATTAGTACATGATCTTGGAAAGGACTACAAAATGGAGAACGGGGCAAGACATGTCCTTGTAGGATTTAAAATGCTACAAGGGCCCATACATCTGACCAACATGCACTGTGGAAGGCAGGTCTAAATTTTGCATTGGGGCCCATCGGACTCTAGTTACACCACTGCAGATAGATAAATTATTGAACACCTCTCCTATTTCGTTGGCTAAGCAGAAAATCAGGGAGTAAGGGCCCCGTTACACGTATCAACATCAACGATCCCACCAACGATCCGACGTGGATGGGATCACTGGGACAGTTAGCTGATCACTGGTGAGCTGTCACATAGACAGCCCCTCCAGCGATCAGGACCAGCGAGCAAGCTGGTTTCCAAGGTAAACAGCGGGTAACTAAGAGCCGCGCAGCTCTCAGATACCCACTGTTTACCTCGTAAACCAGCGTCGCTGATCTCTCGCTGCCACACACTGCAATGCGTGCTGGCCAGCAGGAGACCAACGATCAAAAAACGGCCCAGGACATTCCAGCGCGATCAGCGATACCCGGTGGGGGGGCCGGCCGCTCATCCATGTCACACACCGCTATATCGCTGGCAAGATCGCTGCGGAGTCACAAAATCAGCGATCTCGCTGTTTGTGATGGGGCCTTAACAGGACAGAATAAAACTCACTATGGTAGATCTGTTTAGTCTGCAAACAAAAAAGCGGAGCATTTAGTCAGGTGTAAATTAAGGTAATGTCTGAGAGAGAAGACAAGAATAATGTAAATTGAATACTTACATTTGGTAATCCTGCCTAGAAAAGCCCTGGCAGAATAAAATCCAACAGTGCTGCTCAGACTTGAGCACAATAGAACATCTACAGTGCTCACACTGAATATTTATAAACTAAAATGTCGACACACACAGTAGTGCTGCACAGTACTAATTGTAATTCCCACCATGATGGGTAGTCACGTATACAACAGCTCCTTAACATACCTACAGGTAGCAGGGCACAGGTTAACGCATATTACATATATATATATATTAGTTAAGTAGTGCTTGCAACACAGTAAAAATAGATTTGCATTCCAACATATGGAACTACATATATTTTTACACTTTATAACAAATACATGTCATACTTGTTTTTTTCATAGTAGTTTTGTGTGTGGAATTCTACATACTTCACTCTGTCTTTGGAATCTCCAAAGGTCTCTTTCATATTTGAGAAATCTGGGTAAAATGATGATGGTGGAGATATGACTTCAAGCACACCAGACTGTATTTCAAGTGGAAAGCTGCAAGAAAAAATAAAGTTACGGTATATTCTTAAGTTCAAGTCTAGGTCATATGGTAGACCAGATAATGGATAATATTGTTGGCATAGTGTAGTAATAGCAATGTAGTAGAAGTACACGTTCTGGCATGATGTGAAAACCTTTCAATGGACTTATGAACACTGTTCTAGAGCTTTGTGATGCATTCCTTACCCAAAAAGCAACCCTGCAACTTCTGCTTTTGAGTGCTGCTTTTCTCAGGAAATAAGTGACTGATCATAAAATTCTCAGCAGACTGGTCAGCTTTGCATTTTGAAACATTGTTCTAAAATAAGATTGAGGTACAGGCAAAAGGGAACTCATTCACAAAGTGGATCCGTTGCATTACGGGTTCCCTCACACTTAAAACCCGTGTCACTGACCCCCTCCCTCCCGCACCCTCTTTCTGGAGCACTTTGGAATGCTCGCTCCATCTGCAACAAACTCCACATGATCCACGACCTCTTTACCTCCCGCAACCTTTCCTTCCTGGCCCTCACTGAGACCTTGCTGACACCCCCTGACACGGCCTCCCTGGCCGCACTGAGTTATGGCAGCCTCCACTTTACCCACACTCCTCGCCCTGGCAACAGATATGGTGGAGGAGTGGGTTTCCTCCTTTCTAAAAACTGCTCCTTCAACCCTATCCAACCCCCACCCTCCCTTATCCTCCCTTCTTTCGAGGTTCACTCTGTCCGTATCTACTCTCCTTCTAATCTCCAAATGGCTGTCATATACCAACCACCGGGCTCAGCCACTACCTTCATTGACCAATTTTCCACCTGGCTCCTCCACTTTCTCTCTGCTGACATCCCCATCATCATCATGGGGGACTTCAACATCCCCATTGACACCCACCAACCAGCAGCCTCCAAACTCCTGTCACTTACCTCATCCTTTGGACTTACTCAGTGGTCCTCCACAGCCACCCACACAGATGGACATACATTACACCTCTTCTTCACCGGCCTCTGTTCCCTATCTAATCTCACAACCTCTCCCTTTCCCCTATCTGATTACCATCTACTCACCTTCTCATCTGCCCCCATGTCCAGCCACTAGCACATCCTCGCAGAAACCTCGCACACCTAGACATTCACAGACTCTCAGACTCTCTTCTACCTCTGTCCTCCATATCTTCACTCCACAACACGGACAGTGCCACTGCTTTCGACAACGCCACCCTCACATCAGCCATAGACTCAGTCGCTCCTCTCATGCATGGCAAAGTGCGACAAACCAATAGGCAACCCTGGCACAACAACCTCACCAAAAAACTTCGACAAGCATCCAGGGTCGCAGAGCGGCGTTTGAAGAAAACACGCCTGCCAGACGACTTCACTGCTTTCAAACAAGCTACACTTGCCTTTAAATCAGCCCTCACCTCTGCTAAACAGACCTATTTTGCAAACCTTGTATCTTCACTATCCCACAACCCAAAACAACTGTTCAGCACATTCACCTCTCTCCTCCGCCCACCACTGCCACCTCCAACTCCCCTCATCTCTGCTGAGGACTTTGCCACCTACTTCAAAAACAAGATTGACCAAACAAGGCAAACCTTTACAGTTCCACCACCCCAACCGCTCCACATACCAGACCTCTGCCCTTCCCTAATAACCTCCCTCTCCAACATCATTGAAGAAGAGCTTGCTCATCTCCTTTCCAAATCACGCCTCACCACCTGTGCACTTGACCCCATCCCTTCCCACCTGCTCCCCAACCTCACTAACATGATCATTCCAGCCCTAACCCATCTCTTCAACCTATCCCTAACTTCTGATACCTTCCCCTCTGCCTTCAAATATGCCACTATAACACCCATCCTCAAAAAAATCAAACCTTGACCCAACTGCTATGCCCAGCTATCGCCCCATATCACTGCTCCCGTTTGCTTCCAAACTCCTTGAACAGCATGTCCATGCTCAACTTTCCTCCCATCTCTCATCTATCTCCCTCCTTGACATCCTGCAATCTGGCTTCCGCCCCACCACTCCACTGAAACTTCCCTGACCAAAATTACTGATGACTTACTCACAGCCAAAGCTAACAGACAATTCTCCATCCTCCTCCTTCTTGACCTGTCCTCTGCCTTTGACACAGTTGACCACTGCCTACTGCTACAGATTCTTTCTTCCCTTGGCATCAAAGACCTTGCCCTGTCCTGGATTTCCTCATAGCTTTCTGACCGCACATTCAGCATCTCCCACTCCCACACTACCTCCTCATCCCACCCCCTCTCTGTTGGAGTCTCCCAAGGCTCTGTCATGGGGCCCCTACTTTTTTCCATCTATACTCTTGGCCTAGGACAACTCAAAGTCCCATGGCTTCCAGTACCACCTGTATGCAGATGACACTCAGATCTACCTCTCTTGCCCAGATGTCACCTCTCTGCTGTCCAGAATCCCGAAGTGTCTATCAGCCATATCCTCCTTTTTCACCTCTCGCTTACTAAAACTCAACGTAGACAAAACTGAACTCATTATCTTTCCTCCATCTCATGTATCTTCCCTACCCGATCTATCTATTATGGTAAAATGGCATCATGCTCTCTTCCGCACCTGAAATCTGCTGCCTTGGAGTAACTTTCGACTCTGCCCTGTCCTTCAAACCGCACGTCCAATCTCTTGCCACCTCCTGTCGCCTCCAACTCAAAAATATTTCCAGAATCCGTCCCTTCCTCATTCCTCAATCTACTAAAACTCTTGTACATGCCCTCGTCATCTCCCGCCTACTGCAACACCCTCCTCTGTGGCCTCCCTGCTAACTCTCTTGCACCACTCCAGTCTGTCCTCAGTTCTGCTGCCCGACTAATCCAGCTCTCTCCTCGCTACTCCCCTGTCTCTCCCCTCTGCAAATCCCTCCATTGGCTCCCAATTCCCCAACGAATCCAGTTCAAACTACTAACACTGACCTACAAAGCCATCCACAACCTTTCCCCTCCCTATATCTCTGAACTAATCTCCCAATATCTTCCCTCACGTACTCTTCAATCCTCCCAAGACCTCCTACTCTCCTCCACACTAATTCGTTCCTCACACAACCGCCTCCAAGATTTCTCCCGAATATCCCCTATCCTCTGGAATGCCATGCCTCAACACGTCCGATTATCCACCACTCTCGGATCCTTCAAACGGAACCTGAAAACCCATCTTTTCAGGAAAGTTTACAGACTGCAATAACCATTCTGCCGCCTCACCACCGCCAGAGCTGCTGCACCCCCGACCTTCTGTCTTTTCCCCGCTATCCCATAGAATGTAAGTCTGCAAGGACAGGGTCCTCTCCCCTCTGTACCAGTTTGTCATTATAAATTTGTTGTGGAAACTTGTTTACTGTTAACGATATCTATAACTTTGTATGTAACCCCCTTCTCATGTACAGCACCAGGGAATTAATGGCGCTATATAAAGAAATAATAATAATAATAATAAAAAATAATAATAATTACTAATGAAACTGCAAGCAGACGGATCCCATTGATTATTGAGTCCGTCTGTGTCCCATTTTATCAGTTTTTTTAGAATGGAAAAAAGAACTGCATGCTGTGCTTATTATTGTGTTCTGAAACTGAACCAAGTTGGACCCTATAATATTTAATAGGATCCCGTATAAAAGGAACAGAATGTGGAAAAGGAAAAGTAACAGTTTAAGGTCTGCCCACTCCACACAACATTGCAATGTATCAACAGACTGTAAGTAGGGAAGGACCAAGTGTCGGTGGCTCTCCTGGTGGTATCTGGATAATGCTGGCGGTGTTGATGGAAGCACATGAATCACCCTCTCAGTGTCTGTTCACACTGGGAAAAGGTACGTGCTGTAAGGTATATGGTATTTTTTGTGTATACATCACCACTTCTCCCAAGGATGGGTCAATACTGGTTAAAAATTGGTCGGGTGCCTGGGGGACCATTTCTCTTTCCTTTTTGGAGGGAGATACATTGACATATGGAGGGCAGCAAACAGGCATTCACAAAGTACATAATAGTAGTCCCAAAAAATTGTGAGTGCACAGAAATTTATAGTAAAAATTAGAAGAACATTGCAAAACGTGTGAAAATTGTATACAAATAACTTCAGCGTTTACCAACGATTTTGAACTGTGACCATATAGAAAATATATAGCTTTTAAAGTATCTGTCACTCCACATTTTTAAAACAGAAAATCTTCAGCAGTATTTGGTTGCAAACAACAACTGCTTATGGCAATGGAAGGTTAATGGGCATATAACTGGTTGTCTAAAAGACGTAATCACCTCCAATGTTGGTGCCTTGTGCACGGTTTATGCCATGACTCTGTGTTGCATAGACTGGTAGGACAGAGTATGGTTTCATACTACTCTTCTGTGTGGCTCCGATTCTGAACAGATTCATTCAGAGGTATTTTATCCTCGGGAAAGCCTTGTGGAGACACAATATGGTGGACGAAAGGGTTTCTACAAACAATTTTCTATCCTCAAGCAGTTAAATTTACTCTCACTTGATTACTCCCAATGTAAAGGGCTTATCCGGGACTTGCTTTTTTTTTATTGGGCTAAGAACTTACAGGCAGGTAGTTGCTAATGACCTGCCTGTTCTGCGCTGCGATGATCTCTCCCTGCTCAGGCCGAGACTCTTCTGCTTCTCGTGACCTCACGTCAACAAAGCAGCTCTTTCTCTTCTGCTCTGTCAACAGCGCATCAGTCCAGTTAAGCAGCAGGGAGCTGGCTGTCAATCAAATTCCATTCTGCTCTGCCCACTCGACACAGCAGAAGGAAAGAAGTTGCTCTGTCTATGTGAAGTCATTAGAAGGGGAATCGCCAACAGGAGCGGTCTGTAACCGCTGTGAACCGGAGCAGATCGTTGCAGGGCAGAACAGGCAGTGAGATAGCAACAACCTGCCTGTAAGTTCTTAGCCTAATAGGAAAAATACTTTAAATAAAAAAAAACCCCTTTTAGGAAGCTTGAAGTATTAGGGGAATAAACAAATGAAAATACTCACTTATCTTTAATGTTGTCCGCAAGTTCATTTACATACTGGGCATTCACCTTGAAAAAAAAAAAACAGACATAGCATATGTCATAGGCTTTCATTTTTCATGCAATTTCTTGGTATAGGGCACATGTCCAAACACAGAGCAATGCAGCACAAAAATAGATGCCCCACCTCAGGGAACACCACAGAACATGTCAGAGGGAAAACCTACGAAGTAAGTTGGGACCCATACTGTAAATGGCAGAGCACCAGGGTATATTAACGGACCGTCGGGTTATCCGATAATATTCCCTATTCAGCAACACTGGACTATGGTATGGGCTAGTCACTTTCCCTGGAACTATGACTCTTGTTAAACAACTGTAAATTCAGCTACCATTTATAGAGGTGTACTTATTATTTTCCTGCTTTATTCATTCTTTTTAAATTTGGATTTTCTACCTCATCATTGCTAATGCAGTGCCATGAACAAGACCGTGTCACTGTAACAACCCTTCTGCTGAGAAGGAGACATGCCTTGCCATACATACCATTATAGAACACAGTTACACTGGGTTGTAGGGATCATGGATCTCATTGCCCATTCTGGGGCAATGGTATAGAGGATTCTGTAGGAAGTTGGACCTTTTCTATGCCATACATAGCAAATCATTTTTGTTAAAAGCATTTGGTCCATTTAGATGCCGTAATCAACTATGGTGAAAAGCCCAACAACAGGGCCGGATTTAGACAAATTGAGGCCCTGGGCAAAAGTTTAAAGTGGGGCTCCAAATGCTCACATATTGCATCATTACAAAGAAACATTTAGGTTGCATTTACATCTTTAGTTTATACCCGGCGATGTGCTACTGAAAAATCAAATTTTTATTGTAGGTACACTTCAACTGTGAAAGAGAGAATCTAAAAATAAAAACCAGAAAATCATTGCATGATTTTTATCATTTTATTGCATGAAATAAGTTATTGATACAGTAGAAAAACAGAACTTAATATTTGGAACAGAAACCTTTGTTTGCAATTACAGAGGTCAGATGTTTCCTGTTTCTCTTGACCAAGTTTGCACACACTGCAGCAGGGATTTTGACCCACTCCTCTATACAGATCTTCTCCAGATATTTCAGGTTTCAGGGCTGTCGCTGGGAAACATTGAGTTTTACCTCCTTCCAAAGATTTTCTCTGGAGTTCAGGTCTGGAGACTGGCTAGGCCACTCCAAGAAACAGCTTCTTACGGAGCCACTCCTTAATTACCCTGCTGTGTGTTTCGGTCATTGCCATGCTGGAAGATCCAGCCACGACCCATCTTCAATGCTCTTACTGAGGGAAGAAGGTTGTTGTCCAAATTCTCGCAATACATGACCCCATCCATCCTCCCTTTAACCCCCTAAGCCCCAAGGGTGGTTTGCACATTAATGACCGGGCCATTTTTTACAATTCTGACCACTGTCCCTTTATGAGGTAATAACTCTGAAACGCTTCCATGGATCCCGGTGATTCTGACATTGTTTTCTCGTGACATATTGTACTTCATGATAGTGGTAAAATTTCACTCAAATAACTTGCGTTTATTTTTGAAAAAAACGGAAATTTGGCGAAATTTTTGAACATTTCGCAATTTTCCAACTTTGAATTTTTATGCCCTTAAATCACAGAGATACGGCACACAAAAAACTTGATAACTAACATTTCCCACAAGTTTACTTTACATCAGCATAATTTTGGAACCAAAATTTTTTTTTGTTAGTAAGTTATAAGGGTTAAAAATTGACCAGCGATTGCTCATTTTTGCAACACCATTTTATTTTTACGGACCACATCACATTTGAAGCCACTTTGAGGGGTCTATATGATAGAAAATACCCAAAAGTGACACCATTCTAAAAACTGCACCCCTTAAGGTGCTCAAAACCACATTCAAAAAGTTTATTAACCCCTTAGGTGCGTCACAGGAATTTTTTGAATATTTAAAAAAAAAAAAATGAACATTTAACTTTTTTTCACAAAAAAAATACTTCAGGTTCAATTTTTTTTATTTTATCAAGGGTAACAGGAGAAATTGGACTGCAAAATTTATTGTGCAATTTGTCCTGAGTACGCTGATACCTGATACGTTTGGGGGAACCACTGTTTCGGCTCATGGCTGAGCTCAGAAGGGAAGGAGCGCCGTTTGACTTTTTCAATGCAAAATTGGCTGGAATTCTGAAGGGAAGGAGTGCCATTTTGGAATGCAGACTTTGATGCAATGGTCTGCGGGCATCATGTTGCGTTTGCAGAACCCCTGATGGGCCTAAACAGTGGAAACCCCCACAAATGACACCATTTTGGAAACTAGACCCCCCAAGGAACTTATCTAGATGTGTGGTGAGAACTTTGAACCCCCAAGGGCTTCACAGAAGTTTATAACATACAGCCGTACAATTAAAAAATCATATTTTATCCACAAAAATGATCTTTTCACCCTCAATTCTTATTTTTCCAAGGGTAACAGGACCCTAAAAGTTATTGTGCAATTTGTCCTGAGTACGCTGATACCCCATATGTGGGGGTAGACCACTATTTGGGCGCATGGCAGAGCTCGGAAGGGAAGCAGCGCCATTTGACGTTTTTGGAATTGAGATCGGACACCATGTCGCATTTGGAGAGCCCCTGATGTACCAAAACAGTGGAAACCCCCAACAAATGACACCATTTTGGAAACTAGACCCCCCCAAGGAACTTATCTAGATGTGTGGTGAGAACTTTGACCCCTCCAGTGCTTCACAGAAGTTTGTAACGCCCGGGCGTGAAAATAAAAAAATCGTATTTTTTCCACAAACATGATCTTTTAGTCCCCATTTTTCTTATTTTCCCAAGTATACCAGGAGAAATTGGACCCCAAAAGTTGTTGTCCAATTTGTTCTGAGTACGCTGATACCCCATATGTGGGAGAAAACTACTGTATGGGCACACGTCGGGTCTCGGAAGGTAAGTAGTGACGTTTTGGAATGCAGACTTTGATGGAATGGTCTGCGGGTGTCATGTTGCTTTTGGAGAGCCCCTGATGTACCTAAACTATTGAAACTCCCCACAAGTGACCCCATTTTGGAAACTAGACCCCCCACGGAACTTATCTAGATGTGTGGTGAGCACTTTGAACCCCCAAGTGCTCCACAGAAGCTTATAACGCCCGGGCGTGAAAATAAAAAGATCATTTTTTTCCACAAAAATGATATTTTTGCCCCCAATTTTTTATTTTCCTAAGGGTAACAGGAGAAATTGGACCCCAAAAGTTGTTTTGCAATATGTCCTGAGTAGGCTGATACACCATATGTGGGGGTAAAACACTGTTTGGGCTCATGACAGAGCTTAGAAGGGAAGGACCACCATTTGACTTTTTCAACTCAGAGTTGGCTGGAATTGAGATCAGACGCCATGTTGCATTTGGAGCGCACCTGATATGCCTAAACAGTGGAAACCCCCAATTCTAACTCCAACCCTAACCCCAACACACCCCTAACCCAAATCTCAGCCCTAGCCCTAACCCTAATGGGAAAATGGAAATAAATACATTTTCTTTTAATTTTATTATTTTTCCCTAACTAAGGGGGTGATAACGGGGGGGTTTGATTTACTATTTATGGCGGTTTTTATGTTTTGCAGCTGTCGCACGCTAAAAGACGCTTTTTACTGTAAAAATAGTTTTTGCATCACCACATATTGAGAGCTATAATTTTTACGTATTTTGACCCACCAAGTCATGTGAGGTCTTATTTTTTGCGGGACGAGTTGACGTTTTTATTGGTACCATTTTCGGGCACGTGACATTTTTTGATCGCTTTTTATTCCGATTTTTAGGATACAGAATGAACAAAAACCCAGCGTTTCATCAATTTCTTTTGGGGGGTGCGTTTACACCGTTCCGAGTGAGATAAAATTGATAAAGCGGCTTTATTCTTCGGGTCAGTACGGTTACAGCGATACCTCATTTAGGTCTTTTTTTATGTTTTGTCGGTTTTATGCAATGAAAACTATTTTATATAAAAATTTATTATTTTTGCATCGCTTTATTCTGTGATCTATAACTTTTTTTATTTTTTCACTGATGATGCTGTGTGGCGGCTCGTTTTTTGCGGGACAAGATGACGTTTTCAGCGGTACCATGGATATTTATATGCGTCTTTTTGATCGCGCGTTATTGCACTTTTTGTTTGGCGGTATGATAAATCATTTTTTGCTTCGTTTTTTATTTTTTAAGGGGTTTGCTAAAGGTGTTAACTAATGGGACAGTTTTATAGGGCAGGTCGTTACGGACGCGGCGATACCTAATTTGTGTACGTTTATTGTTTGGTTTTTTTATTTCCAAAAAATGGATTTATTGGGGAAATTTTTTTTTTTTTCTAATTTATTTGGCGATTTTTTTTTTTATTATTATTTTAACTTTTTTTTTTTTTTAACTTTTTTACATAGTCCCAGGTGGGACATCACTGTCCTGTGACAGATCGCTGATCTGTCACATCACAGATCACTGTGACAGATCAGCGATCTGTCACAGGCACTGCTGCAGACTTCCTCATGCCTGCACTTTGCAGGCACTGAGGAAGCCGGCTCCCTGCAGGCCCCCGAAGGTCCCCGTCACCATCTTGGATTCGGGGGCCTGCAGGGAAGGAGCCCCCCGCAGCAGCGCTGAACATTGCGCTGCCGTGGGGGGCTCAGGGAAGCACGGAGGGAGCCCCCTCCCTGCCGATGCTTCCCTTTAACCCCTGGTACACCGCGATCGTGTTTGATCGCGGTGTGCAAGGGGTTAACGTATCGGGGGTGGTCTGTGACCGCCCCTGACATATTGTGCTGGGTGTCAGCTGTGATAATCAGCTGACACCCAGCCGCGATTAGCGGCGCTCACCACGTGGGCGCCGCTGATCGCTATGACGTACTATCCCGTCCCTGGGAATTAAGTCCCAGGGCACATGGATGGGATAGTACGTCTCATGGCAGAGAGGGGTTAATATGGTGCAGTCGTCCTGTCCCCTTTGCAGAAAAACACCCCCAAAGCATGATATTTCTCCCTCCATGGTTCACGGTTCAGACGGTGTTCTTGGGGTTGTACTCATCCTTCTTCTTGCTCCATACACGACGAGTGGATTTGATACAACATTTTATTGGGTCCTGGTGTCTCAATTTAGTGTGATTGATTAACGAGAAGGGAGAGAGCAAAAAAAAAAAAAAAAATCTTAGCCTTAACCTCCTATATATTCAGACATAGCTTGGGGAGGGGATTTATGCAGGGGGCATTTATGCACATGTAATCCAAGTACATGTATCAAAGTACTGGCAGTTATAACATGGCAGTTAGACAAGGCAGGAGACAGGTAAGACATTTATATACATCTTCTCCCTGTACATTTGGATTACAACAAATATATACCATATGCTTTTGTGTAATTTATATCCTGGCCGCTGCATTCACACACATCCACCGCCCTGCCATTAACTCTCTACACTCCATCCATATCAGCCCCTCGCTCCTTTCCTCTCCTATGTATAGCACTCACGCTCTTTTCACATTGCTACACAGCACAGATCCAGGCAGTCCCACCATTCAACATAAGAGACGCTCTCACAAATCACTTAACCATCTGCTCACTCTTTCTATCCTCCTCCTAGTCGCAGGAGACATTGCTCCCAACCCTGGCCCCCCATGTTATAGAAAGTCAAACCCCCCCATCTGCTACACTCAGAAACCCCTCTAATCTTATCAATATTCCCTGCCTGCCATCTGTCTCTCTTAATTGTGCACTTTGGAATTCTCGCTCAGTGTGTAACAAACTCTCCTTCATTCATGACTTTTTCCTCTCTAATTCTCTTAACCTCCTGGCTCTTACTGAAACCTGGATCCAGCAGTCAGACACTACTGCTGCTGCTGCTCTTTCATACGGGGGACTACACTTCTCTCATACCCCAAGATCAGACAATAGAGCAGGTGGAGTCATTGGTCTGCTCCTATCACCAAAATGTACATTTCAAGTTATCCCTCAACTACCCTCACTAGTCTTCCCTTCTTTTGAGGTCCATGCCGTCAGACTCTACACCCCCTTCTCCATGCGAGTGGCGGTGGTGTATCGTCCTCCCGGCCCCTCCCATCAGTTCCTGGATCATTTTGCCACTTGGCTTCCACATTTTCTCTCCTGTGACATCCCTACCCTCATCATGGGCGATTTCAACATCATCCCCATTGCTCTTCCCCTCTCACCATCTGCTACTCACCTTTTATCTCTAACCTCCTCATTTGGCCTTTCGCAGCTTACTAATTCTCCAACGCATGAAGATGAAAATTCCCTTGATTTGGTCTTCCCTCGGCTTTGTGCAGTGGATGATTTTGCAAACTCCCCTCTCCCGCTCTCTGACCACAACCTTCTTTCATTCTCTATCAAGAACTGCCAGGCTGCTCAGGTCACCTCCACTGTCCAGACTTATAGAAACATACAGGCCATTAACACCCAGAAACTTATGAAGAACTTGCAGTCTTCATTGGCCCCTATCTCCTCCCTCTCATGTCCTGATTCTGCATTGAAGCATTACAATGAAACACTTCAAAGTGCCCTGGATGAATTTGCATCCCCTATAAATAGAACACCACAACGCAGACGGCGACAACCCTGGCACACGGTGCAAACACGTTTCCTGCAGCGGTGCTCCAGGTGCGCCGAACGTCTGTGGAGAAAATCCAATTTACACGAAGATTTCATCCATTTTAAGTTTATGCTTAGAACATACAACACTGCCCTTCACCTCTCCAAACAAGCCTATTTCAACACCCTCATCACGTCACTGTCCAATAACCCGAAACGTCTCTTTGACACTTTTCATTCTCTACTCAACCCAAGAGTACAGGCCCCAACCACAGAGCTCCGAGCTGACGATCTGGCCAATTACTTCAAAGAAAAAATTGACCAGATCCGACAGGAAATTATCTCCAAATCCCCTCATACCATGCACTATCCTCCCTCCCCCACTGCATCTAACTCACTCTCTGATTTTGAACTAGTCACAGAAGAAGAAGTAAGCAGGCTCCTTGCATCTTCTCGCCCAACCACTTGCACCAGTGACCCATTTCCGTCACATCTGCTCCAGTCCCTTTCCCCTGCTGTCACCCTTCACCTAACTAAAATATTTAACCTCTCTGTCTCTTCTGGTATTTTTCCCTCCTCATTTAAGCATGCTATCATACATCCACTACTTAAAAAACCATCCCTCGACCAAAACTGTGCCGCTAACTATAGACCTGTCTCTAATCTTCCCTTCATCTCTAAACTCCTGGAACGCCTGGTCCACTCCCGTCTGATCCGCTATCTCTCTGATAACTCTCTTCTCGACCCTCTCCAATCTGGTTTCCGCTCTTTACACTCTACTGAAACTGCCCTCACTAAAGTCTCTAATGATCTACTAACAGTTAAATCAAATGGTCATTACTCCATGCTAATTCTCTTGGATCTCTCTGCAGCATTCGACACTGTGGATCATCAACTCCTCCTCACTATGCTCCGTTCCATTGGCCTCAAGGACACCGTTCTCTCATGGTTCTCCTCCTATCTCTCCGACCGCTCCTTTACTGTATCTTTTGCCGGTTCCTCCTCCTATCACCTTCCCCTTATTGTTGGGGTTCCTCAAGGATCGGTTCTAGGCCCCCTCCTCTTCTCCTTGTACACTGCCCCTATTGGTCAAACAATCAGTAGATTTGGTTTCCAGTACCATCTCTATGCTGATGACACCCAATTATACGCTTCTTCTCCTGACATCACGCCAGCCTTTCTAGAAAACACCGGCGATTGTCTAAACGCTGTCTAATATCATGTCCTCACTATATCTGAAACTGAACCTGTCAAAGAATGAACTCCTGGTGTTTCCTCCCTCTTCTAATGTACCTATACCCGACATTGCCATTTCTGTGTGTGGTTCCACTATTACTCCCCAGCAACAGGCCCGCTGTCTTGGGGTCATACTTGATTCCGAGCTTTCCTTTGCCCCCCACATTCGATCACTGGCTCGCTCTTGTCATCTGCACCTCAAAAACATTTCTAGAATCTGACCTTTTCTTACTTTTGACTCTGCAAAAACTCTTACGGTTTCTCTTATTCACTCGTGTCTCGACTATTGTAACTCTCTTCTAATCGGTCTCCCTCTTACCAAACTCTCCCCTCTCCAATCTGTCTTGAATGCTGCAGCCAGGATCATATTCCTCACCAATCGTTACACCGATGCCTCTACCTTGTGCCAGTCATTACACTGGCTACCCATCCACTCCAGAATCCAGTACAAACTTATTGCCCTCACCCACAAAGCCCTCCATAGCTCAGCACCACCTTACATCTCCTCCCTTGTTTCAGTATACCACCCTACCCGCACCCTCCGTTCTGCTGATGACCTGAGGTTAGCATCCTCAATAGTCAGAACCTCCCACTCCCGTCTCCAAGACTTTACACGTGCTGCGCCAATTCTTTGGAATGCACTTCCCAGGTCAATACGATTAGTCCCCAATCCCCACAATTTTAAGCGTGCCATGAAAACGCATTTATTCAGACTGACCTACCGCCTCAACACATTAACCTAACCTATCCCTGTGTGGCACAGCCAAAAGTTTTACCATAACCAGGTTCCCCGCATCATGTTCCCACATGCTTTATGCATCCATCAGCCCTCT
Organism: Dendrobates tinctorius; assembly: GCF_039654945.1. Taxonomy (NCBI): domain Eukaryota; kingdom Metazoa; phylum Chordata; class Amphibia; order Anura; family Dendrobatidae; genus Dendrobates; species Dendrobates tinctorius. Next base: position 65,635,648 of record NW_027361698.1, read on the forward strand.
GTTTGGACCAGCCATAATGTTACGTGTGTAACAGTACAGACACAATCAGGGCAACTGTTACCACCCACCTTTCGTGTCTCCCTTTTTCCCTCATAGACTGTAAGCTTGCGAGCAGGGCCCTCATTACTCTTGGTATTTTGTTATAATCTACTGTATGTGATTATTGTTATGCTGTAATGTCTAGTGTCTGTACAAATCCCCTCTGAAATGTAAAGTGCTGCGGAATATGTCGGCGCTATAGAAATAAAATTTATTATTATTATTATTACCAAAAAATTCATTTTTGGTCCCATCTGACCCCATGACCTTCTCCCATGCCTCCTCTGGATCATCCAGATGGTTATTGGCAAACTTCAAACTGGCCTCAACATATGCTGGCGTGAGCAGGGGGACCTTGCGTGCCCTGCCTGATTTTAATCCAGGACGGCATATTGTGTTACTAACTGTAATGTTTGAGACTGTGGTCCCAGCTCTCTTCAGCTCATTGACCAGATCCTCCCATGTAGTTCTGGGTGGATTCTTGATCTTTCTAAAAACATCCTTACCCCTCAAGGCGAGCTCTTGTGTAAGAAACTGCAGGAACACAGCATGCAGCAACCGGCAGGAGGCAGAGCAAGGGTTAACAGGTTTATTTACAGGGGAAATATTCCACGCAGGGAGGTAAAGAGTTAAACAGTAGTAAAGGCACAGTACAATACAACAGTTCAAATCACGGCAATTAGGTAAGCAAGAGTATCATGAAGTCCTAACACTGTAGCTTCTGCTGCGTACTCAATAGCGCCAGCAACGGCGGGCGCAGCGCCTGCTCCTGGATGGTACTGTAATCGTTGTCCGTCTTCCGGCGGCAGTGGTCGGTGTCCGGTACCTTCCACTGCCCCTTGTCCATATACTGCTGTGACTATTAAAGGCACGGGCCATAGACCTGTACGAGCCCAATGTGGCTCCTTAACTGTCTTAATTGATGTAGTAAGGTCACAAAGGTCAGGACAACTATTCTGTGTCCATGTCAGGGTGCGAGCGTCAGTCCTATGTGGTCTCTCTTGGACAGCGTGTGTGCGGTACTCACGGTCACGTCGTGTACGGCACCTAGTACTCTCTGGCTGTCACTGGACACACACCACACGTCCCGCTCTCTCTGGTCCCTGCTGTTGGTGGCGGACGACGCTAGTCTGCTTGGCGCTGGTACTCCCGGATGGAGCACTCCTCTCTATGACTCCTGCGACACTCGACTCGGCTCCTCTCTGGGTGCACGGCTCTCACTGCTGGCACAGCTCTGCCCTGCTGGCACGGCTCTGCTCTGCACGGCTTTCTGCTGACACAGCTCAGCGCTGCACGGCTCTTTCCGCAGGCAACGGGGGCTCCTTCTATATGGCCCGGTCCTCACGGTCACGTCATGTACGGCACCTGGTACTCTCTGGCTGTCACTGGACACACACCGCACGTCCCGCTCTTCCTGGACCCCGCTGTTGGTGGCAGGCGACGCTGGTCTGCTTGGCGCTGGTACTCCCGGATGGAGCACTCGTCTCTATGACTGCTGCGACACCCGGCTTGGCTCCGCTCTGGGTGTACGGCTCTCACTGCTGGCACAGCTCTGCCCTGCTGGCACGGCTCTGCACGGCTTTCTGCCGACACAGCTCATCTCTGCACAGCTCTTTCCGCAGGCAACGGGGGAACCTTCTATTTGGCCCATCACCAAGCCAGTCCTCTCGGGTGAGGGAAGCAGAGCACGCCGCTCACCGCTCTGTGCTGCCCTGTGCCGGTGCCAGACTCCCCTGCTTCGCACGCTTTTCTTTCTCATCCTGGGACAGCTGGAAGCGCCGTCTCACTCAGGCTTCCCCCAGACAGCAGGGGAAGGTCAGCCTCATTCAGGCTTCCCCCCGGGAACAGGAGTTGCAGTCTTTTCAGTTCCGGACCTGGCAGGTACCCGCAGTCTGGTCAACCACCCTACACTTGCATGGAGCCCCAGATTGAGGAAAAAAAATTTCTTTATGTCCCAAGAACAATGACACCTGTAGCGACCATAATACTGACACCTTCAGCACACCCTTCAGCTTACAATTTAATTAAGTCAAACTTATTATTTCTAGATACATTCCTGTGTTATATCAGGATGATATTTTCAGTCAGATTTTATTGGAGGGCCATAGATGCATGGCTAGAAGGGGGTCGATATTTAGGTAATATGCGGTCACCAAAAATGCATTCTAAACCTCTCAATACTCACAGATGGTTATCGGTCAAAGGCTTCTATAAATGAGCAGGAAATAAATGCAACATGTGTAAATATTTAATCAACAGTGGCACCACCAGCAATTCACACTTGTGAAGGTAGAGACACACGTGACAATTAGACAGATTAAGTTCTCAATCTTTTACTTAATTAATTTGTATTTATTTTAAATCATTTTTCTAACACAGATTGCCTCAGAATGTGGGGAACATCAGACAGACAACAGTAATGGGCCAGCCATACACAGTGAGCATAAATATAGTTCTAAACAGTGTGCAAAGAAATTATTTTGTCAATATTCTAATCTACTGGTATCCTAAAATCGTTAGAAGATGCAAAGTCAAGATTTCATAAAAACGTAAGTGATACACGGTACATCAATTCAACTATCAAGTGTCTGCATACTGCCAAAAGTATATAGCAAAAGTGCTAGTGCATGTGTGCAAAAAGTATCTCTAGTAGAGTGTCCGTACCAGAACAATAGACCGAGATCAGCTGTTGTGGAAAGTAATGTACCTTTAACAGGGTCAGACTGGGGTGCCTAGGGCCCACCAGGGGAATTGACTCTAGGGGCCCACCCCATGGCTACCATAAATGGTTTTATTATGTGTTCATTTTTTGGCCTCTCCCACTAAAACGTGCGCCTTTTAGCAAGCTGTACAGTGCGCAAAAGAGAACGCTCTCAGCCTCCTATATATCGTACACACTGTACTCTTGGCATCCTATATCACATACAGACCGCACTCTCGGTCTCCTACAACAGATACTTTCTATAAGAGGCTGAGAGTGTGGTATGTACAGTATATAGGATGCCGATATTGCGGTATGTACGGCATATTGGCCTCGTATATGACATGCAGACTGTCGGCCTCCTATTACGCCCCCTATAAGACAGAGTGTCGCACTCCTATTAGGCCCCCTATAAGACATACAGACAGTCAGCCTCCTATTAAGCCTCCTATGAGACATGCAGAATGTTAGTCTCCTATTAGGCCCCCTATAAGACATACTGAGTGTCGGCCTCCTGTTAGGCCCCCTATAAGACATACTGAGTGTTGGCCTCCTATTAGGCCCCCTATAAGACTTACAGACTGTTGGCCTCCTATTAGGCCCCCTATAAGACATACAGCGTGTTGCCTCTGTACAGACCGCACTCTCTCCCTATGTACGGCATACAGGAGGATGATAGTGCGGTCTGTACGGTCGGTATACTGGCCTCATATGACATATTAGGCCATATAAGAGTGTGGTGCGTGTGTATCTTTTCTAGGAGGCACTGGCAGAGATTGTGATCTGTGATGCTGCATCATGTCATGTGTATGACCAGGGCCAGATTTGGGATTTGGATGTTTCGCCCCCAGCAGTTTGCCCCCGGATGTTTCGCCCCTGGATTTTTCGCCCTCAGCAGTTTGCCCCCGGATATTTCGCCCCCAGCAGTTGTCCCCCGGAAGTTTCGCCGCCAGCAGTTCGCCCCCGGATGTTTCGCCCCTGGATTTTTCGCCCCCAGCAGTTCACCCCCGGATATTTCGCCCCCAGATTTTTAACCCCGGGCAGTTCACCCCACGGATGTGTGTACCCTGTTTTGCCATGTTTTGCCTATATTGTGAAATATCCGGGGGCGAACTGCTGGGGCGAAAAATCCAGGGGCGAAACATCCAGGGACGTACTGCTGGGGGGTGAAACACCCAGGGGCAAACTGCTGGGGGCGAAAAATCCGGGGGCGAACTACTGGGGGCGAAATGTACCTGGGGCGAACTGTGGGGGCAAATTGCTGGGGGCGAACTGCTGGGGACGAAACTTCCTAAAACCGCCAGATTTAGGCAAAGTGAGGCCCTAGGCCAATTTTAAAATGGGGCCCCAAATGCTAACATATTGCACATCACACAGAAGCATTTCGGTTGTAGTTACATGCGCTGAGTTCAGGACGCTGAATCAGTGTGATCGACAATATTGAAGTCGTTCAACACGTGTTTCCCGGCCTCTTTCCACCGTCTGAGAAAGAATGATGGGGACAGAACAATCACTAATGGATTAATCTGTCCCCATACAGTATCATGTTATCAGCAGCACATCTACAGTTTCCATATAATATAATGTCCCCCATAGTCCTCCATATAATATATTCTGCCCCATAGTCCTCCATATAGTATAATACACTCCTCAGTCCTCCATATATTAAAATACACTGCTCAGTCCTCCATATAGTTTAATACACTCCTCATAGTGCTCCATATAGTATAATAGACCGCCAGTCATCCATGTAGTACAATTCACTTCCCATAGTATAATGCACCCCATAGTTCTTCATATAGTATAATGTATTCCCCATAGTCCTCGATACAGTATAATGCAGCCCACATATAACATAATGCAGCCACCCCATAGAACATAATGCAGCCACCCCACAGAGTATAATGCAGCCCTGCCATACAATATAATGTAACCCCCATAGAATATAATGCAGCCCCCCTCTTATAGTATAATGCAGCCACCCCTTAGAGCATAATGTAGCTACCCCACAGAATACGATGTAACCCCGCATAGAATATAATGCAGCCCCCCCTCATATAGTATAATGCAGCCCCGCCATAGAATATATGGCAGCCCCTTATATAGTGTTATGTAGCCCCTCCATAGAATACAATGTAGCCCTCCTCATATAGTATAATGCAGCCCCAATAGAATATAATGTAGCCTCCTCATGAAGTATAATAAAGCCCCCCTACAATATAATCTAGCCCCCCATAAAATATAATGCAGCCCCCCGTAGAATACAATGTAGCCTCCTCATATAGTATAATGTAGCCCCTTCATAGAATGATGCGATCACCACCATAGAATATAGTAAAGATAATACAGCCCCCCATAGAATATAATGTAGCCCGAATAGAATATAATACAGCCCACCTCCCCATAGAATATAATGTAGCCCCCCATATTATATAACAGCCTCCCCCATAGAATATAATGTATAATGTACCCCCCATGGTATATAACACAGCCCCATAGTATATAACACAGCTCCACATGGTATATAGCACAGCCCCACATGGTATATAGCACAGCACCATGGCATACAGCACAGCCCCCCATTGGTATACAGCACAGCCCCTCATTGGTATACAGCACAGCGCCATGTTATACAGCACGGCCCACATGGTATTAAGCATAGCCCCACATGGTACACAGCACAGGCCCACATGGTACACAGCACAGCTCCCCATTGGTATACAGCACATCCCCCCATTAGTATACAGCACAGCCCCACATGGTATAAAGCATAGCCCCACATGTTATAAAGCACAGGCCCACATGGTATAAAGCACAGGCCCACATGGTATATAGCACAGGCCCACATGGTATATAGCACAGGCCCACATGGTATAAATACAACAAACAGGCAAAGGTATAAAACAGCATGCTGTATAGTATAAGCTGATAATATAGGATAGTCATAGGATCAGTCGTACATAATATATAGCAAAGGGATGTGGAAACCACATAAATTACGACCAATGGATCCAATTGTCAAGAGTAAAATTAGATACTTTATTGAAAAATAATAATACAAGACGGGGAGTGGGGAACAAGTGTACAGGAATAACAAAAGTGCAGCAGTGCAAGAGGACACGTGGACAAGGCCTGGCCGTATATATCATATATGCACAAAACTTCTAGAGTAAAAGTTAGTGTAATTACCAACTCCACAATGGCAAAATAGTACCCAAACAGCCTAAAATAGGACAGGGGGAATATGTAAAACACAAAGTCCCCTGTTGCTGTGTTTACTATGCTAATTAGCCAGAAAACAGTTTCTTGTAGTAGATGTATGCTAAATTGCATCAAGACCATAATTGGTTCCACATACATAGGCAGTAAAATCTGCCAAAGGATAACTATCCATGTATATGGTCATAATCTGCTAGCCCACATGTGAGTGAGCAGTACTGAGGCAGAACATACCTTTGGAGTGGAGAAACCTAGAGTGGCCAGGCAGTCCACGCGTCACCCCGACGCGCGTTTCGGAGGAAATCTCCTTTCGTCAGGGGGCCCCTGACGAAGGAGATTTCCTCCGAAACGTGCGTCGGGGTGACGCGTGGACTGCCTGGCCACTCTAGGTTTCTCCACTCCAAAGGTATGTTCTGCCTCAGTACTGCTCACTCACATGTGGGCTAGCAGATTATGACCATATACATGGATAGTTATCCCTTGGCAGCTTTTGGCAGATTTTACTGCCTATGTATGTGGAACCAATTATGGTCTTGATGCAATTTAGCATACATCTACTACAAGAAACTGTTTTCTGGCTAATTAGCATAGTAAACACAGCAACAGGGGACTTTGTGTTTTACATATTCCCCCTGTCCTATTTTAGGCTGTTTGGGTACTATTTTGCCATTGTGGAGTTGGTAATTACACTAACTTTTACTCTAGAAGTTTTGTGCATATAAGGTATATACGGCCAGGCCTTGTCCACGTGTCCTCTTGCACTGCTGCACTTTTGTTATTCCTGTACACTTGTTCCCCACTACCCGTCTTGTATTTATTATTTTTCAATAAAGTATCTAATTTTACTCTTGACAATTGGATCCATTGGTCGTAATTTATGTGGTTTCCACATCCCTTTGCCACATGGTATAAAGCACAGCATCACATGGTATGCAGCACAGCAGCACATGGTATACAGCACCATGGTATACAGCACAGCCCCACATGATATACAGCACAGGCCTCTTCCTCCTCTGGACCCCTCTTCCCTTCTCTTCCTCCTCCGGACCTCTCTGGCCTCCTCTTACTTCTCCAGACCCCTCTTCCCGCCTCTGGACCCCTCCGGCCTCCTCCGGACCCCTATGGCCTCCTCCGGACCCCTCTGGCCTCCTCTTCCTCCTCTTGCCCCCTCTGGCCTCCTCTTCCTCCTCTTGCCCCCTCTGGCCTCCTCTTCCTTCTCTGGACCCCACTAGCCTCCTCTTCCCTCGTCTTCCTCCTCTGGACCCCTCTGGCCTCCTCTTCCTCCTCCGGACCCCTCTGGCCTCCTCCGGACCCCTCTTCCCTCCTCCTGACCCCTCTGGCCTCCTCTTCCTCCTCCGGACCCCTCTTCCTGCTCCAGACCCCTCTGGCCTCCTCTGGCCTCCTCTTCCTCCTCTGGACCCCTCTTCCCTCCTCTGGACCCCTCTGGCCTCCTCTGGACCCCTCTTCCTCCTCTGGACCCCTCTTCCTCCTCTGGACCCCTCTTCCTCCTCTGGACCCCTCTTCCTCCTCTGGACCCCTCTTCCTCCTCTGGACCCCTCTTCCTCCTCTGGACCCCTCTTCCTCCTCTGGCCTCCTCTTCCTCCTCTGTACCCCTCTGGCCTCCTCTTCCTCCTCTGTACCCCTCTGGCCTCCTCTTCGTCTTCCCTCCTCTTCCTCCTCCAGACCCCTCTGGCCTCCTCTTCCTCCTCTGGACCCCTCTGGCCTCCTCTTCCTCCTCTGGACCCCTCTGGCCTCCTCCGCACCCCTCTGGCCTCCTCTTCCTCCTCCGGACCCCTCTGGCCTCCTCTTCCTCCTCCGGACCCCTCTGGCCTCCTCCAGACCCCTCTTCTCTCCTCTTCCTCCTCCGGACCCCTCTGGCCTCTACCATGGAGACTTTGTTTCCCCTCCTCTCCAGGGACACAGACCACCCGTCACCCACTCACTCTAGACTCTACTCACCGGACCAGAGCAGAGGAGGAGCGGGAGCAGCAGCAGGGAGAGCGGAGCTCGGCGGCGTCCTCTTCTCTCACACGCTGGCTGCTATGCTATTAGTCAGCCAGCTACAGAGCTGGAAAGCAGAGCGCGGGGCATTTCACCGCCCATCAAGAACAGCGCTGACATCACGTGGCAAGGTCCTGGGGCTGGGTGAGTCAGAGAGACCCAGAGCCAGCAAGGGGGTCGCCCGACGCCGCGTCAGCGCTTCAGACGGGGGTATGCAGGACCCGTGCTGCCTCGCGCTATGGTATGTGCACGCGCGCGTCCCTTCAAATCATGGGACACGCTTTTAAAGGGCCCACGCACTTAAAGGGGCAGCATTTTTAAAGGGCCCCCAGCGACCCTCGGGGCCCACCGTGCATTTACTCGGTACCTCGCCAGGCCAGACCGAGCCTGACCTTTAACGTTGATAAATGCTAGGCTATAGCCGCTGCTGTCAGACGTCGCTCTACCCCGGCGTATTGTTCGAGTTTCTTTCAGGGGGTCTTGTTGTCTGTCAGATGTTCCCCACATTCTGAGGCACTCTGATAATTTATGTGTGTTTATTTTAAATCATTTTTCTAAATAAAATATTGAGATTTTAATCTAATTGTCACATGTGTCTCTACCTTCACAAGTGTGAATTGCTGTTGGTGGCACTGTTGAATAAATGTACTAGTGACATTGGCTATTGTCCCTGTGGACCGACAGAATCTTTTATGATGACATGTGCAAATAAGAAAAAACAAACAAACACAAATTCGATAAATACTGGACTATTAACTTTCACAAATTGTTATACACAACATGTTATTTATTGTATTTTTGCGATATTTGTAATCTCACATACATTGGCTTGTACCAGCCATAAAATAAAATAGCCAAACACCTACAAAACATTAATAGTAAAAAATAGAACCTATCACATTGCAGTCAAGCATTTCATAGCCACACATAACGGGAATACTAACAGCTTTTTATCCTTTGGTATTGAAAGAGTAAATCCACCTTCAAGGGGAGCGGATTGGCAAAAGAAGTTTTTTCTTAGAGAAGCCCTCTGGATCATCAGGTTAGACACTAAACAACCTAAGAGCATGAATTATATAAAGGATAATATGCTCATATTAAAGAGCAGGTCTTATGTTGTTCTATATATGTTTTATTGCAGGTTAATTATCAGGCTTTCCTCTGCTGATCCTTCACTCCGTATGTGACCTACATTTCTGTGGCTTGTAAGGCAAGATCTCTCAATATATAAAGCAGTTATATCCCATTTAGCAATATTATAATGCTGGATATTTATTTATTTTACTCATTTATTTATCACCATTAATTCTACAAAGCTTTACATAGTTAATGTCAGGAGTCAGTGGGAGGGCGTGGGCCTTTTTATATATATGGCGGAGTCAAGCTAGGGTAAGCAGCCCTGACGAAGAAGGTCAGAGTACCTTTGAAACGTGTCGGTGAGTTGGCCTTTTTGAGCTCCCATCCTTAGATTCCGGTGACGTCACCTAGGTCATGCCCCCTCCAAACCCTGCCACTGTTCGGCGGCGCCTCGCGGCCTAAGCGCACCGCCGGTCATGGCATTTTGTTCTGCGGAGATGGTGGAGGTAACCTCTCCTTGGGGGGGGATGCTCCCCGGGTTTTCTCTTACCCTCCCTCCTCTGCATCAATCCCAGCCATTAGACCAAACGGGATATTTGAATCTACATGCTCAACTGCACTTCTCTAGCACCAGTCATATTATACTCTGGACACATGTGCTCTCCCATGACCAACCACAAGTCCTTTATTTTACCTACAGCAGTATATGCAACTATTATTTCATCAGGGGTAGACCCCACAGCCTATGGTTACCTGCTACTACTACACACTATATACAACATTTTTTCTCCCCCCCCCCCCCCCCCCCCGAGTGCACTTAGCATTATTATACTGCATGTGATTTGTTCATTCAGCCACTCTGTGTCATTCAATACTTGTTACTTAGTATCTTGGCCTGACTATTGGGACAATTTACGTCCATCAATTCAAAACAGCTTCAGCTTTAGCACGGTGTCTTCTCTCTTTTTCTTCCAATTTTATTGTGACACACTCAGCACAGAAGCTGTCTAGGCACCAGCAGCTTAAGCTCATACTGATTATTTTTGGAGTGCCAGTGTACGTATATAGTGTATTTTAGGATTTTGATTTAGTTTTTCCTGGATATCCTATTTTAAACTGATGGAATAAAGATTTGGACATTTTATTGTTTCATCTGCCAATCCAATTTTCCTTTTTCAGAGCTATTATTAATCTAAATGTTGCTGTAGATGCTGTGAGTCCCTGGGGGGGGGGGTGGTAGTGGCGCCCTGGGCAACTGCCCATTTAATCTTCTCCTACTGCCGGCTCTGCCCACCACCAATAACTGTATTCCAGGTATGTCACATGTGGTCACTTACCTCAGCTATGAAAACAACCACAACACAATCCTGTTTTTCAGCGGCAGACAACTCTGAGAAAAGGGACCTCAAAGTATCCATCAAGTAGCTCTGTTTGTCTCTCTTTACAGTAGGGATGCCAATAACTATAGACACTGCGGAGAACAGACAACATGTAATCATGTAACATAGCTACCAGAATCCTGATAATTTCCACAATGTTAGGTTTTGGCTTAAAAGGGACACTTGCAACAGTAACAGGGTGATTTTGTTTAAGGTAAGTAGAAATTAAATCTAGTTTTTTTTATGTTATAGTGGCTGCACAGTGCTGTTAAGCAGCAGGGGTTCAGGTCCGGCAGGGGGGCCGCTCGCTGATCGCTGTCACACACAGCAATCTCGCTGGTGAGATCGCTGTTGTGTCACAAAACTTGAGACTCAGCAGCGATCTCGCTAGCAAGATCGCTATGTGTGATTGGGCCCTAAGTCTAGGATTCTGTATATAGCTCTGTGGCAAGAGTTTATGGATCAATAGATTTAGGTCAGATTCGTACTAGTACATTTCACAGTCCACGATGCCAAGTCTGGCAATGTGTCTCCCAACCCAAACTTATAGCAACACATGCCTATGAGGCTGTATGTTTAGGTCGGGAGACACTTGGTCAGTCTGGGCACTGCGTTCTGTATACAGAGAGTGAAATACACTCATGTGGAGAACCCAGACTTACTATGGAGGCTTTACATCGCTCTGTGTTTAGCTCGTGCAGAAGCTGCACTTCAGAGTGGTGCTTTCTGATGAGGATAATGATGGTTATCCCCTTATACTTCATATTCAAGCAAAGGTCACACCCAGAGCTCGGTGTGCATGCAGCACGTGTCCAAAAAGTGTCTGCTGAGCAGCCGGTTTCTAAAATGTCGCTGTGGCTGCATCAATAGATGTTTGCCTATAGTTAATGGCTGTACAGTTTTGCAGAAAATATTCACATCAATACATATGAAAAACATGACACTACTTCATGCTACAGAGGGTCCGGAAAGTATTCAGACCCCTTTAAATTTTTCACTCTGTTTCATTGCAGCCATTTGGTAAATTCAAAAAAGTTCATTTTTTTCTCATTAATGTACACTCTGCACCCCATCTTGACAGAAAAAAAAACAAATGTTGAAATTTTTGCAAATTTATTTAGAAAGAAAATCTGAAATATCACAGTCATAAATATTCAGACCCTTTGCTCAAACACTCATATTTAAGTCACATGCTGTCCATTTCCTCGTGATTAAAATGCAATAACGGGCAATCAAAAGATCCTATCTGTTAGGGCTGGGGGAATGCACCGAATAATAAAAGATGGTAATGCGGTGCGTTTGCAGCCCGGGGTCCACCGTGCAGAGATGGTAAAATGCTGCTCGGTAATGGCGGACAGAAACTGGCGGTATAGCAGATACATGGGTTAACTTCACCCGGTGAATAGGAGGGCAAACCCTGTTGCTTCACTGGGCCGCAATACCGCAGAGTCAACACTTGTGTTTTGGTCACAGGACCCTGCCCCAAGGACACGGGGTGAGTCCCTCTAGACCCACCAGCGTTCGGCGCCGCAACTGCGATGCTAGGGAGAAACCCTTACTAAACGCTGTGCCCTGTTAACAGCCACAGGGCACAGCTGATAGCTCAATACTGCATGAGGTACGTACAGCGCAGCTCTGGCGGACGTCACTAACCAGCCTTAGCTTTGGGCTGGAAAGCGCATTAGTGGCGACAGCGCCGCTCAGGCTGCTTTCGCTGAATGTGCAGTACCGTAGTGCCTAATGTAGTGTGGCGCACACCGGCGCTAGCATGTGATGGGAGCTGGGAGCACTGTGGCGCTATGAAGTGCCACTACCCGGCGCTGACTGGAACTCTAAACCCTAACATACGTATCAGAGGGAAGGGGTTTCATAATGAGTCAGTCAGCGTTTCACAAGCATCCATCATCACACATACCACTACAAATTACAGACTATACTAGCGCATGGCCGAGCGGCCATGGAAACCCTTTATAGCAATGTCCTTCCAGGACCTTCCTGATGGTCCAATCCGAGCTGTAGAAGGACCTGAGCGTGTGACCCCCAACCTCCAATGAGAGGTCGTTCCATGGGCATGCTCAGAAGGCTGCAAAAAGGACTTAGCCTCTGGAGCTGCTCGCTGCTGGCTAGTGCGGATTGCCAAAGCTGACCCAGAGGTGGCAGCAGCAACCAACCTGCCAGTACTAGCCTGAGCAAGACACTGTGAACGACGTCTTTGCTGTGCAGGCTCCCCTGCGGCTGAGACTGAATGGGAGACCGCAGAAGGCAAGGCTCGAGATTCCTCCTGTGCAGGGGCATGAATCCGACGCCTAACACTATCTGCACCAAAGCGGTATCATTAAAAACATCAGCTCGGCACGCAAAAAATAAACCCTCGCCCAACTAAAGATCACGAAAAATGGAGATGCTACGAGTCTCGGAAAGTGGCACAATTTTTTTTTTATTTTTTTTTTAAAACAAACTTTGGAATTTTTTTTCACCACTTAAATAAAGAACCTAGACATTTTAGGTGTCTGCGAAGTCGTAATGATCTTGGGAATCAAAATGGCAGGTCAGTTTTAGCATTTAGTGAACATGGTAAAAAAAACAAAAAAAACTGTGGAATTACATTTTTTTTGCAATTTCACGGCACTTGGAATTTTTTTCCTGCTTTTCAGTACATAACCATATGATAAAATCAATGGTGTTGAAAAGTACAATTCGTCCCGCAAAAAACAAGCCCTCACATGGCCATTTTGACCAAAAAATAAAAAAGCTAAGGCTTTGGGAAGAAGGGGAGCAAAAAACAAAAGAAATAAAATTCCTCTGGTCATTAAGGGGTTAAATGCCTTCACACAAGTCCAGTCCTCTGCATGCCATCATATGACACACATTGGGGTTGATTTACTCAAACTGTTCAGCAAAAATTGAAGTCTCATGGTGTCTCATGGTGCCTGGTTACACTTGTCTGTGAACAGTAGCAGTCCAGGTACATTGTATTCTCTATGGCTACACTCGCCCTCTCCCCCGGTGATGAGGCGAAAAGCATGATCTACTTGGGAGTGTACTCTATGTTCTCCCCATGTTCACGTGGGTTTTTGTAGGGTACTCTTATTTACTTGTACTCACCACAAAACATATCGCTAAGGAATTTTTGACTTCTAATGAAAGTCATCCTGTGTAATAGAGAAATTATACTGTGAACACCACTGGGGACAGAGAACTGCAGAATATGTTAGTGCTATACAAGTAACAAATAACATTTTTCCATTTTCCTTCTGTCCATGTACAGGACTTTCTGTATGCTTGTGATGTAAGGAGGAAGAACGGGCTGCGGGTACCTGCATTGAGCTGGGTCCGCAACTGTCAAGGATGCATCCCATGTTGTCCGGGGGAAGGAATAGGGAACGGACAGGTCCCATGACCTTGGAAGAGGAGGCGTGTTTAAGCAGGAAGCAGAGCTGAAAGCGCACGAAGCGGCAGAGGGTTTCTCCGCCATCAGGGAGAGCACAGCAGGGGGAGCAGCATGCTCCGCATCCAGCGCTGCAGAGCCGAGACAGGCCGCGGACCAGGCTTACCCACCCTCTTCAGCGGGACTGTGACTGAGGAGAGTGCCATGCGCACTCAAACGTCAGGCAGCGCTCGTACAGTGAAGTGTGGGCCGCCTACAGGACACAGGCGCGTTTTCCTCTGCTGACCAGCACGCATCATTCCACCTTTGTTACAGGGATTCCTGCAGCTTCCCTCACTTTGTCTGCTCAGGCTAATGGACTAAGGGCTCAGCGGGTAAAACCAGAGATGCCCGCTGCCGCCAGAAGATGGACCATTGCCAGAGGACCCCATCTGAGGGCTCTACGCCGGCCGTTACTGGTACTACAACCCCCTGCAAAACGAGGAGGACCAGCTGGAGTCACGATAAGTGCTGTTTAAACCTCAGACTGCCGCAATTATTTCCACTATTCCTTTAATTCTTGTTCACTGTTTATTAACTCCCTGTGAGGAGATGACTTTCATCTTTACTGTTAAATTAAATAATATTGTTATACAGTATGGCTCTGCACTCCCTGCGAACTGCATCCCAGCACCTGCTTACAGCGACATACCAGGGTCAGTTGTTTTTTTTTTCTGTATACTTGCATCATTATCTTATAAGGGTATGTTCACACATGGAAAAGACAAAGATTCAAACGCACCACTCAGATAATACTTTAACACTTTTTTTCAGCAGAAATGCATAATATAACTACTAACTAGTGTTGAGCTTTCCGATACCGCAAGTATCGGGTATCAGCCGATATTTGCCGTATCGGAATTCCGATACCGAGTACTGATACTTTTTTCGTATCAGATACCGGAATCGGAAGTCCAAAATGCAATGAGCCACTTTTGTGGCTCTGATTGGCTGCCGAAATGACGTCATCATGATGCGCCGTCAGTTCGGGCCTTCGGGGGGGCTGTGCCGACTGTCCGGGGGTCTGTGCCGGCCTGCCAGTGGTCTGTGCAGGCTCCGGGGGGCTGTGCCGGCCTGCCGGGGGGCTGTGCTGGCCTGCCGGTGGTCTGTGCAGGCTCCGGGGGTCTGTGCAGGCATCGTCCGATGGGACTACAACTCCCATCGGGCGATGCCTGCTACCATGACAGTGATTGACACATTAGCCAATGATGGGACAGTAGTAGTCCCATCATCCGGCTAATGTGTTGAATGTAAAAAAAAAAAAAAAAAAATTTACATGCTACATACATACAACATGCATACTACATATATACTACATGTAACATACATACTACATGCAACATGCATACTACATACATGCTACATACTTGCTACATACTACATACATGCTACATACATACTACATACATAATACATATATACTACATGCATGCAACATACATACAACATGCATGCAACATGCATACTACATATATACTATATATACTACATGTAACATACATACTACATATATACTACATGCTACATACTACATACATGCTACATACTACATACATAATACATATATACTACATGCAACATACATACAACATATATACTACACGCATACTACATATATACTATATATACTACATGTAACATACATACTACATGCTACATACATGCAACATACATACTACATACATAATACATATATACTACATGCATGCAACATACATACAACATATATACTACATGCATGCAACATGCATACTATATATATACTACATGTAACATACATACTACATGCTACATACATGCAACATACACACTACATGCTACATACATGCAACATACACACTACATGCTACATACATGCAACATACACACTACATGCTACATACATGCAACATACACACTACATACATTCTACATACATACACACTACATGATACATACATGCAACATACATACTACATACATGCTACATACTACATACATACTACATATATACCACATGCATGCAACATGCATACTACATATATACTGCATATATACTACATGCATGCAACATACATATATGCTACATACAATACATACATATAGACATACAGTACATACTCACCGTCACTTGTCACTTTGATCCCCGAAGCCATTGTCCCCTTGAGGAATAAATATCAAAATAAAAAAACACCAATATACTTACCCCGATCCGCAGAAGTCCACGAGGGTCCCACGTCCATCTTGCGTGGAGAACAGCAGCATCAGCTGATGCTACCGTTCTCTACCAGCTCCAGGAATACAATGACGGAAGGTAGGTATCCTACCGCACTGTATTCCTCCACCACTTTAAAAAAAAAAAAAGTCCCTAGTCTCACTTTATGCCATTGCTGCGTGGCCACGCAGCAATGGCATAAAGTGAGACTAGGGACTTTTTTTTTTTTTAAAGTGGTGGAGGAATACAGTGCAGAAGGATACCTACCTTCCGTCATTGTATTCCTGGAGCTGGTAGAGAACGGTAGCATCAGCTGATGCTGCTGTTCTCCACGCAAGATGGACGTGGGACCCTCGTGGACTTCTGCGGATCGGGGTAAGTATATTGGTGTTTTTTTATTTTGATATTTATTCCTCAAGGGGACAATGGCTTCGGGGATCAAAGTGACAAGTGACGGTGAGTATGTACTGTATGTCTATATGTATGTATTGTATGTAGTATATATGTATGTTGCATGTATGTAGTATATATGCAGTATATATGTAGTATGCATGTTGCATGCATGTGGTATATATGTAGTATGTATGTAGCATGTATGTAGTATGTAGCATGTATGTAGCATGTAGTGTGTATGTATGTAGCATGTATGTAGTGTGTATGTTGCATGCATGTAGCATGTAGTGTGTATGTTGCATGCATGTAGCATGTAGTATATATGTAGTATGTATGTTACATGTAGTATATATAGTATATACAGTGGGGCAAAAAAGTATTTAGTCAGTCAGCAATAGTGCAAGTTCCACCACTTAAAAAGATGAGAGGCGTCTGTAATTTACATCATAGGTAGACCTCAACTATGGGAGACAAACTGAGAAAAAAAAATCCAGAAAATCACATTGTCTGTTTTTTTTTCATTTTATTTGCATATTATGGTGGAAAATAAGTATTTGGTCAGAAACAAGCAATCAAGATTTCTGGCTCTCACAGACCTGAAACTTCTTCTTTAAGAGTCTCCTCTTTCCTCCACTCATTACCTGTAGTAATGGCACCTGTTTAAACTTGTTATCAGTATAAAAAGACACCTGTGCACACCCTCAAACAGTCTGACTCCAAACTCCACTATGGTGAAGACCAAAGAGCTGTCAAAGGACACCAGAAACAAAATTGTAGCCCTGCACCAGGCTGGGAAGACTGAATCTGCAATAGCCAACCAGCTTGGAGTGAAGAAATCAACTGTGGGAGCAATAATTAGAAAATGGAAGACATACAAGACCACTGATAATCTCCCTCGATCTGGTGCTCCACGCAAAATCCCACCCCGTGGGTTCAGAATGATCACAAGAACGGTGAGCAAAAATCCCAGAACCACGCGGGGGGACCTAGTGAATGAACTGCAGAGAGCTGGGACCAATGTAACAAGGCCTACCATAAGTAACACACTACGCCACCATGGACTCAGATCCTGCAGTGCCAGACGTGTCCCACTGCTTAAGCCTGTACATGTCCGGGCCCGTCTGAAGTTTGCTAGAGAGCATTTGGATGATCCAGAGGAGTTTTGGGAGAATGTCCTATGGTCTGATGAAACCAAACTTGAACTGTTTGGTAGAAACACAACTTGTCGTGTTTGGAGGAAAAAGAATACTGAGTTGCATCCATCAAACACCATACCTACTGTAAAGCATGGTGGTGGAAACATCATGCTTTGGGGCTGTTTCTCTGCAAAGGGGCCAGGACGACTGATCCGGGTACATGAAAGAATGAATGGGGCCATGTATCGTGAGATTTTGAGTGCAAACCTCCTTCCATCAGCAAGGGCATTGATGATGAAACGTGGCTGGGTCTTTCAACATGACAATGATCCAAAGCACACCGCCAGGGCAACGAAGGAGTGGCTTCGTAAGAAGCATTTCAAGGTCCTGGAGTGGCCTAGCCAGTCTCCAGATCTCAACCCTATAGAAAACCTTTGGAGGGAGTTGAAAGTCCGTGTTGCCAAGCGAAAAGCCAAAAACATCAATGCTCTAGAGGAGATCTGCATGGAGGAATGGGCCAACATACCAACAACAGTGTGTGGCAACCTTGTGAAGACTTACAGAAAACGTTTGACCTCTGTCATTGCCAACAAAGGATATATCACAAGGTATTGAGATGAAATTTTGTTTCTGACCAAATACTTATTTTCCACCATAATATGCAAATAAAATGAAAAAAAAACAGACAATGTGATTTTCTGGATTTTTTTTTCTCAGTTTGTCTCCCATAGTTGAGGTCTACCTATGATGTAAATTACAGACGCCTCTCATCTTTTTAAGTGGTGGAACTTGCACTATTGCTGACTGACTAAATACTTTTTTGCCCCACTGTATGTAGTATGCATGTTGCATGCATGTAGTATATATGTTGTATGTATGTTGCATGCATGTAGTATATATGTATTATGTATGTAGCATGTATGTAGTATGTATGTTGCATGTATGTAGCATGTAGTATATATGTAGTATATATAGTATATATGTAGTATGCATGTTGCATGCATGTAGTATATATATTGTATGTATGTTGCATGCATGTAGTATATATGTATTATGTATGGTGGCTCAGTGGTTAGCGCTGCAGCCTTGCAGCGCTGAGGTCCTGGGTTCGAATCCCACCAAGGACAACATCTGCAAGGAGTTTGTATGTTCTCCCCGTGTTTGCGTGGGTTTCCTCCGGGTACTCCGGTTTCCTCCCACATTCTAAAGACATACTGATAGGGAATTTAGATTGTGAGCCCCATCGGGGACAGTGATGATAATATGTGCAAACTGTAAAGCGCTGCGGAATATGTTAGCGCTATATAAAAATAAAGATTATTTATTATTATGTAGTATGTATGTTGCATGTATGTAGCATGTAGTATATATGTAGTAAGTATGTTACATGTAGTATATATGTAGTATGTATGTTGCATGCATGTAGTATATATGTAGCATGTATGTAGTATGCATGTTGCATGTAGTATGTTACATGTAGTATATATGTAGTATGTTACATGTAGTATATATGTAGTATGTTACATGTAGTATATATGTAGTATGCATGTTGTATGTATGTAGCATGTAATTTTTTATTTTTTTTTACATTCAACACATTAGCCGGATGATGGGACTACTACTGTCCCATCATTGGCTTATGTGTCAATCACTGTCATGGTAGCAGGCATCGCCCGATGGGACTTGTAGTCCCATCGGACGATGCCTGCACAGACCCCCGGAGCCTGCACAGCCCACCGGCAGGCCGACACAGCCCCCCGGCAGGCCGGCACAGACCACCGGAGCCTGCACAGCTCCCCGGCAGGCTGGCACAGCTCCCCGGCAGGCCGGCACAGACCACCGGAGCCTGCACAGACCACTGGCAGGCCGGCGCAGCCCCCCTGGCAGGCCGGCACAGACCCCCGGAGCCTGCACAGACCACCGGCAGGCCGGCACAGCCCCCCGGCAGGCCTGCACAGACCACCGGAGCCTGCACAGACCACCGGCAGGCCTGCACAGACCACCGGAGCCTTCACAGACCCCCCGGCAGGCCGGCACAGCCCCCCGAAAGGCCCGTACAGACCCCAGAGAGGCTGTACAAGGCAAAAATAGGGTTTTTCTTATTCCGATACCGGAAGTCCCATAGACTTGAATGGGACTTCCGGTATCGGAATCGGCGATACCCGATATTTTTTTTTAGATCGGCCGATACCATCCGATACGATACTTTTAAGTATCGGACGGTATCGCTCAACACTACTACTAACACATCATGATGTTAACCCAAAAATCAAAACAACCATAATGGTAATGTGTGGCCTGGAACTGGTAGAAGACCCATATAGTTCCCCCACGTAATATGAGGACACACCAATAAGTGTGGAGTACTCCCAACAACATGCACAACACCAGAGAAATGGAGTAATCATAAACCACAGAAAAAGAGATTTATAAATATCATAGAAAATACATCTTTATTGAATTAAAATATCAACCATTTATAATGCATGAGGCTTTTTAGAGGCATAGCCCAGGTAAGACAGCAAGGGATCACCGCAATGAATTTAATTATAAACAGTGGTGCAAATATACAGATATTAGTGTGCAAGGTACTAATGAATACTGCAATAGGCCCAAAAGTTCATATTAAAACACCAAGCACCTACTATGCATAAAAATTAAATGCACCTACTGCAGGTAAGTATCTAATGAAAACACCGGGATTAATGCCCATAGTGGCCAATACATATGTTAGCACTTATCCAAAGAATCAATAACACAATTCAAATCAATATAACTACTTTTATTAAGGACACCATAGGACACATTAAAATCACAACACAAAAAGACACATATTAAAAAAGCAAAAAGAGGGGGAAGTGGAACAGCACATATATTCCATATGACCACAAATTACATCTGAATAAAGTGCAGTGCATTTATAAAGTGATTTCTAGTAAAAAAAACATGCATAATAGTAAATAAATCCCATATTAAATCAAATATAAAAGAAAAATTTCAAATACTAACCAGGATTCATCATAAATGTGCCGTCACTGCCACCCCACACTCCAACGCGCGTTTCACACGTTGCTTCCTCAGGGAGTGATAGAGCACAGGGGCAATGAGGGGTTTATATAGGGCAATAATCACCCATGCACCAATAGCAGTATATCCATACATGTGCATCCTAATTAAAATGATTATCGCCCGTCATCAGTGACGTTGTATCAATACAGGTGTCTCCTAATCAAAAGGCGGTGCGTGTGGCCAGGTTATAAGCGGCACTCCATGTATTATTACGGTGTGTGCGCCGCCTGTCACGAGCGGCAACGTCCCTAGAAGGTGCCGTCGCACCCATCGCGACGTCACAGGCGAAACACGTGACCAGGCGGGCCCACGCACTACATGTGGCCAGATAATAGGCGGCGCTTCATGCATTGTCCCGGCGCGCGCGCGCCACCGTCGCGAGCCTCGCGGCAACGTCACTAATGGGCTCAATCGCACCCATCGTGACATCACAGGCGAGACACGCGACCGGGCGAGCACATACAGGAGAACACACCAAGCGCACAATATCCATCAGCTACGGGTTGTTGCCATAAGAAACAAAACTATTGGTGACGCCTGTGACGTCACGATGGGTGCGACTGCACCTTCTAGGGACGTTGCCGCGAGGCTCGTGACAGGCGGCGCGCACACCGTAATAATACATGGAGCGCCGCTTATAACCTGGCCACACGCACCGCCTTTTGATTAGGAGACACCTGTATTGATACAACGTCACTGATGACGGGCGATAATCATTTTAATTAGGATGCACATGTATGGATATACTGCTATTGGTGCATGGGTGATTATTGCCCTATATAAACCCCTCATTGCCCCTCTGCTCTATCACACCCTGAAGAAGCAACGTGTGAAATGCGCGTTGGAGTGTGGGGTGGCAGTGACGGCACATTTATGATGAATCCTGGTTAGTATTTGAAATTATTCTTTTATATTTGATTTAATATGGGATTTATTTACTATTATGCACTTTTTTGGACTAGAAATCACTTTATAAATGCACTGCACTTTATTCAGATTTAATTTGTGGTCATATGGAATATATGTGCTGTTCCACTTCCCCCTCCTTTTGCTTTTTTAATATGTGTCTTTTTGTGTTGAGATTTTAATGTGTCCTATGGTGTCCTTAATAAAAGTAGTTATATTGATTTCAATTGTGTTATTGATTCTTTGGATATGTGGCTTTTTGGTTTCATGATGCTTTTTTGTCCATATCATTGATTAATGTTGTAGGTTATTTGCACTCCTATATTTTTGGTTAAGTATATTCTGTCTTTTTAGGAGGAACCTCTTTAGTGATGGATTTCAAAAGTCGGGATGCCAGTTGGCTCACACAAATTTCTACAATTTTTGGGGATAGTACAGATAAGAAAAATGATATTAGTAATGATGATTTTGAGATGGACAAACAGCAGCTAAGGGATCTGTTGCTAAAACGCACCAAGACTTGGTGGAATAGTAAAACGTTAGAACAATATATACAAAAAGGTCTTATCCCACGTGGCCTGAGAATACAGGTGTTCCCCTCTTTTCCTGTAGAGGATAAAATTGTTGTACAGAAGTGGGAAGAGGCATGTCACAAATGCTCCCAAATATTCCTTGAATTACTGATTTCTCTTGATCATAAAAAGCTTGAGGTACTAGAGGGTCAAATACGTTCAATACAGGATAAATTAAAGGAAAAATTATCCCTTAATGAGTTAAATATTTTTGAGGGGGATCTTAATAAGAGCTTTTCTAAGTGGGAACAGGAACTTAAGGAAACCAAGACCAGCAAGTTTCAAAGTGATCAAATGGACTATCAAAATAATAGAGCATATAGGTGGAAAACAAAACAAAATCGATCTCGTTCTGAATCAATCAAGTCAGCCTCCAGCAGTTCATCTCTGCAGTCTATGGATATCGGTGACAGAGAATCCGCGACTAATTTCAGGCGATATAATACCCGTCAGGTGACATATGGACGGAAAAATAATAAACGTCAGGATTTCAAGCAAAGTGATGAACTAAAGGTAATTAACCTTTCCGACGTTGAACTTACATCAGCACAACATTCGGTATTGTCCTTTGGGCTCACTTTTTGTCCTATGGCCAATATGGATACCTTTATGGTCATTAAAGATGTTTTTCTTTTTGCCCGTAAATTAAATTTTAAAGAAGTTTCATGATAAGCGATCATTGAATACACCTTTTTCAACAGAGGCAGAATTGGAAACGCTATTAGAGGAATTATTATTAGAACAACAGGATTCGCCATCAGCAAGTAAGTTTCCTGACTTTATTAAAAAGAAGTCCAAAAATTTTCCTCCCATCTCTCTAAATTCGTCAGTGGAAATATTTGTCAGAATGGTATGTAATGAGTTTTTATCAGTTACAGGTTAAAAGACCTTTTGACAATTTGACAAAAATCCAATGGCAGGCTTTGCGGGAACTCAAGGACATGAAACAAGTTATATTTAAACTGGCTGATAAAGGTGGAAAAGTGGTGGTCTGGCCTATTTCACAATATGAGAAAGAGGCATTTAGACAGCTGAATGATGAGAAATGCTATTGCAAGCTACCTGCGGACCCCACATCCACCTTTCAACAAAAACTGTTTCATATCCTTGATGTTGCATTGGAAAAAGGATATATTAATAAGAGTATATGGGAAGGATTGCGCATTTTACATCCAGTTGTACCTACCATATATTTTTTTTACCTAAAGTGCATAAGAGCTTAATGAATCCACCCGAAAGACTGATTGTGTCGGGATGTGGCAGTCTAAATGAACCAGTTTGTCGGTTCTTTGATTTTTATTTGAAGCCATGTGTCAATGAATTACCATCTTATATTAAGGATTCAGGAGACGTATTACAAAGATTACAGGGAGTGACAATTGAACCAGATAGGCTGCTTATCACTGGGGATGTAGAATCCCTGTATACCTGTATAGATCACGAGAGGGGTTTTTCAGCGGCACGTTTTTTCTTGGAAAATAAAGGTATGGATGGGGATTTATTGCAGCTTCTTATTGATTTATTTGAGTACACGTTGACCCATAACTATTTCACATTCAAGGATCGTTTTTATGTACAACAACGGGGCGTGGCGATGGGGGCGTCTTTTGCGCCCTCATACGCCAATTTATTTATGGGATTATGGGAACAAGAACATATGTTGCCCTATCTATCTGATATACAGGGTCCATCAGTTGTCAGTTGGATGCGTTTTATTGATGACGCCCTTTTTATTTGGCAGGGAAGTGAATTGGACTTGGATAATTTTTTAACATATCTGAATTCAAATGATTGGAATATAAAATTAACCTTTAACATCAATAAAAAAAAGAGGTGACATTTTTGAATCTTCATCTAACTGTTGATCAGATGGGCAATCTTCATAGTACAATTTTCCGAAAGGAAACAAGTACTAATTCATTACTATATGCTAGCTCTGCACATCCCAGACACATGATTAGAGCAATCCCGAAAGGACAATTTATTAGGGCAAGAAGGATTTGTGACTCTAATGAGGAATTCGAAATACAGGCAAAGGATTTGACAAATAGATTTTTATGTCGTGGTTATAAACAATCAGACATTAACCAAGGATACCAGCAGGCTAAGGAAATGGATCGTAGTAAACTCCTTATTAACAAGTCATCAACAAAAGAAGAAATGGGTTTACGAGTTATTACTAACTACCATAGTAGATGGAAGGATATGAATGATGTATTAAACCGTTATTGGCCCATATTAAGACAAGATCCTGAGCTTTCAAAGTTTATTGAAGATCGGCCACGGGTTGTTGCCAGAAAAAACAAAACTATTGGTGACATAATAACACATAGTCATTACGTACCCCCTCGGTCCAATTTTATCTTTAATTCTAAAGGTCCTGCTTGGGGTTCGAGATCATGTGGTGACTGTGGTGCATGTAGATATCTGATAAAAACTGATATTTTTACTAATTCGACAAATTTGCGTGTCTTTAAGATTGTTCACCCAATAAATTGCAAAACTACATCAGTGATTTATCACTTAACATGTCCATGTGGATTAATCTATATAAGGTTTGACTTCAAGACAGCTACGTGTCCGTATTCTGGAACACGCAAGGGATATACGGGCTGCTAGATTGATTGATTCAAATAATAAGGGGGAT
Source organism: Dendrobates tinctorius (assembly GCF_039654945.1). Lineage (NCBI taxonomy): Eukaryota > Metazoa > Chordata > Amphibia > Anura > Dendrobatidae > Dendrobates > Dendrobates tinctorius. The sequence continues at coordinate 65,660,408 of NW_027361698.1, forward strand.
ATTGCTAAATTAAAAACCTTGCCTCAGCACTATCGGGAATGTCACCCATCTGGTCCTATTAATTTTGAAGTGAGGGGCATTGATGTGGTTCATCTGGGAATTCGTGGTGGACACCTTATGAATAAATTGGCACAAAAGGAATGCCGTTGGATCACTATCCTTAGGACCATGAAACCATTTGGTCTAAAATGATCAATGGGGTTTCTCTAGTTTCTTGTGAGATATGTCTCATGGCTGCTGTTTGTCCATCATTTGATAATTAATGATAATAAATAATATTTTTGATATTTAATCATTTTTATAAATTTATATGTATTATATATATTATATAAGAAATATATATTATATTTTTTAATTTTTCTTTTATTATTTATTTTTTGTTTTTAAACTTTATTGGGGTTTGTATAATTAACAGTATACCGTATATAATTATGTGGGTATTCCTTTTTGGATGGCTGTGATACCTTGAGGTTTAACAAAATATTTTTGATTATTCTAATCTAGATATGATATTATTTTCCCTTTGGTATCTAGCGGAAATATGTGGATCCTTGGTGGAGAAAGAATTGAAGGGAGGAAGGAGTAGAGGAGAGAAAGAAATTAGAGAGTGAAAAAGAAGCAAAGAATGGAATTAATTTGGAAAAAAGAAAAAAAGAAGATTCTCCTCGGAGTTTGTTCACATATTTATTATATTTGCACATTTATCTATATATATTTTTTATATGGATATATTAATTTCACTCTTTTTTGATACACATAAAAAAGATTTCCCTTTTTTATATTGGTATAATGTATATTTTTATATCCATTTCACATTTATGTTTATTTATTTTTTTATTATTATTTATTTGTACTATGAATTTTTTGTTTTTCCTTTTTTGTTTCCTTTTCCCCAATATATCTATGTCACCTTATTCTAGATTGTGTGGCTTTCTATGGTATATATATTTTTTGGTGCCCATGAATACTTACATATTTATAACATTCTATGGCATTTTTTTGGTGCCCATACTTCTTGTCTGGATTTAACATGGCTGTTGGATATTGTGCGCTTGGTGTGTTCTCCTGTATGTGCTCGCCCGGTCGTGTCTTGCCTGTGACGTCACGATGGGTGCGATCGCGCCCATTAGTGACATTGCTGCGAGGCTTGCGACGGTGGCGAACGCGTCGGGACAATGCATGAAGCGCCGCCTATTATCTGGCCACATGTAGTGCGTGGGCCCGCCTGGTCACGTGTTTCGCCTGTGACGTCGCGATGGGTGCTACGGCACCTTCTAGGGACGCTGCCGCGAGGCTCGTGACTGGCGGCGCGCACACGTAATAATACATGGAGCGCCGCTTATAACCTGGCCACACGCACCGCCTTTTGATTAGGAGACACCTGTATTGATTCAACGTCACTGATGACGGGCGATAATCATTTTAATTAGGATGCACATGTATGGATATACTGCTATTGGTGCATGGGTGATTATTGCCCTATATAAACCCCTCATTGCCCCTCTGCTCTATCACTCCCTGAGGAAGCAACGTGTGAAACGCACGTTGGAGTGTGGGGTGGCAGTGACGGCACATTTATGATGAATCTTGGTTAGTATTTGACATTTTTCTTTTATATTTGATTTAATATGGGATTTATTTACTATTATGCACTTTTTTGGACTAGAAATCACTTTATAAATGCACTGCACTTTATTCAGATTTAATTTGTGGTCATATGGAATATATGTGCTGTTCCACTTCCCCCTCCTTTTGCTTTTTTAATATGTGTCTTTTTGTGTTGAGATTTTAATGTGTCCTATGGTGTCCTTAATAAAAGTAGTTATATTGATTTCAATTGTGTTATTGATTCTTTGGATATGTGGCTTTTTGGTTTCATGATGCTTTTTTGTCCATATCATTGATTAATGTTGTAGGTTATTTGCACTCCTATATTTTTGGTTAAACATGTTAGCACTTACCCATATTGCCAGTAATGTAAAGGTGAACACCTCGCCGTTGCCCCCGACGCGCGTTTCACAACAACTTTATCAAGGGGAGATGTCTGTCTGGTATTCCTGATCTATATATATATATATATATATATATATATATATATATATATATATATATATATATATATATATATATATATATATATATATATATATACACACACACACACACACACACACACACACACACACATACCAATTCCCGGAAGCCAGCCAGTTACAGCGGCGCATGCCCAGTGGTAACGGGTAGCGTCAGTACAATTATCCGCCGCCATCACACGAGTCGCGCCCATGCGCGGTAAACAACCGCCCATATGACGTCAATATGAAGCGCGTGACTCATAATAGATGGCCGGAACATAGTGCGCTAATCCCGATCACACAGCGCACACGCACAAACCGCGGCCATTTTTGTGTGGACCAAAAGGGAGTTGTCATGATAAATGAAAGGTGTCTCCCACCAACTAACTAATTTCTGCTGTTACAATATATATCGGATATCAAAAAGTGGGGCGGCAATCACCAATCTAACCCTCCAGGGGGGAAAAACCAGAGTATCCGCCACCTATATATTGCTAAAATTTACTGATATTCACATGGACATGAATAGTGAGTGAACAAATACTAAAACACCGTATAAAAATACAATGAATACATATATTACTTGAAATTCAATAACCACAAGAAAGAACAAATACCCCTAATACGGATCCATCAACCCAATTCAACGGGATATGGGGAGAGAAAATAGACTAAATCAAGTCTCTGAGATAAGTTGTTCTTGTCGATTCATGTCCGGTATCATGTTGTCCATGAAAGTCGATATCAGATTAGATGGCATGTACACAGAAATTCTGTATTAGTGGTCCAAAATGATGTGGTAAGGCCTCCAGGAATAAACACTCAAATGATATTGGACTGAATATAAATGCCTGATTAGCTAAAAAGACAAACACACAAAAAAAATATTAAAAAAATCACAAAAAAAGAGAATACCGCGATAATCATGTCGACAAGGAAACTGGCAGAACATGAATGTATTATTGAAGGAATGACCCAAAACTATTAGTTTCATTTAAACCCCTGGGTGCCAAGGTGTCCAATGTCACGATCCACCTGCATTCATGTTGTGCGAGGATCTTCTTGACATTATCACCACATACACCACACTCAATTTTATCAATCCCACGGACCAACAGGTCCTTGGGGTTGGCATCATGGAAGAGCTTAAAATGCTTCGGAAGGGTCTTTAGCATGGAAATATCCTAGATATCTTGAGCCGCCATAATATCCCTCACATGTTCACGTAGACGGATTTTTAGTTCTCGTGACGTAAGCCCGACTTAAATTTTCCCACAGGGGCAATTGGCATAATATACCACATTAGATGTGTTGCATGTAATGAAGTCCCTTATATAAAAGGTTTTCTTCCCGTCTGAAGATGTAAATGACGCAGTTCTAAAGATGTTTGGACATGCAACATCTGCCACATGGAAAACATCCCTGTGTCCGTGTCAAACCAGTGAGGAATGTTGTATTTATTGGTACATAGTGGCTCTTAACTAGATGATCTTTTAGATTCATGCTTCGTCTAGGTATTAACCTTGGTTTTGATGGAAGACAAGCCATCAAAATAGGGTCAGTATGTAGAACAGGCCAGCATTTTTCCAGGATATCCCTCATTCGATTCCAATGGCAATTTGAGGTGGATATAAAGGAAATAGAATCCTCATTCTTTCGTTGTCGGGAATTGGTGGAGTTAACCAGTAACTCATTACGTGGAGTCCGTTTGGCTCTCCTGTTCCCCTGTCTAATGCAACGATTACTGTAGCCACTGGATCTAAAATGTCGTCTTAGATCACTGGCCTGCTGCTCAAATCTTGTTTCCGTGGAACAGATGCGTCGAGTGCGCAAATACTGTCCATTCGGAATAGCACGGATTACAGATGGAACACGTGCAGAAGATGTGTGTAGCAAGGAATTCACTGCTGTCTCCTTTCGAAACAGATCAGTCTGAATAGTTCCATTAGCATCCACACATAATAGAACATCCAAGAATTCAAGACTGGACTTATGCCACTTATAAGTGAACCTAAGGTTCATCTCGTTGGAATTTAAATAATGCATGAATCCATGGAGTCCAGGTATGGACCCTTGCCAAATGACAAGCACGTCATCAATATAACGATGCCAGAACTGCACTTGGGTAGCGGCGTGAGCCCCGTCACCAAGGAAAACCTGCCTCTCCCAATAGCCGAGAAACAGGTTTGCATACGACGGGGCACACGCCGCACCCATGGCAGTGCCGCGCTTCTGCAGAAAAAAACGGTCCTTGAAAACAAAAAAATTGTGATGCAAAATAAAATCCAGGAGTTCCAACAAGAACTCACACCAATGCTCATCACGGTTCGTCATTTCCAAATAAAATCGTACTGCTGCCAATCCATCATGATGATTGATGGATGTGTACAAGGATTCAATATCAATGGCCACAAGGACCATGTCCTCCTCCAGGGTGATCCCATTTATTTTATTTAATAGATCTGTAGTGTCCCTGACATAGGAGGGCAAGGTCTCAACAATAGATTTCAAATGATAGTCAACAAATTTGCATATCATATCACATGGCCCTCCTATGCCAGAGACTATGGGGTGTCCCGGAGGATTGACAGGGTCCTTGTGGACCTTGGGCAGTAAATAAAACGCTGGCACTCTCGGATTCTTAATCAATAGTCCCTCCAAGACTTTCTTGGGAATCAATCCAGCCTCAAATGCATTACATAGAATCCTTTCCAGTGATTGAGTAAATGTTGTGGTGGGGTTACTAGTCAGCTGTTGATATGTATCCCTATTTCTCAGCTGTTTGAAGGCTTCTTTTTCATATTTCTCAGTAGGCCAGATCACGACATTCCCCCCCTTATCGGCTGCCTTTATCACTACATCATCCAGTTTTTGTAGATCTTTCAATGCCTTTCGCTGTCCGGGTGTGAGAATATCCCTAAAAATATTTGTAGGGATCTTTTTGAATTCTTCGATTACCATTTTACAAAAAATCTCAACCTGCGGGCAAACAGAAAGGGGAGGGAATGTCGTGGACCTAGGCACAACGGACTGAGGAAACGTACCTGTGGTTTCAGCCTGTTGCTCCCTAAGTAAATCCTCAAGAGCCAGCAGTGCTTGTTGCTCAAGATTTTCCTCAAAATTTGTATTCCTCTGTCGTGAGTGATGAAATTTTGTAAGTATCAACTTACGACAAAAAAGATTGATGTCCTTCACAGTTGTGAAAAAATTAAAGCTATTACTAGGAGCAAAAGACAAGCCCAACCCCAGAAGGTCAATTTGATCATTAGTTAATATATGATTAGAAAGATTAATTACCTCCATGGTTTTGGACTTGGATTTGGCTCCACGTGGAGATGGTGAATTCCCCCTTTTCCTCCCAGCATATCGGCTTCTCGTATGGCGTGTGTTCCTACCAAAGAAGTTCCTCTCCTTTAAATTCGTCCCAGGATTAGTGGACTGTCTTAATTCCTCTGTTGAGGTAAGAGATGGAAAAGACTCTGACCCAACTATAGATAGCGATCTTTCTTATTTGGGGCCCATTTTCCACCTATATACCCTATTGTTCTGAAGATTTTGGATAACCCTCTGAAACTTTTTTGTTTTTTGTTTTGTTGGAGCAGATTTCCTGCTCCCATTTGCCAAAGTCCTCATCCAATTCCTCATGTAGTTTAGTCAGAGCATCAGCAGATAAATTCTTTTTTAGTTCAGACTGAAGTGTATCGATCTCAGTTTCTAAGGAGCTGATTTTGGCACTAACTTTATCAATAGTTCCATATACTCCCTAGAGGATCTGGTAGATATCTTCTCCCAGTCTTCTCTGAGGCTAAGTGCACACGTAGCAGAAAATTTCTGCTTGAAAACCTGACTCCCTTCCCAGAAACCGCACCTATTTTTCGCGGCCGTTTTTGCGCGGTTTTGATGCGTTTTTTTTTTTCCCCAAAATCATATTTATTGAAATTTTACATAGTTAAACATGAAAACACATCAATTCCGCAAACAGTGCAGAGTAGATTAATAATACATCAAGAAAACAGACATACAAACGTAGGAGGAAAGGAATAAGGGGGGAAAAGGAGGTAGGTACACCTAAGTATACGACTGTAAATTACTTATATCAAAGGTCTTAACAGAAACTGATCTGCTAAAGTGCAGGTTCCTGAATATCAAAGTGGCATACAAGCTAGACACATAGCAGGGTTCATCGCGGGCAGGGAATATCAGACCCTGAATCAAAGTAGCACAAACATCATCACGGTGGATTGAAGGAGAGACGGCTACCAAGCTATGGTTCCCAAATCTGGGACTTTTTCTTTTTAGATGACGCAGATAATACCAGAGCCCTTTCGTATTGGCAATGAAGGTTCATCCTGTCAATCACAAATTGTATGGTCGGAGCGCTGGCCACTCTCCATTTGGATGCCACTGCCAGTCTAGCGGCTATAAACAAATGTGAGAACACTCCTCTCAACACATGCAGGATCTCATCCAAACCGATATGCAATAAAACCATACTGGGTTGTAAGGCCATCCGGATCCCAGTTACCTCAGCTATCACGTCCTCTAGGCTAGCCCAAAAATTTAGTAATTTCGGGCACGACCACCACATGTGGCTAAGTGTCCCCAACATACCGCAGCCTCTCCAACACAATGGGGAGCACTGAGGGCCAAAGTGAGCAACTTTAACTGGGTAATAGTACCAGCATAAGTGGACTTTTTTCAATTGTTCCAGATGGTTTAAACAAGAGGAAACTCTCCGAACCTCTAACACCGCCTCCCGCCACCCATCAGGCGCTAGGGTGACCTGCAAGTCATCCTCCCATTGACTCATGAATTGCAGTTTAACCTCTGGGTCAGGATCATTCAGGGTTCTATACAAGATAGATATATTGTGAGTACTAGGTCCGGGCACCAGGAAGAGGCCATTTACTGTACGGTCTAGGTTAGAATTAAAGAAGTACGACGGTTGTGTAGTGTGTATAAGATGTCTTAGTTGCAAAAACTGATAAAATCTATGCCGAATATCTGGGTGTTTTGCAACTAGGCAGTCAAACGGCTTAATCGCTGTGCCGTCACACAGCTGATGAAGTGATTTTAACCCAGCCAGTACCCATGGCTGTAAATCTATATATGGGATATGTAATTCTAGCGCCTTCAGTGACACTTCAGTTAACGGGATTTTAATAAGAGTCTGTCTCCAAAAATGCAGTGCAGTAGACATGGTTGGTAGAGGGGGATTACAAGGCCGCGGCCCAAAGGCTTCAACCTCTAACATAAATCGGGTGGAGCCTCTAGTCGCATAGAAATTTTCAATTTGCAACCATCTATGATCCTTATCTAGCTGCCACCAATCCCGCAGCCCCGCTACCACTGAGGCCTTATAATACGCCATCAAATTTGGCAATCCCATTCCCCCCAGATCATAAGGGTAATACAAAAGGGACTTGGCCACTCGAGGAGTCTTGTGGGCCCATATGTATTTGTTTGTTAAGCGTTGAAGGTTTGTTATAATTTTGCTTGGGACCCTCAAAGGGAGACATCTGAAATAATATAATATCTTGGGGAGAATTTTCATCTTGAAAATATTAATTCTAGCCACCCAGGAGGTCATAAACAGATGTAAGGTGTCCAGCTCAGTCTCAGCTCAGTCTTTATCTGTCTGAATAAAGCAGTATAGTTCGCCTCTATGATATGTTGAGAGTGTGTAAGCTTTATACCAAGGTAAGGGATACCCTGATCAGTCCAACGAAAGGGAAACTTATTCTCTAATTCAGCTTTGGTGACCAAAGGGACCGCGACAGGGAATACCAGTGATTTGGATGCATTCAATTTGTAATAGGATACTGACGCAAACTCCTCTAGTTCAACCATGACGGCCGAAAACTACCGCTCCAGGTCAATACAGGCTATGATGACGTCGTCCGCGTAAAGACCGATCTTGTGAGCAGCCGGGCCCACCATCAGACCTGAGATATCAGAGTTAAGACGGATTTTCTCCACCAGTGGCTCCATGCATAATGCAAATATAATGGGGGATAGTGGGCATCCCTGTCGCGTCCCGTTAGTGATCAAAAAGGGGGTAGATACAAACCCAGAGGCAAGGACTCTGACAGATGGGGTGGAATATATGGCTAAAATCGCCAAAAGGATGGGGCCCTCCAAACCAAACTTCCTAAGAACACTTCCCAAATATCCCCAGTGCACCCTATCAAAGGCCTTCTCAGCGTCCAAGGACAGGAATGCACTGGGAAGGCCCGACAGTTCCGCCACCCTAATGAGATTCAACATTCGGTGGGTACCATCCTTGGTTTCCCGGCCAGCCACAAAACCGACCTGGCCAAGAGAGACAAGAGAGGGGATTATCAAATGAAGGCGGGAGGCTAGCAATTTGGTATATATCTTTAAATCACAATTCAATAAAGCAATGGGTCTAAAATTCCCAGGACTATCAGGGGTCTTACCTGGCTTAGGGAGAGTGGTAATAGTAGCTTCCAAATTAGGGGCAGCAACTTTGCCTGAATCCCGCCAACTTGAAAACAACCTCAATAGATATGGGGCCAGAAGTTCCTGAAAAGTGCAATAATATTCACTTGAAAGTCCATCCGGACCAGGCGCGGTGTGTAGCTTACTGCTTTTAATAGCTTTTTTGATCTCCTCTTCTGTAAATGGGGCGTTTAACAATAATAATTGTTCTTGGGATACACGTGGTAAATTAACTGATTGCAGATATGAATCGATTGCTACCGGAGTAGGTTGACGGGTCTGCGGGTCAGAATGTAAGTTATATAAATGGGAGTAGTACTTTACAAATGTCTCCACGATGTCAATCGGATTTCTAACCAGACACCCATTCTGATCTTGTAAACCATTTATTCTGGATTTAGCCTCTCGTTTACGTACCCTACGAGCCAGTATTGCTCCCGCCCTATCTCCAGTGGCGTAAAAGTGAGTTTTAAGCTTACGTAAATTACGGGCATAGGCAGAAAGCAAAACCTCCCGCAACTGAAAGCGAACCCCGTATATCTTATCCGACACCGCCTGCGAGGGTGAAGTTTTATTCAGTGATTCCAACTGGTCAAGTCTAGCTAAGAGGTCATCCCGAATCCCTCTATTACGCTTCAGTATGGAGGCTTGTTGTATGAGATATCCCCGTATAACCACTTTATGCGCAGCCCATAGCGTTTCATCTGAAACTTCCCCATTATCGTTAACATGGAAGTAGTGAGTGAACTCAGTAGAGATACCACACGTCACCTTCTCATTTAGTAAAAGAGACGGGTTCAGACGCCACCGAAAAGCAGGGTTCGCATGATGTTTTAACGCTAACTGTAACACAATGGGAGCATGGTCAGACCAGGTAATTAATCCTATGCTGAAGGAGACGCACCTAGGAAGAACCGAAGTATCCACCAGAATATGGTCTATCCGAGTATATGTACGGTGTCGGAAGGAATAAAAGGTATAATCTTTTTCACTCGCGTGGGAGTACCTCCAGAAATCGTGTAGATGATATTCTTTGGCTATGCCTTTCAACTCCCCCCTAGGCCGAATGCCACCTCGTGAGCAGTCTAGATCCCTTTCCATGGAAAGATTAAAGTCTCCACAGTATATCATTTCACCCTGCGCCAGACCATCCACTCTATGTAGTACTTTGCGGATAAATGTCTGTTGCGAATGATTTGGGGCGTAGATGACTGTGATAGTGTGCAACTCGCCATTCAATGTGCATATGAGGGACAGAAATCTGCCCGCAGGATCCGCTACCTTCCGAATACAATTGATGGCTAATGTATTTTTAAAGATGATGCACACCCCAGCCTTTTTAGTGTTATTATTAGCAAAGTAAATATTAGAGAACTGTGGGTGACGCAGCCTAAAATTATCAGCTGCGTCTCCTGCAGGCAGATAATCTCTGCACCTGATTTTTTCACCTCTTTCCATAGGATGGACCTCTTACAGGGGGAGTTCAACCCCCTAACATTTAAAGACATAATGATAACACTCATAATTATACATTATAAAACTTGCTATCACACATACATCTTCATGAACCCACATCATCCGCATCTGGGCTCGTGTGTTGGCAACATAGAGAACCACAGTAACCACATTAAAAAGACCCATCTCGGAGGTGCACCTAAAAAACAGGAAACAAGGGAAACAAAACACAGAGAAAAGTAAAAAAAATTCTAAACACAAAGTCATGCAGCCACTAGGCCAAAGGCCAGGCTAGTCAGGCAGTGAAACGCCTGAATGGTCAGTCCTAGACCGCAGGTAAATGCCAGCTCAGGGCAGTTCCAAGGTTCACTCCCAAAAAGATGGAAAATAACCGAGAGTTATCTTGGACGGGGTGCTGGAGCAAAAAGAAAAAAAAACGGTGACAAAATCCGTAGCACCCTCACAGCAGAGTCCTGCATCCGGACAGCATCTCATCCTCCTCTTCAAGTTTGAATCCAGTCCTGAACAATTTTCTTTCCCATCGGGTTCTGGCGGGGAGCAAAGGAAATCTTCCAATCGGTTAGCTTGTTCTCAGCCTGTTTGGGAGATTGGCAGACCACACCACGACCTTCATAAGATATCAGCCTGACAGGATTGAATCCCCATTTGTATCGGATATGAACATCACGTAGTGCTTTACAAACATGAGCGAATTCTCGCCTCCTTGCCAGCGTGGACGCTGATAAATCTGGGAACACCTGTAAGCCTTGGTATTCAGCAGGGAGCTCAGGGTGTTTCCTCATCCCCTGCATGAAGGCGTCTTTGGTAGTATAGAAGTGGACGCGCGCCAAAGTGTCTCTGGGCAAGGCTGGGTCCACATGCCGGGGTTTGGGGAGTCTATGTATCCTGTCAATCAGGAAATCCCTGGGAAGCAAGGTTGGGAGTACAGTTTGCATGAATTTAAGCAAAAAGTCAGCCAGATCCTTATCTGGAATGTCTTCCGGTATGCCCCTGACACGCACATTATTCCTCCGTGATCTATCTTCCAGATCATACATCTTATCCTGGACCACAGCCATATCCTGTCTCAAAGCTTCGTTCTCATCTACTAGTGCATTTATAGTCTTGGCATATTCAGCCATCTTGCTCTCGACATGAGCAGTTCTCTCCCCCAGGGACGAGACTTCCCCTCTTATCGCCTGCAGCATGGACTGCATGTCTTCCTTTAGGGAAGCACGAATGGAGGCCAGAAAGTCTCTCATGTCTCCTTTAGTAATAGGAGACAGGTTGCTGTGAGTCTCAGAGGCCCCCCTCCCCCCAGAGCCACCAGATGAGTGTGAGGAAGCTGAAGGGGAAGCTACAGCCATTTTACCTGCAGCATGTGCAGTTTGTCCTCGGGGGAAGAAGTCCGGGAGCTTCGGCGGGGAACTGCGTTTCTGCGCTCTCCCTCGGGTCATCATGTGCCCAGGACCTTCCAGGAGCCGTTACTGTGCACAGGGAGGAGGAGAGGTAATATACAGTGCTGTTAATAGCCGGTTTAAGTCCGGAGAAGCAGGAGCCTGTGAGTTATGTGGCCTCTCTGGTCTGCATGCTGGCCACGCCCCCCTTTGATGCGGTTTTTTCCACAGCGGTTTCAAAACGCATGGAAGCCAAAACCGCGGAAAAATCCGCAAAATTAATGTGCATGCTGCGTTTACCGCGATGCGTTTTTTTCGCGGTAAAAAAACGCATCAATGTGCACAAAAAATGCAAAATGCAAAGAAATGACTGGGAAGCTTATTTTTAGCGGTTTTATAGTGAAAACCGCTAAAAAAACGCTGTGTGTAAACACAGCCTAAAACTGACATCCTCTACAGGGAAAGGGGGGAACAACTGGATACGTAATCCCCTAAGTATCAACCCCTTATGTAATATTATGGCGGCTCAAGATATCCAGGATATCTCCACGCTAAAGACCCTTCCGAAGCATTTTAAGCTCTTCCATGATGCCAACCCCAAGGGCCTGTTGGTCCGTGGGATTGATAAAATTGAGTGTGGTGTATGTGGTGGTAATGTCAAGAAGATCCTCGCACAACAGGAATGCAGATGGATCGTGACATTGGACACCTTGGCACCCAGGGGTTTAAATGAAACATAGTTTTGGGTCATTCCTTCAATAATACATTCATGTTCTGCCAGTTTCCTTGTCGACATGATTATCGTGGTATTCTCTCTTTTTTTGTGATTTTTAATATATTTTTTTGTGTGTTTGTCTTTTTAGCTAATCAGGCATATAAATATATTCAGTCCAATATCATTTGAGTGTTTATTCCTGGAGGCCTTACCACATCATTTTGGACCACTAATACAGAATTTCTGTGTACATGCCATCTAATCTGATATCGACTTTCGTGGACAACATGATACCGGACATGAATCGACAAGAACAACTTATCTCAGAGACTTGATTTAGTCTATTTTCTCTCCCCATATCCCGTTGAATTGGGTTGATGGATCCGTATTAGGGGTATTTGTTCTTTCTTGTGGTTATTGAATTTCAAGTAATATATGTATTCATTGTATTTTTATACGGTGTTTTAGTATTTGTTCACTCACTATTCATGTCCATGTGAATATCAGTAAATTTTAGCAATATATAGGTGGCGGATACTCTGGTTTTTCCCCCCTGGAGGGTTAGATTGGTGATTGCCGCCCCACTTTTTAATATCCGATATATATTGTAACAGCAGAAATTAGTTAGTTGGTGGGAGACACCTTTCATTTATCATGACGACTCCCTTTTGGTCCACACAAAAATGGCTGCGGTTTGTGCGCGTGCGCTGTGTGATCGGGATTAGCGCACTATGTTCCGGCCATCTATTATGAGTCACGCGCATCATATTGACGTCATATGGGCGGTTATTTACCGCGCATGGGCGCGACTCGTTTGATGGCGGCGGATCATTGTACTGACGCTACCCGTTACCACTGGGCATGCGCCGCTGTAACTGGCTGGCTTCCGGGAATTGGTGTATATATATATAGATCAGGGATACCAGACAGACATCTCCCCTTGATAAAGGTGTTGCGAAACGCGTGTCGGGGACAACGGCGAGGTGTTCACCTTTACATTACTGGCAATATGGGTAAGTGCTAACATGTGTATTGGCCACTATGGGCATTAATCCCGGTGTTTTCATTAGATACTTACCTGCAGTAGGTGCATTTAATTTTTATGCACAGTAGGTGCTTGGTGTTTTAATATGAACTTTTGGGCCTATTGCAGTATTCATTAGTACCTTGCACACTAATATCTGTATATTTGCACCTCTGTTTATAATTAAATTCATTGCGGTGATCCCTTGCTGTCTTAGGCCTGTTTCACACTTCCGTTTTTGTGTCCGCCAAACGGATCCGTTTCCGTTTTTTTGACGGAAACTGATGCAAACGGATCCGTTTTTTTAAAAACGGATCCGTTTTTTTGACGGATCCGCGGTAACCGTAATGGAAGTCTATGGGACCAAAAAAACGGATCCTGCAAAAAATGGCGGATCCGTTTTTTGACGGAAAACAACGGATTTTGACGGATTTGAAAAAACGGAAGTGTGAAACAGGCCTTACCTGGACTATACCTCTAAAAAGCCTCATGCATTATAAATGGTTGATATTTTAATTCAATAAAGATGTATTTTCTATGATATTTATGAATCTCTTTTTCTGTGGTTTATGATTACTCCATTTCTCTGGTGTTGTAACACATCATGACAAAACACCATGCATGCTATCTCGGGCTTACGCAATAAAATGAGCAGTTCCTTGTGCTTTATTGACCATGTGTTTCCAGCAGATAACTGAGAAGCAGGATCATCTAAATCCTGACTCAAGGCCTCGTGACCACAATGCGGTCATCATGGTGTGTCATTCATCTGCACTCAGCAATAATGCACATAGTGAAGAACCTTCCCTCTGACATGTAGCACCACCCTTAGTTCTCAGGAAATAACTATTCCAGAACCAGTTTGGAGAGTCACTTTTTCTTATGAGACATTATTAAAAGGTGTTTACTGGGTAAATATTACCATTTTGACACTTTCTCCATCTGATAACAGTGTTTTTCTTTACACTACTGGAAATACAAGCTGGCGTAAATGAATGAGCTTGGGAAACTAACATTACTAAGAGGCTGTGATTAATGGAAGCAGGACCAATGGTATGGTGGCGTTACGTTATAGGCTTCACACTAAGTTTTAAATTAACCACGGTCACCCTGTTTGTAGACCACCATAAACTGAGATAATGCCAAAGTATTATCTATGATTCACGGTTCTCAGGCTAGAATTATACAAGCAGTCCTTGAGACAAACACAAGAGTCCAAGCAAAATGTTATCAGTGGAGTTGAGCAAAAAGATTGGTTCAGTCTGGAATCTAGTCATCCGTGGCGGCCGAAACAGGCCAGTATTTGTGTGTCTAGCATACGGTATTGCCACAAAGGACAAAATCGGATGCCAGAGCAGCAAACCTAAGGGCCCTGTCACACATAGCGACTCACCAGCGATCCCAACAACAATATGAACTTGTCAGGATCGCTGGTGTGTCGCTACATGATCGCTGGTAAGCTGCCAAATAGGCAGCTTCACCCGCAATCAGGACAGCGACACGCAGGTAACAAGCGACGCACGTCGCTTAGTTACCCGCAGTGTACGTTAAGATACCAGCGCGCTGGTGCAGGGAGCTGGTAACCAAGGTAAACATCGGGTTTCTAAGCGCCGCGCGGCGCTTACAAACCCAATGTTTACCTTGGTTACCAGCTCCAGCTCGCTGATGGCTGGTCTCCTGCCTGCCACACGCAGCGATGCGTGCTGGCCAGCGGGAGACCAGCGACCAAAAAAATGTCCAGGCCATTCGAGCACAATCAGCGATACCCGGCAGGGGGACCGGTCGCTGATAAGTGTCACACACAGCGATCTCGCTGGTGAGATCGCTGTTGCGTCACAAAACTTGTGACTCAGCAGCGATCTCGCTAGCGAGATCGTTGTGTGTGACGGGGGCTTTAATCCTCAGCCCTAATTATTAGGCTAGATAATTTTCCTTTCTATTGGATTCACTTCTGGCTTCAAAAACTGCAAGTGTGAATCATGTTTTAAAGCAGATCTGTCACCAAACCTCACAAAAAACACAAACATGTAAGTACACAGAGACCATACAGGGAAACTGCAAATGGCTCATTAAATCAGTTTGATAACCTAGAACTGATGAGGCTGTGATATCTACTCAGAAAGTCTGTGCAGGATGGCTTTATGATCCTTAGAAATAAATGAGTATTTTAGGAGTCCAGCTAATAGGTACGAGAGCTCATGAGTCCAATACATTCAATCTCCGAGCACTCAGCCAGGCTCCCAGCTTCTCTTCAGACACAGGACTGAATATACTGACATTCACACTCTGATATGGATTTTCAAAGTACACCAACCTCATCAGGTCTAAGATCTATTTAAAAAGTAATGCAGGTGTAGTGTGTTTTGTAAAATCAGGTTACCGATCTGGCTTTAACAATTGGAATGAGGCTAGGAGTAAGTCTGCGCTGATGTGCTAGATTAAAAAAATCTGTTTCAAGATTGAACCAAATTCATCAGGAAAAACACAAGTGTTCTCCTGATAAAAAAGTTAGCTCAACTTCGAAACGCGTTGAGAATAAAACCACATGCTCTAATCCCTCATTACGTCCTCCGGATTTCTTGACTCTAGCACATCAGACTATTACTTCTATCCTCCTACCAATTGTTCTACACAGCAAGGTCTTCCAACCCTGAGGGTATCTTGATTCCTCAGTTGTGGGTTAAACAATCCCAAAAGGTAAGCAATTCCTATACTTCTCATCCTAGACAAATTTCTACACCGGATAAGACCCTAGTGTGCTTAGTGTCCCCAGTCTTTCTACAGATCTGATTTTGACATACCAGTAATCCCAACTTTTCAAGTGATTTAACGGATATATTGTAGAACGAGAGCTGCCAGGCACTTCATTGTTGCTGCCTAAAGAAGCATTTTTCTAGTAATGTAATTAAGTCCCCAACCAAACAACTCCATGTCCTCGAACCTCTTTGTACAATATTTACCTTTCTTATTACATCTTCATTACATAAAATAATGGATTAAAATTAAACATAAGGATGAGGTTGAGAGATTCATACAAATACCTATGGAGCCGTGTAGAGTGTACAGTATAATGCACAAACATAACTTACAAGAAACTTTGGAAGTAACCAAACATTTATTGGGGTTGTACAGGACTTCAGGTATTTCAGTGTTCGTGAGACATTATGTCATGTGAGCACTGCAGACAATCAGCAGCCATTAATGGACTGCAGCACTCACACCTCTCTAAAATGTAGGAGTTCCTTTCAAGAGATGTGTAAAAGAATCAGTCCATTAGTGACCACTGATTGGCTGCAGCGCTGTGAGACCCGGCACAGACTTCGCTGGTACGATGCCGTGAAGGAGGTGAATGTAATGGTTTTGTATTTTACTAGTGGGACTACAGCATTTAAGAGGAGGTTGACCAAGTAGTAGCCAAGCCCTTTAAGTATGAACCCCAGCTTGGTTTTTAGTGTTGCAGTGATTTTTTTTATTTCTTTTTAGCTCTACATTTCAGAAGCTATAATTTTTTTAAATTGACCTAACCATATTGACCTAACTAGCGCAGCAAATTCCCAAAATTAAGTTTACATGGTGGCCAATTACATTAATGGCTGATTGTATAATTTAAGGACGGAGTGGGGGACCACATCTACAATACAGAACAGAGCATATGATCACCGGTTTTTCTTTGTAAAATCGTCTTTACATCTATGACTGACAAGCTGGGGTGGAATGATCGCAGTCGCAGAAGGTGATACCATGACTGGATCCATGCTGGCTAACCCCAGTCTACTTCAGCTAGATGTATCTTCGAGGACGCACAATCAGATGAAGTGTATTTTACTAGCGACCTTCTCACAGGACATATATACCAGGAAAGGGGTCCAGGAATGGGGGACATACAGTTGAAACCAGAAGTTTACATACACTATATAAAAAGTCACATATGCACGTTTTTCTCTCCAGCTAACATGAAATCAGAATAAATCTTTCCCGTTTTACGTCAATTAGGCTTACCATAATTATTAATATTTGCCAAATGCCAGAATAATGAGAGAGAATGTTTTAACACAATTTTATTACTTACTGCAAAGTCAAAAGTTTACATACATTTCATTAGTATTTGGTACCATTACCCTTAAACTGAATGACTTGGGTCAAACATTTAAGATATCCTTCCACAAGCTTCTCACAATAGTTGGTGAGAATTTGGGTCCATTCCTCCTGACAAAACTAGTGTAAGTGATCCAGGTTTGTAGGTCACCTTGCTCGCCCCAGTCTTTTCAGCTTTGCACATAAATTATCAATATAATTGAGATCAGGGCTTTGTGATGGCCACTCCAAAACATTGACTTTGTTATCCTTAAGCCACTTTGCTACTATTTTGGCAGTATGCTTTGGTCCATTGTCCATTTGTAAGACCAATTTCGGCCCAAGCTTTAACTTCCTGGCAGATGTCTTGAGATGTTGCTTCCGTATTGCCACATAATCTTCTCTTCTCACAATGACATATATTTTGTGAAGTGCACCAATCAATCCTGCAGCAAAACAACCCTCAACATGTTGCTTCCACCCCCAGGTTTCACAGTTGTGATGATGTTCTTAGGCTTCCAAGCTTCTCTCTTTTTCCTCAAAACATAATGATGGTCATTATGCCCAAAAAGTTCAATTTTAGTTTCATCAGACCACAGGACATGTCTCCAAAAATTAAGGTCTTTGTTTTCAAACATTAGCAAACATTAATCTGGCTTTTTATGTTTCTTTTGGAGTAATGGCTTCTTCCTGGCAGAGTGGCCTTTCAGCGCATATTGCTAGAGTTCTCATTTCACTGTGGATATTAACACAATCTTATCATCATCATCACAAGGTCTTTTTCTTTTGTCCTTGGGTTGATATGCTCATGTCGGACCAAAGCACGATCATATCTGGGATCTGGGAAACAGAACCAGTCTCCTTCCTGAGCAGTATGATGGCTGGTCATACCCATCTTGTTTGTACTTGAAATTGTACCCAAGACTTGTGCAAGTCCACAATTCTCTTCTACTAAATGTGAGTTTGTCGTCCACCCATACACCCAGGTCTTTTTCAGCGACAGTTTTGCCCAGTGTTTTACAATTAAGCACATAATTATACATCTTGTTTGTTCTACCCAAGTGCATGACCTTATATTTATCCCCATTAAATCTCATTTGCCATTTATCAGCCCAAGCTTCTAGTTTACATAAATCCTTCTGTAATATAAAATTGTCCTCCTCTGTATTGATTACCCTGCAGAGTTTAGTGTCATCTGCAAATGTTGAAATTGTACTTTCTATGCCCCCTACAAGGTCATTAATAAATATGTTAAAAAGAAGCGGGCGCAATACTGACCCCTGTGGTACCCCACTGCTAACCGTGACCCAGTGCGAGTGTGCTCCATTAATAACCACCCTTTGTTTCCCATCCCTGAGCCAGCTCTTAACCCACTTACACATATTTTCCCCTATCCCCATTGTTCTCATTATGTATCAACCTTTTGTGTGGCACCGTATCAAAAGCTTTTGAAAAGTCCATGTACACCACGTCCACTGCATTCCCTTGGTCCAGTCCGGAACTTAAATCTTCATAAAAGCTTATCAGATTAGTCCGACAGGAACGGTCCCTTGTAAACCCATGTTGATATTGGGTCATGAGGTTATTCTTCTTCAGATACTCCAGTATAGTATCTCTTAGAAAACCCTACAGGATTTTACCCACCGTTGAGGTTAAACTTACTGGCCTATAATTTCATAGTTCAGTTTTTGTCCCCTTTTTGAATATTGGCACCACATTTGCTATACACCAGTCCTGTGGTACAGACCCTGTTATTATGGAATAGTGTATGTAAACTTTTGGTTTCAACTACCTACCAACTATACACCTGGTGGAAGGAGCCCCAAGATTGGGGACATCTATAACTGGAAGAGGCCCAGGATGGACTGACCTCTATACCTGGAAGGGGGAAAGGATGGACTAACATATATAACTGCAAGGGGCCCAGAATGGGGGACATTACTACTAGTGATGAGTGAACATGGTCAGATAACGTGTTATCCTAGCATGCTTGGGTGTTCTACAAGTATCTTGGGCATGCTCGAATAATGTGTTCCGAGTCCCTGTTGCTGCATGTGTTGTGGCTGTTAGACAGCCGCAACACATGACGGGGATTGCCTAACAAACAGCCTGAAAATATGTGGAGATTGCCTGTTTGTTAGGCAATCCCCACATGTGTTGTAGCTATCTAACAGCAGCAAAACATGCAGCCGCAGGAATTTGAACATATTATTTAAGCATGCTCAAGATACTTGGATAACAAACGAGCATGCTCAGATAAAACGTTATCCAAGCACATTTGCTCAACATTAATTACTACATAATGAAAGCCTGGGGGCGAACATGCATGTCTTTATAGGATTTACAATGCTACAATGGCCCATACATCTAACCAACATGCAGGTGGGACCCAGGTCCAAATTTGGCACCGGGGTCCATCAGATTCCCACTGATGACAAGCATAAGCAACATCAATCCAATCAAGCTCCTTTACTACAATTATATGGCATGTAAGCAAAGATAATGCTCATGTTCCTCAGAAGATTTAATTGAGTCATTTATAATTTACATGAAATCTGACCACTCGTGCAGTTTCAAAACAAACAATTTCAGAAACCAAATTAAAATACATAAAAAAAATTGTTCTGAAATGAAAAAAATAGAAATCCTCTTTTTAAAAGCTGGGCAATTTGTTCTATTAGCATTATTATGTCATCTGGACAAATCAATAGATTAAATGAAACTTTTTATTTGCAAAAAGATTTTCTTACCTCCTGTTCTTTCATGCCCATAATGCACAATGGGCTGCAAGCTGTCTTCATGTCCCAACAAATGAGGCAGAAACATGTATATATTTGTAAACTGAATGGGGAGTTTGTTGGTCATATTCAACACCCTCCATTTTATCTCTTCAACTGTAAGTATGAGAAAAAAAAAGTTTGAGCAAATAGTAAATGGATATCTCTATCTGAGAAAGACAAAACGACAAACATAGTGAAAAATAAAAAAAGTATGTATATTTACATACACTAAAAATTCACTCTTTACATAATTAAGCAGCAGCAGAGATTTATTCAAAGACAGCCACACATGCATTAGAAACCACAGTCTGACTTATATGATAATTTTGTGATCATGCGTTATTTCGTGTGCAGTCTTCATTACCCATTCACCTCTCCTGGCGCCTGCGCACTGCAAGACTCTGCTCTGCCCTCAACAGGGCAGAGCAGTGTGCCTGCGCAGGAGCCACAAGGGAAGCAAAGAAGAGGACGTCACCCTTAGAAGATGGGAGGCGCCGGACCGGACCGCGACACCCATCGGACCCGGACCACCCCTGGGTGAGTATAATCCACTCATTTTTCTTACCTTTCAGGTTACATCAGGGGCTTATCTACAGCATTACAGAATGCTGTAGATAAGCCTCTGATGGCGGTGTCGGCAGCTGATACTCGAAAAAATAGGTGACAGATTCCCTTTAATAAATTTGACAAAATGTAACCAACATACTTTAGTGTATTTTATTGGATATTGTTTAGGAGGAAAATCATCATTTCGGAGTCATCACTGTATCAATACCTGTATGATTTTCAAATGCGTTTCTCTTCTCTGCCACTGCCCGTTTAATCTCATCTAGAACTGTACTTAGATCTCGAGATCGCTTCTGATTTTCTTGTTCTGCGAGGAACAGTCTTTGTTGTAAATCTAAAAACTGCTTTTCGTATGAATCCATTCCATATTCTGTAAAAGAGAAAGAATCTGAATATTCAAATCAAATGAACAAAATGAAATCAAATGAATAAACAAATCAAATGTTACAGAAATGTTACTTCTAGGCATTTGTTACAGATTTGAAGACTTTTTTTTCCTCAGAAAAGTAAAGAATTTACTTGTTGTCAGACAATAAAAAAGTACTGTTATTAAAATTTAAATATATATATGCTGGCTAATGTTAAATCCTAGCATTACAGGTCCCGATTAGGTGTACCTGGATAGCTGTGACTAGAACCAGCCCATGTGTTAATTAGTCAGTCTGGGGAAAGTTGAGCAGAGTGGGTTGTGTTGGAGCTGGAAAGAAACAAGTCAGAATCTCTCTCTGAGAGGAGACTGCTCAGGCCGTGTAAACCAAACTGCAACTATCAGTGGACGATAGTTGTTTCAGTACTGTGAAACTAGTGGAATTAAACATTATTCCACCTATGATAAAAAAAACTTTGTATACAATGTGGCTACCTGATTATATGTATATAATCAACACCAAGAGGAAATTGTCGTGGAATATGGAAATCACATGAATGATAGACATGATGATATGCAAATGATAAAAAATAACCTTAAGATTTTCAAAACATCTTGATTAATTTAGCACCGAGTATGAGGGCCACATTCAGAAATATATGTACTTGCATGCTTTTGCATGCCATAAATGAGGTTATTAATGGTTGTCTGAGGAATGTTCTGCCAGGCTGAATGCACTTGGGCACAAAAATTATCAAGATTCACTGCTGGCAGCTCCTTTTACAATTGCCGACCAATGATATCCTAGATGTGCTCGCTGGGAGGCAAGTCTGGAGATGTGAGAAGAAGTCGTGTTGAGAAATGGATCCTAGGACATTTTCACATGAGGTCAATATAACACCACTAGATGCATGTCTGGCATGCAGCCCAATGTAAGGTAAACGCCTACTGATGGTTTATGTAGACATGAGGCTTTAGGATTGGGATGTGACTTTTGTCTAATTTCACTTACAGTACAGAATGGATCACTACACACCAAGACGATGTTGGCAACGCAATGAACATGCCTTCATAAGCAAATGTTACACCGGTCTTACTCCTGGGATTATTTTGTACGATGGCATAGTGTATTGTAGCCAGAACCTTCTAGTATTCATTCCAGGTACACTAACACCTCAGTGTTACAATGATTTGGTCGTAGAACTAGTGGTAGGGCCCTTTATCCAAAGTGTCCCAAGAGCCATTTTTACAACATAACTTCAGGCAGCATGTTGTTCTGTTATGATTGAGTCACCGAGGAGGAAAAAACAAAACACAAGCTCAGCCCAGAAAATCAGAGAGGTTGGAAACTAGCGGATTGCAGACCCCTAATCCTATCACACAACTTACAGTAGCCGTGGAGTGTTCCTACGGTGATCCTAGACACCTCGTCACAGCCGGAGAGCTAAATAAGCCTAAAGAGAGAAAAGGGGAAAACTGACTGCCCCAGAGCAGACCCCAAAGCAATAGGCAGCCCCCAACATATAATGACGGTGAAACTAGATGAAAACACTAACACAGATAGAAAGATAGGTTGAGCAAACGATGGGGCCCAAGCTAACTAAAAAGGACAGGACAGAAAAGCTGCTGTCTGCAATCCGAGAAAACCCTGCTAAAAATATTACCAACACAACTGATAAGCAAAAAGGACCCTCAAGTCACTAGACTACAAACCCTATATGAGCACTCAGAATATTCTGAAAGCAGAGCAAAAGAGAACACTGATCAAGGAATAAGAATCCAGCACACCCCCAGCCGGGGATGGCTGAACTCAAAAAACAAGGTAAACAAAACCAAAACTACTAAGTTCAATAGCAGAGCAAAAACTTATCTTTGGGAAGCAGGAATCAGACTGGTCTCCAAGAATCCAGCAGAGAAATTACCAGCCACTCAGAAGGGCGTCGGCTGCCTTATATCCAGTCCGAAGTTCCTGATATCCAATCACAATCCACCTAATCAGGTGGTTGGTTTCTTTCATCCAAATCAGCCTCACTACCTTCCTTCACCAGAAGAGGGAGATCCTCGGACACAAAAGGTGAATGAACAGATGAGCTCACAACATTGTTTGTTCTACTCAGAGCAGTTTGCATGACCTAATTTAGCTACCATGGCCTGCAGCATCTCCAAGCTTGTCTCCCATCAATCACACCTGAAATGTCATTGGTCGGTAATTGTAAAGGCATCTGCCAGCGGCGAGGCCAAACATTCCTCAGACAACCATTAATAACAGCACTGGTAGCAGCTGAAGCATGCATTTATATTGAATAAATCAAGATGTTTTGAGTGCTTTGTTTCTATTTTTGCATCATTTGCATATCATTAACATTTCTATCTATCTTGTGAATTTTGGAAATCCATGCCTTTTCCTTGCTACTGTTGCAATTTCAATGTTGAGGAGTGTATATCTATTGTCTGATGCAATATAAAAATTTACATTGTATCATGACAATCCATTTAAAGTAATTTATCCCAATGTTTATTCTACCTGCCTTAAAGGAATACTGCACACAAATTATGCAGCACGCTCTTCTTAATGACCCATTTAATTAAGCCAATAGGTTGGAAATGAGTGTTTATAGGAACACTTGTTACTATTAGGCAGTCTAAACAGGCCAGAAAACACCCAAAGCATCGGCAGAATGCTCGTTCGTTGGATGCAATGATTTTAAGCTGGCATAACAATCATATTTACCTGCACATCATCCTGTTTAAATGGAATCCATCACCCTATTTTTGGCCTATCAGCTGCCGACACCGCCATCAGGGGCTTATCTACAGCATTCTATAATGCTGTAGATAAGCCCCCGATGTAACCTAAAAGATAAGAAAAAATGAGTTAGATTATACTCACCCTGGCGTTCGGTCCTGTCCGATGGGTGTCGCTGTCCAGTCCGGCGCCTCCCATCTTCTAACGGTGATGTCCTCTTCTTTGCTGCCTGTCGTGGCTCCTGTGCAGGCGCACTGCTCTGCCCAGGGAGAGGTCCGGCGCCTGCGCATTGTAGTATTCTGCTCTGCACTCAACAGGGCAGAGCAGTGCACCTGCGCAGGAGCCAAGAAGACATGCAGCAAAGAAGAAGACGTCACTGTGAGAAGGGAGGCGCCGAACCGCAACACCATCGGACCAAGACCGGACCGCTCCCCCCGTGAGTATAATCTAACTCACTTTCTTTCAGGTAACATCGGGGGCTTATCTACAGCATTACAGAATGCTGTAGATAAGCCCCTAACGTCGGTGCCGGCAGCTGATAGTCGAAAAATGGGGTGACAGATTCCCTTTAAAGGCAGACGAGGTGCCGTAAATAACATGACATTCTATGGAAACAGAAAGATTGCTCTGTCCGTATAGAATGTTTGTTGGCATGTATCAGGCCAGTAAATGCGTGACCATCGATATTCATGTAGTCAATCAGCAGTTGTTGAACGGCTTGGATCAACGAATTTAAAGAGACCATAACACCTGAGAAGAGTAAATACATGACTCATTTTTGTTTGCGTTTCCTGCATCATGCATTTCCCAGGGAGGGCCAGCCATTTGTATAACAAAGTAGGACTAGAATGTGCTTTAAAAAAGTGAAATCAGGAACCAGGAGGTTACAGTATTGATCATTTACAAGAATAAAAAATATAATTAATTATAAAAGGCTATTGTCATGGTTTGAACAGGGTTCTTGCCCTGCACTCACAGGGTTAAGTGCTCGTGGCCTCTTTCTGGATCTGGGAGGGGTATTTATACTCACTCTTTACCAGGGTTCTCTGTCAGCTATACTGTTGTTCTGGTGTGTCTGACCCCTGGTGTGCATGTATTCTGCGTTGCTTGTTTGTTTCCCATGTATGACCCGGTCCGTTCCTTCACTCTGTACTCCGTCTCTCGTTTTGGTACTATTGTCTTTTCTGGTTCTGACCTCCTGGCTTGGCTATCGTTACTCCGTTACAGTTTGTCCCTATGGTACCGTCTATTGCCCGTTCTGGTTTTCTGATCTATTGCTACGTCCTGACTATCCATTCTGTCTATCCCTTTGGTACTGTATTGCTATCTCGTGCTTTGACCTGGCTTGATTTGGTTTCTGTCTCTGTCTATGCCCCTTGGTAGCATTGCCCGGTAGTTACCTTTCTAGGAGTTTCCCTGCAGCTCCTGGCTCTGTGGAGCTGAGGCCATGCCCCCAGCAGTCACGTGCTTCAGGTCCTGTGAGCATGGAGCATGCATCGTCACCACTGAGACCCAGCTCCGCAGGTGCACTGTCTTTGTACTCAGGACACGCGCACTGGCTCAGTGAGCAAGTGCAGTGCGGTGTTCCTGACAGCTATAGGATTGGGAATTCATCATTCTGGTTTATGCCAAAATGACTCATAAAAGTAGAACATTTGTGTGTTTAAAATGTTGTGACTTTTGACACTTACACCAGCACAGACATGTTTCTGAAAGTAGGCAGAGCATGTAGATAGGAGAGTGGACCAATAAAGTCTTTGTAAACAGTAGTGTAAGTCAGGGGCAGACATTCCACTTGTACAACATGTGCAGCATCATAGGGACCCATATACTGTTCTTGCACGGCGGTCCTTTCCCGTGTGCCTCAGCTAGTGGTGTAGGTAACAGCCAAAATGTACTAAAACCCATTACTGGAGTATTTTTTCAAGACACTGGATCATGGGTGGCCCAAAAGATTAGCAAAATGCTAAGCATAGTTCTCAACTTTTTATTTGAGATCACATAGAAGGTGAGTTTGGTGTGACCCAAAGTCGGAGAAAGGCTTTGCTTGTGGCAGCATAGGTGATGTGTTTTACCTGGGTCACTCCCCATGGTGGGATGTTGCAGTGATGGTAGTCGCCAAACAAAGCTATGCCTAACCACTGAGAGGTTCGCTAAATTGATCAAAATGTTAACTAAAAACCTTGTGTTCAGTTGTAGAAATTTTGCTTTGTAAAGTAATGTATAATATTTGGATTTGTTGCCCATGCCTTTATTTCTACAATTATGAATATTTCATCAGAAGAAGTGTACTTAATTTGACGCATTTTACTATATTATATTTTGATCAAGAATGGCGTATAAAAACTCCAGTTTTGATTATTCCCCGAATTTGAGCAGATGCTTTTTGTACCGTTCAGTATCTCCATATAGTGAAAAATCTGTTTGTATGCTGCCAGCTCAATATACTACAGTAATGGCTTTAAGAGCAGCACAGTAGCTCCTGGGTTCAAATCCCACCAGTACAACATCTGCAAGGAGTTTGTATGTTTCTCCCCGTGTTTGCGTGGGTTTCCTCCAGGTATTCCGGTTTCCTCCCACATTCCAAAGACATACTGATAGGGTATTTAGGTTGTTAGCCCCAATGGGGACAGCGTTGAGGTCTGTAAAGCTATATAAGTGAGTAAAATAAATAAAATATATACTGTTCAAGAGATCTGGCATTATCTACAGTTACGACTGTCCGAACAAGTAGGACAAGGGCTTTAGAAATGTATGGCTGCAGAACAAAATTAGTCCCCGCATATCACAAAAAAGCTGCAAAAACCATTTTATTATCCAAATGAGTAAAACACAGCTGTTTTTAAACAAGAGTAAAAAAACGAAAATTGGTCTAGTTAGGAATGGGGGAAAATATCCTGGTCTTGAACTGGTTAAACATTTTGAAACAAAGTATAATGGGGATCACACAGATGTTTATAGCCTGTGGACAGAAGATAAAAAATAACAAAACTACATTTCTTAAATGGTAGGTCATTGTCTGATTACTCATTCCCTTTAATGTGCCTTTTACAGGAGGGAATGATCGATTGTATGACTGTTTACACCGGGCAATAATCAGAAATGAGCAGCCCTTGGATCTAACAATAGTCAATGAAATCGTAAAAATTAATTTGTCGGCAGCTTATCCTCTTGTATTAAGAGAGGACGTGCTGCCCACATCAGTGAAGACCATTGCGCGCTTAATAATAATAATAATAATAATAATAATAATAATAAATTTGATTTTTAAAGCGCCAACATATTCCGCAGCACTTTACATTTCAGAGGGGATTTGTACAGACAATAGACATTACAGCATAACAATAATCACATACAGTAGATTATAACAAATACCAAGAGGAAAGAGGGCCCTGCTCGCAAGCTTACAGTCTATGAGGAAAAAGGTAGACACGAAAGGTGGGTGGTAACAGTTGCCCTGATTGTATGGACCAGCCATAATGTTAAGTGTGTGACAGTACAGACACAGAGGGCTAATGGATGCATAAAGCATGTGGGAGCATAATGCGGGAAATCTGGTTATGGTAAAACTTTTGGCTGTGCCACACAGGGATAGATTAGGTTAATGTGTTGAGGCGATAGGCCAGTCTGAATAAATGTGTTTTCAGGGCACGCTTAAAATTGTGGGGATTGTGGACTAATCGTATTGACCTGGGAAGTGCATTCCAAAGAATTGGCGCGGCACGTGTAAAGTCTTGGCGACGGGAGTGGGAGGTTCTGACTATTGAGGATGCTAACCTCAGGTCATCAGCAGAACGGAGGGCGCGGGTAGGGTGGTATACTGAAACAAGGGAGGAGATGTAGGGTGGTGCTGAGCCATGGAGGGCTTTGTGGGTGAGGGTAATAAGTTTATACTGAATTCTGGACTGGATGGGTAGCCAGTGTAATGACTGGCACAAGGTAGAGGCATCGGTGTAACGATTGGTGAGGAATATGATCCTGGCTGCAGCATTCAAGACAGATTGGAGAGGGGAGAGTTTGGCAAGAGGGAGACCGATTAGAAGAGAGTTACAATAGTCGAGACGAGAATGAATAAGAGAAACAGTAAGAGTTTTTGCAGAGTCAAAAGTAAGAAAAGGTCGAATTCTAGAAATGTTTTTGAGGTGCAGATGATAAGAGCGAGCCAGTGATCGAATGTGGGGGGCAAAGGAAAGCTCAGAATCAAGTATGACCCCAAGACAGCGGGCCTGTTGCTGGGGAGTAATAGTGGAGCCACACACAGAAATAGCAATGTTGGGTATAGGTACATTAGTAGAGGGAGGAAACACCAGGAGTTCAGTCTTTGACAGGTTCAGTTTCAGATATAGTGAGGACATGATATTAGACACAGCGTTTAGACAATCGCCGGTGTTATCTAGAAAGGCTGGCGTGATGTCAGGAGAAGAAGCGTATAATTGGGTGTCATCAGCATAGAGATGGTACTGGAAACCAAATCTACTGATTGTTTGACCAATAGGGGCAGTGTACAAGGAGAAGAGGAGGGGGCCTAGAACCGATCCTTGGGGGACCCCAACAGTAAGGGGAAGGTGAGAGGAGGAGGAACCGGCAAAAGATACAGTAAAGGAGCGGTCGGAGAGATAGGAGGAGAACCAGGAGAGAACGGTGTACTTGAGGCCAATGGAACGGAGCATAGTGAGGAGGAGCTGATGATCCACAGTGTCGAATGCTGCAGAAAGATCCAAGAGAATTAGCATGGAGTAATGACCATTTGATTTAGCTGTTAGCAGATCATTAGAGACTTTAGTGAGAGCAGTTTCAGTGGAGTGTAAAGAGCGGAAACCGGATTGGATTGTGTCGAGAACAGAGTTTTCTGAGAGATAGCGGATAAGACGGGAGTGGACCAGGCGTTCCAGGAGTTTAGAGATGAAGGGAAGATTAGAGACAGGTCTATAGTTAGCGGCACAGTTTTGGTCGAGGGATGGATTTTTAAGTAGCTTTTTAAGTAGCTTAACTGTTAATACAAAACCCTCACAATGATGGAAAGCTGTAAATGCAAAAGCAACCATTCAGTTTCGCACTCTCTTACATGTGTACAGTGCACGTTCTTATAGATACTAAATTTGACCTCATGACGTTAATTTTAGGCAATTTTTTCAAATAGATTTTAAAGGAATCGAACAATTGCAAATGAAAAATCTGACTTCCGAATATGAAAGGAATGATGAGACACACATTTTGTTAAGTGTTTCCCATTATGGCAATACACAAACATAATGGTTTGAATGTAATCCTCTGTAAGAAGAGCTCATTAGTGAGCAGCTAATGTATTCTGCCTGGCCGTATACAGTACTCTAGAGATATCCATACAACCAGATATGCTTCACACACTGCACTAGGTTTCAGCAAACAGAAAAAACTTTCCAAAAACATTTTATTTTAAACTGGAGGTCCAATTCCATAAATAAGGGGAATGCAATGTGAGCAATTATCTACTTTATCTGGATCTTACCTTTTACAAGTGACTTAATTTAGGTAGAGCCCTTTTGACATTGTCTTTACAAATGTTTCCTTTATTCTTAACACACACACATATTCTTAGTTACATATAGCCTATAATGGACGACAAAGGTAGCAGTACTAGAGTATACCAGTAGTGTCGTTCGTACATGGTGGGCCTATAGATTGCAGATACACACATACCTGTGCGTGACAGCTGTGTTTGGCTCACCAAATCACTTCCTTCTAGGAAAGGAAAGTAATGACAGGACTGGCATAAAAAGAGTAAAAGTCGGAAAAATTCTTTGCTCATTTTTTTGCTGTGCAAAAATTTTAAAAAGGCGTTTTCCATCAGAATTCAGAAGAAAACAATTAAATGAATCGGGCCTGTAGTATAATAATAATAATCTTTATTTTTATATAGCGCTAACATATTCCGCAGCGCTTTACAGTTTGCACACATTTCATCACTGTCCCCGATGGGGCTCACAATCTAAATTCCCTATCAGTATGTCTTTGGAGTGTGGGAGGAAACCGGAGTGCCCGGAGGAAACCCACGCAAACACGGGGAGAACATACAAACTCCTTGCAGATGTTGTCCTTGGTGGGGTTCGAACCCAGGACCCCAGCGCTGCAAGGCTGCAGCGCTAACCACTGAGCCACCGTGCTGTAGTATCAGCCAGTACAGACATCTTCCAACTACAACATTTTTCATAATATAAAAGATCCAAATGTTTCCATTTTGGACTTCAGAATACAATACTGTATCTAATAATAATCATATTAGGTGTTATTATTAGAGGTGAGCAAAATGATTTGTGATAGCCAGCTCCAATTTCTGGTCTAGTCCCTTGTTGAAGGAGGACTTCACTTCTGTGGCAGTTATCCTCGACTCAGTATCTCCTGGGCTGCGCTGTAACTTTCTTGGCCCCGTGAAGCACATTATGTTGGGATTAAGTTGGTACTGTGAATATTTTTACTCATCTCTTAATTTTGTTTACATATAGCGCCAACATATTCCACGAGGCTTTACAGATATTGCCATTACTTATTGTTCTCACTGGGTTTCACAATATAAATATTCCCTACCAGAATGTCTTTGGAATTTGTGAAGAAACCCACGCAAACTCAGGCAGAACATACAATACTTGAAGGATTGGATATCTGTTATAGAGTTATATTTGCCTTACTTGCCTACAATGTGTTTGAGCGTTATCCCATCAGAAACTTAGTTTATATGCCCTGGTGTTGTGAGTTCATTTTTCCCTTCACTGTTGAGGTCTGATGAACTCCCTCCTCTGGTGAAGGAAGGTAGTGAGGCTGATTACCAAACACCTGGGCAGCTAGATGATGACTGGGTGGCTGGAATTGAGGACTGGATATAAAGCAGTCGACGCCCTTCTGCCTTGCTGGTGATCCTGCTGGATTCTTGGAGACCAGTCTGATTCCTGCGTCTCAAAGCTAAGTTTTTCTACTCTGCTTTGTACACTTCAGTTTTGTTTTTGTTTTGCCTTGTTTTTTGGGAGTTCTGCCATCCCCGGCCGGGGGTGAGCTGAATTCCATTTTTGTCTCTGATCTCTTGATCTTTTGCTCTGTGTTCAGAATATACCTGAGTGCTGATTTAGTCTTTTGAAGCCTAGCGTCTTCAGGGCCTGTTTTTCCTATCAGTCGGTTGGCACATTTTGGATAGGGTTTTTGCGGATGGCAGACAGCAGCTTTCCTATCCTGTCCTATTTTAGTTAGCTTGGGCCCCATCATTTGCTCAACCTATCTTTCTATCTGTGTTAGTGTTTTCATCTTGCTTCACCGTCATTATATGTTGGGGGCTGCCTATTGCTTTGGGGTCTGCTCTGGGGCAGTTTAGTTTTTCCCCTTTCTGTCTTTAGGCTATGTAGTTCTCCGGCTGTGATCGAGGGGTCTAAGGCACCGTAGGAACCCCCCACGGCTACTGCTAGTTGTTGTGGATAGGTTCAGGGATCTGCAATCCGATAGCTGCCAACCTCTCTGGTTTTTCTGGACTTAGCTAGTATTTTGTTTTTTCCTCCTTCAGTGACTCATCATAACACCCTGGTAGGTTATACAAATGTCATCCTGGTTGACACCTAGGTAACAACATTCTGCTTTTAGCCAGGATGGATTAAAATTGCAAAAAAAAATTTCACACTGTGGTAAAAAGGGTACACTACTCAAACAATCCCTTCTCAATCCCCGTTCCTCCCAGTAAAACAATAACACCTTATACTCACCTCTGATGTAGGCTCTGTATCCAGCAGTGGTGTCAATGGCTCTCCCAGGGCTACTGTGACATTGTTATGTCACGCAATCCCTGCAGCCCACCAGCACTCACTTCACTATCCTATGGATGTAATTGACAACCGGAGGAAATGACAGCAGCCACATCTCCAACTTCCTCCAGGTGTCTGATTTGAGGGGAGAGTGAAGCCAGGCCAGACTAGCTACAGGGATCGTATGACAATGTCATGCGAGTCCCGGGAGAGCCAGTGCCAACACCACTAGAATGACACTGGAGACGAGTAGAAGGTGTTGTTTTTTTTATAAGGGGGAACATAGTCATGGGGAACATATTCATTGTGAACAGGTTGCTCAAGTAATGGATGAACCCTTTCATTTAATCTGTTACAATTTTACTTGAATGAGTTTCATATAATACCATGCTTCATGTAAAATCAGCTCCTATAACACTGACAACTAATTCCTGGGACAACTTTAGCCTATGAAGAGGATTTTCAGTTGTAGTCCCCTGTAGGAGGGGTTTACCAAAGATACATCTATACAGCTTCAATTGAACTTAATGTTAAAACAAGTCAGCTTGTCTGTTCCGGATATTGTTAAATACTATTGGGCAGCACACCTGAGGAGGATTCTCTCGTGGGCTTCATTATGGGCTTACAATATTTGGGCTGAAATAGAAAAGATATGGCTGGTCTGATCCATCCTAACTCCCTTTTATTGTCGACTAAGCCTATTAAGATACCATTTACTTTGTTGGGCCCGATGCAGTTTAAAAGGGGATCTGTGGCTCTCATGTGCAAGGCGTTTTGGGTTGGTCTCCCCCAATTCCCCAATGATATCTTTTATATACCAGCCTCTGGTACCAAACAGTTTGGAAAAGACAATGGTTTACCCATGGATTTTGGTAGCATTATTTATACTTGAGGATTTGGGAGATGGAAACACATTGGACGCTCTCTTGTCTGATGCTATAAAATCTAAATTAATTATAACTAATAGAGAGTTCTTTCAGTTCATGCAGATTAAGCACCTGGCATCTTCACTATATGGCTCATTGACTGTTTCCCAACCAACAGAATTTGAGAGGCTTTGTAAGAAAAGCACATTAACTAAAAGGTTAATATCAGATATTTGCAGGAACTTGGGTTCTCCTCGGACTGACACCCCTTGAAACATCCACATATGATTACATGAGAGTCTCTCCGGGGAAGGACGCTGTCTCCTCGATGCTGGCAGAATATTTGGAAAGAGGCAGATGAATATGCTATCTGCACTCTTTATAAGGAAAACCAATATAAAATTTTATGTTTTGGTATCACACTCCAGAGCTCCTGCATAGACAGATCCACCAGCTCCCAAATATTTGGTGGCATTGTTGCTCAACACTGGGTTCTCAGTTCCACATTTTCTGGTCTTTCCTTGGGCAGGCTGGATTTTGGGAAAAGGTGAAAACCTTAATAAAAAAAAAGCTCTATATGTGGAGGTTGAACTGGACCCTGCTATATACCGACTAAAAGTTTCCGCTAGAGGGACTGGGAGGAATTCGACCAGACTGCTGTTAAGTCTGTTGACGGAAGCTAGATGTTTGATTTCCCATCATTGGAGACAGACTACTCCCCCGTCTTATCAGAAGGTTTTGGATAGAACAGCAGACACCCACAGGATAGAGCACACGACAGCCTTATTGAATGCGAGTTTAGACAGATTTGAGACTGTCTGGGCTCCCTGGGACTACTTTAGGGCCTAAAACAACAGTTAGGAGCATACTGTTTTTTGAACAAGTTTCTTTTTCCCTTCCTTTCCCTAGGTGTGTGCCTCGTCTTATTTAGTATTGTAGTTTTATAAGAATTGTAATAGGTTTACGTGTTTCACCTGTAATTGCCACATAGTCAATCACCTTACCTCAAAACTACAGCAAATCACGGTAAAAAAAGAAAAAAAAAGCCTGCAGCTTTAGTATAGTTTAACGCATCACAACCACGACACACAACTACACCTGAAAAAAAATGACATTTAAATTATGAACTTGTTAAAAGGTCATTACAAGAGGTCACTGACGACAAAATCTTACATCACTGACAACGATGAATTCCCAACACAGGCTTTTCACACATCAGTGATTTCTTCTTTCACATCTTTTTCATCAGTCAGATTAGTTTCTCATGCAGTTTTCTGGAGATTTCTCAAGTCTCTTCTAGTAACCAGTCAGCACATGGATGCATTCAGTGTGATGTCTTTTTCCCACTGACCCATTCACATGAATGGGCAAGTTTTGTCAGAAAAAAAAAAACAGAATTAGCAGGTGACCAATTTTTTTATGCAGACTGTCAGGAAAATGACAGGTATGGAGATGAATATAGCCCCGGCTCCCACAGAAAAATTGACAACACACTGATGACATTGACAGTGAACAACTCCTTGAGTTGAAACTTTCATAAAGGATTGTACAGCCATTCTCACACAGATTTCCAAAGTAAACACTTCAGGCTCAGGAGGTTGAAAAGCCCTACATAGTAATGTAAGAAGTTTATGGTGTGAAATCCGGTGACAAATTCACGTTCTGAAATTTAAAAACCTTTCTCAGCACATATTTGATTGTTAATGGGAAGAACAGTTTCCCGTATATTAAATTACTTTTAAAAGCTGGGAATCTGATGTCCACCAATGACAGGAGGTCACAACTAAGGTCTTTTATACACGGTAATTTATAGAGTGTGAATGCATGCACTGTGGACTTCTTTTTGCCATTTGATTCTATAAGCATGAGAACAGGTTTAAAAATAAGGTTATATGTCTTGTGTTTTGCGCATTCATCGTCCATGTAATCTTACACATTACTTTGAACACCAACATGTTAGAAGGTATGTAATCTGACCCTTCAGTAAGGTGCTTTGAGAGTCATTCTCTGTTTTACGTCATGGCTACTGTGAAAAACTATATAGAGCAGACACCAAAATCCCACACAGGGCTGTATTGTATTATTCAGGTGTTCCTATATGTTAGCCCTACAGGCAAAGTTTACATTGGCAACAAAATGCAGAACAAATCATTTATACAAGAGACAAGACAGTTTTCAAGCTTTTGTAGATCTGCTTAAATGTGTTATTTCAGTACAGAGGTGTGCAAGCCCCAAGCAGTTTTCCAGTCATATACTATTGTTCTCTATTAGAGTAGTATTGAATTATGACGCCCAGCTTAACATTGACTACTGCTTTCTACACAACCAGCAGTGCTTACACAAAGCAGTCAATTGGGTCACTCCTTCCAATTTTTGGTCACAATGGAGTTTTCACTATATGCTGACATGTCATTGTGGTTCCCTGGTGTCACAAGCCTAAATACTGTGGTTGCTGCATAGCGTCTTTGTTTCATTTTAAGTCACTGTCACACGAATAACATTACATAACATTTGTTGATCACACAAAAACACACCATTTTCCTGTTACAAGTAATTTTTTTAATGATTCCATTTCTAGATATCGCTGTTGTTTGATATTCGCTCTCCGTGTCCACCTAATGTGCCCAGCGCTGGTGGTCACACATACTCCCAGCGCTTTCCAGATGCCCGGTATGATTTTAGATGGTAGCAATGTATGTGGACATAAAGATATCGGATAGGTAGGTAAATAAGGAAGATTAAAGAGGTTTGTTACTAGAATAAACATATATAGAAGCACCAGATCATAATTCATAGAGATCTCTTACCTTTTGTGAAATTAAATGTTTAAAAAAGGGCATGTCCATTTTCTTGATAATTTAATAAGTTCTTGTATTTCCCGTAAAAGAACTGTGCTGATGCATATTTTGTCAGTCTTTATTCAACCCATGATGTTACTCCTCCTGATTATTTATGACTAAATTGACAACTACAGTTGTGGCCAAAAGTACTGACACCCCTGCAATTCTGTCAGATAATACTCAGTTTCTTCCTGAAAATGATTGCAAACACAAATTCTTTGGTATTATCTTCATTTAGTCTTAAATGAAAAAACACAAAAGAGAATGAAGCAAAAAGCAAAACATTGATCATTTCATACAAAACTCCAAAAATGGGCTAGACAAAAGTATTGGCACCCTCAGCCTAATACTTGGTTGCACAACCTTTAGCCAAAATAACTGCGACCAACCGCTTCCGGTAACCATCAATGAGTTTCTTACAATGCTCTGCTGGAATTTTAGACCATTCTTTTTTGGCAAACTGCTCCAGGTCCCTGATATTTGAAGGGTGCCTTCTCCAAACTGCCATTTTTAGATCTCTCCACAGGTGTTCTATGGGATTCAGGTCTGGACTCATTGCTGGCCACCTAGAAGTCTCCAGTGCTTTCTCTCAAACCATTTTCTAGTGCTTTTTGAAGTGTGTTTTGGGTCATTGTCCTGCTGGAAGACCCATGACCTCTGAGGGAGACCCAGCTTTCTCATACTGGGCCCTACATTATGCTACAAAATTTGTTGGTAGTCTTCTGACTTCATAATGCCATGCACACGGTCAAGCAGTCCAGTGCCAGAGGCAGCAAAGCAAACCCAAAACATCAGGGAACCACCGCCATGTTTGACTGTAGGGAACGTGTTTTTTTTTTTGAATGCCTCTTTTTTTCTCCTGTAAACTCTATGTTGATGCCTTTGCCCAAAAAGCTCTACTTTTGTCTCATTTGACCAGAGAACATTCTTCCAAAACGTTTTAGGCTTTTTCAGGTAAGTTTTGGCAAACAACAGCCTGGCTTTTTTATGTCTCGGGGTAAGAAGTGGGGTCTTCCTGGGTCTCCTACCATACAGTCCCTTTTCATTCAGACGCCGACGGATAGTACGGGTTGACACTGTTGTACTCTCGGACTGCAGGGCAGCTTGAACTTGTTTGGATGTTAGTCGAGGTTCTTTATCCAACATCCGCACAATCTTGCATTGACATCTCTTGTCAATTTTTCTTTTCCGTCCACATCTAGGGAGATTAGCCACAGTGCCATGGGCTTTAAACTTCTTGATGACACTGCGCACGGTAGACACAGGAACATTCAGGTCTCATGCTTCCTCACAATTTGGTTTCTCAAGTCCTCATACAGTTCTTTGGTCTTCTTTCTTTTCTCCATGCTCAATGTGATACACACAAGGACACAGGACAGAGGTTGAGTCAACTTTAATCCATGTCAACTGGCTGCAAGTGTGATTTAGTTATTGCCAACACCTGTTAGGTGCCACAGGTAAGTTACAGGTGCTATTAATTACACAAATTAGAGAAGCATCACATGATTTTTCGAACAGTGCCAATACTTTTGTCCACCCTCTTTTTTATATTTGGTGTGGAATTATATCCAATTTGGCTTTAGGACAATTCTTTTTGTGTTTTTTCATTTAAGACAAATTAAATGAAGATAATAATACCAAAGAATTTGTGTTTGCAATCATTTTCAGGAAGAAACTGAGTATTATCTGACAGAATTGCAGGGGTGTCAATACTTTTGGCCACAACTGTAGGTGTCACCATTCCCATTGTGACAGGTTTGTATCCCTACAGTCTGTCATTATTGGACAGAGTTAAAGTGTGGAGGAACCAGGGCTGTGGAGTCAAAGCCGTGGTGTTGGAGTCGTAGTTGGTAAAAAATGGACCAACTCCGACAATATTTAATAAATTGAGTACAGTAATACATTAGTCAGTGTAGGATGTGCTGTAATTTTTTTCATAAGAATTTGGGAAAGATATGAAATGTCCTATAAATGTCTGTTCTGTTCCTGATCTAAGGATCTCTGCTTTTAGTGGAGATAAATCTGTGCTGCACTTTATGTACATGCTCAGTAGTGACCAGTGCTGTGGAGTCGGGAGTCAGGGATATGTCCTATAAATGTCTGTTCTGTTCCTGATCTTGGCTTTTAGTGGAGATGAATCTGTGCTGCACTTTATGCACATGCTCAGTAGTGACCAGTGCTGTGGGGTCGGGAATAGGGGAAATATCCTATAAATGTCTGTTCTGTTCCTGATCTCGGCTTTTAGTGGAGATGAATCTGTGCTGCACTTTATGCACATGCTCAGTAGTGAGGAAGGCTGTGGAGTCGGGAATCAAGGGAATTGAGGAGTCAGAGGTTTGGCTTACCGAAGATTATAAAGTAGTCCAGGAGGATTATCACAAGAAGAATTCAAGTGTTCTCTCACATAGACATTTCAGGATAACTGACAGATCCTACTTGGGGATTACAAAAGGAATTGGGCCCCACAATGTATTAAAAAGGAAACATTTATATAAAGCTATGACAGTTTAATATGGCTTTACTGTAGTTTAAAGTGCCAATGATAGGATTTCGACCCAAGTGTCAAGTTGCAGGTTTTTTGTGGAATCATCTAAAAAGAAAATAAAGATGTTCTATGAATCAACTATACTAAATTTTAGCTGGTTTTTTTTTTTTTTTTTTAAAGCACTACCCCCGACCTTGCTCCATGTTTAGGGGGTCCGTGGGAGCAGTCATCCTGACATTGACTGTATTTGATTATCACCGAGCAGAAAGAATCTGTTTAGTGGTTAACACCCTGGCTTCCCTCAGTAGTGTATCTGAGATTTTTTTTATTCCTTTTTTATGTTAAGCAGACTAGCACAGAAAAGTTTTGACCGTGGCCTTAGGATTACACTATGTACTCAATCCCACCCCACCACCCTCCATTATACCAGTTATTCTAGTTACAATTATGTTACAACTTGACCATTTAGCTGCTCATATGAAAGGCAGTATGCCTGTGTGTGCTACTCAAGCTCCTTAGGCTCTTTATCACCTTTGACACAACGATGACGGCAGCAGCGGCAATTACTTTCTTGCTCAGTCAGAAAAATGTATTTTCATTATCAATTGCAATTCTTTACAAGACACAAGGCACCATATTTCTACCAAAGTCACCCTCTCATTATTAGGTCAGGTTCAGATGACTATTTTTAGTTAGGGAGTGTAACAAACTAATATTAGTGTATGTGCAAGTGCACATGGGCACAGCATGGACTATTCTCTGGAAAAATAAAGAAAACTTGGCACTCAACTTCTACAATATTTTTTGGATTTTTTAATGCAGCCAGAAAATAATAGATGTTTCAGCCTCACTGGCCTTCATCAGTAACAGACTGCAGTATAGTAGTTACTGTATATACTCGCGTATAAGTCGAGTTTTTTCAGCCCAAAAAATGGGCTGAAAAAGACCCCCCTCGACTTATACGCGAGTCAAGCAAGTTTTTAAGTCAAACTTACTTTTCGGGAGGTGTTGCGGGGACGCGGCAGTCCGGCCAGCACACGGCGATGTCCTCCGCATTGCTCCGGCGCCATGTCTTCTTTATGAGTAGCCGCGGTTCGGCCCGCCTCCCCCGCCGGCTCTGCAGAGCTGTAGTTTTCTCTCTGACTGGTGAATCACCAGTCAGAGAAGGTACGACGAATGTAATTGGCCGTTCTTGGCCGCCTCCCCCTCCGGCTCTGCAGCGATGAAGCTTTCTCTCTGACTGGTGAATCACCAGTCAGAGAACTTAGGAGAAATGCAATTGGCCGCTCTGGCCCGCCTCCCCCTCCGGCTCTGCAGCTCTAACTTTCAATTCCTCTGTCCTGCATTCCCACCCCCACCCCCTCCCTGCTCTGATTCTCATATGCAGCTGTGTGCTGAAAAGAGCGGAGGTGAGGTGGGTGGCTGGGTTTTCCTCTAGCACGGCCCGTACGGAGCCTGCTATGAGGTTATGACATACTGTATTAAAAAAACAATAAAGTGAAAGGCTTGTTAGCCTGTCATAAGTTGCCTCTCTCTCTCAGCCTCCCGCTGTCTCCCACTAAGGCTGCATTTCCCACCCTCGACTTATACACAAGTCAATACATTTTTCCCAGTTTTTTTAGGTAAAATTAGGGGGGTCGACTTATACACGAGTATATACAGTAATCGCATTCAGTGTGATAATAGAAGTGACACCATAGTCGCTTTAAATGTGCCTGGTCATGCACTAGGCGCTGGGCATGGAGCCTGAATCAAATAGTACCTGGGTGGGGGTGTCAGCGTGCAGACGTCAGCCACACAGTATCCACAGTAGGCTGACCAACAGTGGATACTGTGTGATTATCCAAAATAACAGAAGCCTAATAGACAAAATGCTTCATGAAAAAAAAGGGGGTAATGTGGTGGTGTGGCCGATTTCAATGTATGAAAGGGAAGCCTTTCGACAACTTAGGAATGACACATGCTACAAAAAACTAACATTCAACCCCACCTTTAAATTTAAAAGGGAGCTGCAGTATATTCTTGATCAAGCTTTTGATAAGGCACCATCACCAAGGATCTCGGACCATCTGATACCTCTTTATCCCAAAACAGCATGCATATATTTTATACCGAAAGTTCATAAAAATGCCTCCTCTCCTCCTGGACGTCCCATTGTCTCGGGCAATGGGAACTTATGCGAGACTATTTCCAAATTTCTGGATTTTTATTTGAAGCCTCTGGGTAGCCGACCTTCCCTCCTATGTAAAGGATTCTGGGGACGTTTTGAAAAAAAATCGATGGTATCCCCCTTGAAAAAGATATGTGGCTAGTCACCATGGATGTGGAGGCGTTATACACATCAATACAGCATCAGGATGGGATTATGGCCACTAAAACTTTTTTGTATATGTCCGAGCACAATCCGGATTTCATCGAATTCCTGCTTTTGTTGTTGAAATTCACTCTGGAGCATAATTTTTTCATTTTTAAACAGAGTATTTATTTACAACAGCAGGGGACCGCAATGGGTGCTGCCTTTGCATCTGCCTATGCAAATCTTTTCATGGGCATGTGGGAACGAGAAATTTTTCTCACCAAACCCATTGCACATATCGAGGGGGTCTTGCTCTGGGTCCGCGATATCGATGACATTCTCATGATATGGCAGGGCTCAGAGCGGGACCTCCTTGATTTTGTTGGGACATTAAATGATAACAAGCTGAACATTAAGTTAACATGTAAATATAGTCAGTCCTCCATTGACTTTCTTGACATTTTGATTACCAACCCCTCGAGTGGTTTCTTGGAAACCAACATCTTCCGCAAAGAAACATCTGTTAACTCGCTCCTCCATGCCTCCTCCTCCCATCCCTGCTCTCTGATAAAAGGTATACCTAAGGGTCAATTCCTTAGGGACAAGAGAATTTGCTCCAAGGAGAATAACTTCATTGAGCAAGCAGATGATTTGTTTCATAGGTTTCAGGAAAGGGGTTACTCGCGAAGATGCATTAAAAAAGGTCTGCAAGCAGCAAAAAAACTGATCGTAATGAGCTTTTGAAACCACATTCTAAACCTGTTCAAGATTCAAAGGTAAGGTTTATCACGACTTTTAACACTAATTGGCGGGGCATGCAGGATTCCCTAAAGAAATTCTGGCCCATATTAAAAGAAGATAGATGTTTGGCTAAATGTCTTTTAGACTATCCATCCATCACTTATACAAGAAATCACCTAATTTAAAAAATCATATTGTCCGAAGTTATTATCCCGGTCCTCAACCGGGGAGGGCTTTTGGATCCAGGGGTCCTCTTTGGGGCTTCTTCCCATGCGGTAGTTGTATTGCATGCCCCAATATGGCACGAGCCACTACATTTGAATCCAGCAATGGTGAGACTTTTTCGATTACGCAGCACATCACCTGTGATTCTTTTGGAGTGGTGTATTATGCCCATTGTCCATGCCCCAAAATCTATGTCGGGTTAACTTCAAGGCCTTTAAAGACTAGAATTAGGGAGCACTATCGCGACATCGTGAATGCCGCAGATATACAGGATACCTCCTCTCTAAAACCGATACCACGGCACTTTAAATTAATGCACGATTGTAATGCTAGTCTGTTGAAGGCCTTTGGAATAGATAAGGTGCATGTTGATGTTAGGGGTGGTGATTGGAGAAAGATGCTTGCACAATTGGAAGCACGATGGATATCCAGGATTCATTCTACACAGCCTGATGGTCTTAATGAGGTTATCAGTTTCGCACCTTTTTTGTAGTTTTCTGTTATAAGCTCTGTTTTTCTTTCTCCCCCTTTATCCTTTTTATTCTTTGTTTTAATTTTGATTTTTTTAGATGTCTTGAAATATAGCTGCCTCTGCTTCTGGCTGAATATCAATGTGGATGTGGCGTTCCAAGTCTGCCCTTTCCCCTGCATTGTTTGGAGGAAATCCCATGGTTCCACGCTTGCCCCTTTTCTAGTTGTCGCATTTGAAAGAAGATATTATTATTATATTATATATTACATGTCTCACATCTTTTATACATTATGTGGTCGTTTATCACATATGGGCTTGGATGTCCTTTTTTCCT
The DNA here is from genome assembly GCF_039654945.1 of Dendrobates tinctorius. Lineage (NCBI taxonomy): Eukaryota > Metazoa > Chordata > Amphibia > Anura > Dendrobatidae > Dendrobates > Dendrobates tinctorius. The sequence continues at coordinate 65,702,089 of NW_027361698.1, forward strand.
TTCCTCCTCTTTTGGGGGACTCTTTTTAAATATATTTATTGTGATTATTTCACTAATATGACATTTTTCTAGTGGCACTGCATTGTTTCACTAATTTAGCACTTTTCCTGTTCACTCAATATATATTCACTTAATTTAATTTATCGTGTTATTGGTATTGTATTATATGTTTTAATATGTAACTAAATTTATCGTCCACATTTTTAGTCCCCTTTTTTCCCCTTCATAAAGGGCATATTCTTATTTGGAAACATAGGGAATCTTTACCTCTATTTAGCGCATGTATTTTTCATTCCCTTCCTGTTTTATTCTGGATGATGTGGCGTTTCCTGTGCGTGGTCCGGTCTCTGGCGTCGTCATGGCGACGCGTCCCTGTGCTGCCGCCTCCCCTCTCCTGCTCTGATGCGTCGAGTTTGGAGGAGGCGCGGCTTCACACGGCGCCGATCAATGACGATGCTTGCCCGGTCTCTGGCGTCGCGTCCCTGTGCTGCCGCCTCCCCTCTCCTGCTCTGACGCGTCGAGTTTGGAGGAGGCGCGGCTTCACATGGCGCCGATCAATGACGATGCCTGCCCGGGCCGCGCACAGGAGGCACCCATCACTGCCGCTTCCCCGTTCACTCCACTGCTATATAAAAGAATGCAAAGGCAGCCTAATTATGTTCCCCTTTGAGAAAGCTAATGCGAAACGCGCGTCAGGGGTCTCCTGCCAGCACCTTAAGGTAAATATGCTTTAGCAGCAACCTTTTAACATTGCCTGGATATATGCTGGGTTTATGTTTTTATTGCCACTAGTGCATATGCATGCTATATTACCCAGTATCCCCAATTTGGCTTGTCTTTTGCACTCCCATGTGCTTTATTATATTTGGCACCTCTATATACCATTGCGTTTTTACTAATAATCATGCATTCCTGTGGCTTTACTGTTTGCTAGGGAATTATAAGACTATAATATATGCAGCATTGCCATTTGCCCTAGGTACGTTTTTTTTTGTGTGTCACGTCCCCCGCATAATTATGTCTCTATATATCTATGGATTTTTTCTGTGATATTTTATTATGTCATAATAAAGTTTGAATTTTTAGGCATTGCTTCCTTCTTATTGTTGGATAGTGGATACTGTGTGGCTGACGTCTGCACGCTGACACCCCCACCCACCCAGGTACTATTTGATTCAGGCTCCTTGCCCAGCGCCTAGTGCATGATCAGGCACATTGAGGCTGTGTTCACACACAGCGTTTTTTTAGCGGTATTTTTAGCGGTTTTGCCAATAAAACCGCTAAAAATAAGCTTCCCATTAATTTCTATGACTTTTGCACTTTTTGTGCATATTGATGCGTTTTTTACCGCGAAAAAAACACATCGCGGTAAAAAACGCAGCATGCTCATTAATTTCGCAGATTTTTCCGCGTTTCTGCCTAGTTCAATGCGTTTTGAAAACGTGCCGGAAAAAAACGCATCAAAACCGCGCAAAAAACGCGAAGACAAAAAAGGCGTGGTTTCTGGGAAGGGAGTCAGGTTTTTGAGCAGAAATTTTCTGCTACGTGTGCACTTAAGGCCCTTTTACATTTAGCGATGCACCAGCGATCCGACCAGCGATCCCACCCGGTCAGGATCGCTGGTGCATCGCTAAATGATCGCTAGTGAGCTTTCATACAGAAAGACCTCACAGCGATTCAGCAGCGACGCAGCGCACGATACTTACCATTCACACACAGCGATCCTGCGTCCTCCCGCCCGCCTCCAGCGTCGCTCGTCGTCACAGCAGGAAGTCTCAGCAGGAAGCGCCCGACGAGAAATGGAGCCGGACATTCTTGCGCGATCAGCGATGGACAGCGGGGGAGCCGGTCGCTGGTAAGTATCACACATAGCGATATCGCTAGCAATATCGCTATAACGTCACAAAACCAGTGACGTTTTAGCGATATTGCTAGCGATATCGCTTAGTGTAAAACCCCCTTTAGCCTTAATGTGACTATGGTGTCACTACTATTATCACACTGAATGCGATTAACTACTATACTGCAGTCTGTTACTGATGAAGGCCAGTGAGGCTGAAACATCTATTATTTTCTGGCTGCATTAAAAAAAATCCAAAAAATATTCTAGAAGTTGAGTGCCAAGTTTTCTTTATTATACATGTATGGTGTGGGGCCCTACTTGAGCACCTTCTGAAGTTGTGCATACTGTGTTTTTCCTATTCTCTGGAACAGTCTGGATACATATAGCAGCCATTCATGGGAGAGTTTGACAACATCAGCATGCTTGTGTTTTTTTTTTGCTTTTTTTTTTTTAAGTGTTCAACATCCATATAACAGCAGAACTAATAACGGCAGCCCAGCTATTGATTAATAATCACCAGATTAATGTGGATGAATGCCCCTAGTTTCCTGACTCTCCCCTCAAAGATATGCTGATAGTAGAGAGTAGGTTCGGGTAGTCTGATTTCAAAACACTCCATCCTTTTGATCTCCAGCTAGATAAGCCGCTGCCATGACAGCTTGGCAGGGGCTGTCCTCACTCTCCTCATGACACATCATTCATATGTATGCCATCTAATGCAAATAAATTTATATAAATTTATGCAATGTGATCTTCTGGATTTTATTTTTGATATTCTATCTCTCAATGTTAAAATTAACCTACCCTTAAAATTATAGACTGTTCATGTCTTTGTGTGTGGGCAAACTTACAAAATGAGCAAGGAATCAAATACTTATTTCCCCCACTGTATGTGGATGACAGAGAGACATCATCCACTTCCAAGAAGTTAGAAAAGGAGTCGCTGATCACAATCTGGAAACACCCATCGGACCAGACGGCGCAATGTATGGTATATGCAGCACAAGTATAAAACACTTCTTTTGAGGAATGCAAGGACACGTCTGAGGATACAAAGGAGTTGACGGAATCCCATTCTTATGATCTTAAAAGTGATGGGCATAGTTTATAAGCGAATAAACTCAGGTTCCCTTTAAATAAACCATTATGACCTGTGCAAACAGAATTTTCTTTTTTATTTTTTTTTAAATCATCTTCGATCTGGCTTTAAGACGACTATACAGAGCAGTTTGCTGAGGATGACGACACAAATGTTTTTGACAGACATACACCTTTAAGTTACTGACCAGGACTTTCTAGAGATCAGAATTGCATTCATTTTGGACACTTGATAAAAGGTGGTTAGATCTCCATTATAACACTTCTTCTCCAAACATGTAATTCATACTTGGGAACAATGGATATTGTCATTCTGTCATCTTTTCAGGTAATCTACAGTATAAAGCCCTATCCTGCAACTTAAGTCAAATGGGTCATATAATGCAAGTCAAATGTAATAAATAACAAGTTATTGTTCACAGCGCACTGCAATAATTCTCCAGACAATAGTGGCATCCAGTACGAAGTGTAGAGACTAAAGAAAACAGTCTTCAGAGATCAGTAAGCCGGCTAATTCTGCGCAATTACAGTAGACTAAAAAATATCAGATGTTTATATCAAAGTTAATAAATAACATCCAACTGCCGCCATTTAACTCTGACATAAGGAGGACCTTTACATGATCAAAGAGGGGCTTCCCCCTTTCATTTGGCTCCCAAGTAACACCACTAAGGAGTGCAGAAGCGCCTCAGTCAGCCGGTGTGACCTAGAAGGACCCCACAGCTGTATGTACATGCCACACATCACAGCAGACTATCATGTTGTATGTCATTATGACAAAGAAAAAGTGTAAAAAAAAAAAAAATCTTTTTCTTTTTTTAAATGTGATTGCTTACACATGACTATAATTGACTAAATAATTATGGCAATTTAACAGGTTATTCAGTGTGAAATCAACAAAATACCCTATGTGCTTAAATATTAGGCACATGAGCATTTTGACAATAGCATCACATTTTATGCATATTTTCCCACTCCAAGCTGTATATACTTGAAGGCTTATTGGATAAAGCTAATCTGATGATGTGCATTTGTGCAATGTGGACGGCTGTGGCCTAAGGATATCACCACCCTATATCAAGGTGTGCAGAATTATTGGGCGGCTTGTTGTCACAAATTGCTAAAAGTCTTACAGAGGGAGGCAGCAATCTTGAAGTTACTAAGATATTGGGGTGTACTCATAGAAACATAAAAAAGCTTTGTTGGAAATAGTCAACAGGTTACAAAAAATGACGCACATTTACTGTCAAAGATTTCAGAAGGATTAAATGTTAAGCGACCAGAAAGCCATTATCCTCCAGTGCAGGGCCGGTGTCAGCACCTGCGAATGCCTCCCCCCACTTGGCTCAGGGCCCCGGTACTTGCAATACTTACTTCTTCCCAATCTTCAGCATCTTCTGATTGATGTTTCAGATCAGAGGGTGGGATGACAACAAGTCTGCACGCCCTCTGCCTGAATCGTTCCAGAGCACCTCTCCGCTGACGAGTCCAGAGCAGAGCAGCGGCCAGTGAGAAGAGTATTTCATTTTTGTTTGAAGCATTATATGGGGCCCATCATATACTGGAGCATCATTTGGGGCCCATCAAATACTAGAGCATTATATGGGGCCCATCACATACTGTATGGAGCAATATATGGGTCCATTATTCTGTATGGATCATTATATGGGGTCCATTATACAGGATGACGGAATATATGGGGCACATTCTGTATGGAGCATTATATGGGGTCCATTATATTGTATGGAGCATTATATGGGGTCCATTATATTGTATGGAGCAATATATGGGGCACATTATTATGTGTGGAGCGCTATGTGGTGCCCATAATACTGTATGGAGGACTATACTGTTCGGTTTCTGAGCTACTGATATCACTCATGTAATGAGGCAAACAGCACTCCTTCCCTTCCAAGTCTCGTTGTATGGCTTAGCAGTACTGTATAACCACATTCTACATTCAGCAGAAAGTGTGGGACACATTTTGGTGTCATTTTTACCCATTTCCCAGTGTGAAAATGTAAAATCTGGGCTAAAACTAAATTTTGGTGGTAAAAATATAATTTTTTTCTTGACAGCAGAATGGTATAACATTCTGTGACCCACCTGTGGTGTCAATATGATCATATGATCACTGCACTCCTACATTAATTCATTGAGTGGTGTAGTATGTAAGATCTGGTCTCTTATGGGAGGTGGTGTTCTGCCATTTTGGCACCTCAGGGTCTCTGCTAATGTAAAATGCCACCCTAAAACCAGACCAGCAAAATCTGAACTCCTACTGTATATGGCGATTCTTCCCTTCTGAGCTGTGCACTGCGCCTTAAAAGTAGTTTTCGACCACGTATGGAGTAAAGATTACTGAGGGTATTTAATTTCCAAAAAGAGGTTTGGTAACTTGTGGGGGTTTTCATCTGTTTAGGCACATCAAGAGCTCTCCAAACGTGACATGACACCTGAAGACCATTCTATCAAAGTCTGCATTCCAAAACGTCACTCCTTTTCTGAGCCCTGCTGTGTGCCCAGATAGTAGTTTACCCCCACATGGGGTATGGGCGTACTCAGGAGAAATTGCACAAAAAAAAATTGGGTTCCATTTTCTCCTGTTACTTTTGTGAAAATAAAAAAAAAATTGGCATAAAAATAATTTTGGGGAAAAATTGTGATTTTTTTTTTAATTTTCACCGCACAACATTATAAACTTCTGTGAAGCATCTGGGGGTTCAAGGTGCACACTAAACATCTAGATAAGTTCCCTGAAAGGTTTAGCTTCCAAAATAGTGTCATTTGTGGAGAGGCTCTCCAAATGCAACATGACGTCTGCTAAGTATTCCAGCAAATTTTGAATTCAAGAAGTCAACTGGCGCTCCTTCCCTTCAGAGCCCTGCATATAGGGTATCAGTATGCTCAAGAGAAAATGCACAACAAATTTTGAGGTCTGTTTTCTCATGTTACCCTTTTGAAAATAAAAAAAATTGGGGTCTAAAGTAAAATTTCTGTGAAAAAAAAGTTAAATGTTCATTTTTTCCTTCCACATTCCATCAATTTCTGTTGAGCACCTGAAGGGTTAATAAACTTCTTGAATGTGGTTTTGAACACTTTTAGGGGTGTAGTTTTTGTATTGGTGTCACTTTTGGATATTTTCTGTCATATAGACCCCTCAGTGTCACTTCAAATGTGATGTGGTCCCTAAAAAAAAATGATTTTGTAAATTTTGTTGTAAGAAAAAGAAAATCGCTGGTCAACTTAACTCCTCTCAAAAAAAAAAAAAAATAGGTTTCAAAAATTGTGGTGATGTAAAGTAGACAAGTGGGAAATGTTATATATTACCTATTTTGTGCGCCATAACACTGATTTAAGGGCAAAAAATAATTTTAAAATATAGCAAAATTTTCAACATTTTTGCCAAGTTTTCATTTTTTTCACAAATAAACGCAAATTTAAGAAATTTTACCACCAACATGAAGTACAATAGGTCAGACGAAAAAAAAAATCAGAATCAGTGGGATCCACTGAAGCGTTCCAGAGTTATTAGCACAAAAATTGACATTGGTCAGAATTCAAAAATTTGGCCTGGTCATGAAGGTGAAAACAGGCTTGGGGGCTGAAAGGGTTAAAGAGGAGTTACATGGAGCTTTTCAGGTTGATGATGGACTCAAAAATCAAATATGATTTTTATGTAGGACAATGTTCTATGCATGCATTTAAGTACTCCATGGTTGGGTGCCAGTAAAGGCATTAAATATGGAAGAATAATGACATGGCCACTTCCTCACCTAACCCTATTGAGAACTTGTGGACCCTTCTTAAACGTGAGATTTACAGTGAAGGAAAACAATTACCTCTCAATGGATATGGTTGGTGCGGACCAAAAAAGTTGATTATCAACAGATTAAAGGGAACCTGTCACCAGTTTTGGCATGTGTCAACTAAAACTATCACCTTTTTCAGAGACTGTGCTGCATTCCATAATTGGTTATAAAACCCAGGACTACCCCTGTATCTAGGTCGTGCTCGGATATTATGTTTGTGTCCCCATGGCTGCATAATTCGCGGCTGTTAGGCTGGTTTCACACTTGCGTTTTTTTGCGCTGTTTTTTAGCGCAAAAAAACACATGCGTTTTTTTCCCTATACTTTAACATGGGTGCGCATGCGTTTTTTTGTAGTGTGCGCTCGGGCACACAAAATGCATCCTGTTGCATTTTCTGTGCGTCCGACTTGCCCAAAAAAAACGCATGCGCACGCAATGCGTTTTTTTTTTTCAGCAAAACACCCATTAAAGTGTATGGGTGCGCATACGTGCACATTGTAATGCGCAAGTATGCGTTTTTAAAAAACGCACTAAAACCCGCAAAAAAACGCACACAAACGCATGATGCGTTTTTTTCATGCGTTTGTGTGCGCAAAAAAACACGCAGCAAAAAACGCAAGTGTGCAAGTAGCTTTAGACAGCCGCGACACATGTGGGGATTGCCTGTTTGTTAGGCAATCCCGACATGTGTTGCATCTGTCTCACAGCCGCGAATCATGGAGCCGCGGGGACACAAACATATTCTCTGAGCACGCCAAAGATAATCTGATAACATCCAAGCGTGATCGGATCACAATTTATCTGAGCATGTTTGCTCATCACTATTAAAATCCCTTTGCCAATCTCTTCATTTTAAGCATTTATTTTGACAAAGTCAAAGTCAAAATTCTGTATTCGCAAGCACAAAAAAGCATACAATACAATCTGCATATACTATTAAATCAAACTGATGAGGCAAGGACACTTACTATGAAAATTCATGGCAAAATGACAGTAAAAAACATTTTTGAAGGTTTTGCAGATCTGCAAATCTCTAGCTCGACATTCGTTGAAATATTTCAATGAATTATCAAAAGGAAAGATGTTAAAAAAATATTATACAACCTTTCTGACAGGGATTTTTATAGTAAGTAGACCAGCCCAATCAGGTCTACTAGGTATATTTGAAAATGAATACAATCTTAAAAAAAAAAAAAAAAAAAAAGCAAGAGCAGATAGTTAGGACATATTTCAAACTGGTATGTTTATGAAAAAAAATAATGGTAAATGTCAAGTAAAGAGATTTCTCTGTTCTTCACCATCACAGACCTCTCACAGATCACCTTATAAATGCATCTCCAAAATGTAGTTGAGAGACTACAATAAAATTAAACACAATCAGATCCTTAAAGTATCTTCTGTAACCTTATAGTTGTGTATAAAGTGCACAAACTCACTAAGGTCATGCAAGAAACAAAATCACTGGGAAAAAAAGAAACCTCATGAATTGGCCAGATATCCAACCGGTGAATTATTCATTATTAACGGAGAACAATCCATGTCTGACAAAAGTTTCCTATGGGGATACAGTAACGTATAAGGGGGATATGCATTGTAGAAGACTGCCGTTACATGAGCTGCAGAGTGAAACAGAGAGAAAGATTCTCCAGATAAGTGTCAATAGCTGAATACCCTAACCTCTCTTGTGACAAGTCTCTATCTCCCAATGCAATCTACTCCCTACTGGGAGATAGAAAAAGAACTAAAATTAGTTCTAAGCAACAAAAAGGTTTTGTTTGGAAAAAATGATTCTCGGTTTCCAAAAGAAGAAGAAAAAAAAACTGAAAACAATAGTGCGGCGACAATGCTCCGATAGCAAATTTTACAGCATATTAACGACAAACCCAACACAAAAACGATAAAATGAAAAGTACTCTGCAAGATGATGTTCGCCCGAGCTGATTAGAACAATGGTTGTACTTCTGAATGGAACCACTGATTTTACCATATAGTGTACCGGAAAAAAGGGAGAAAAATCCAAGTGCAATTCCACAAGTTTATTTATTTATTTACCATGTTCACTACATGGTAAAACTGACCTGGCAATTGGATTCTTTAAGGTCAGTATGAACACGTAGACACCAAACATGTATAATTTATTTTTTGAGTGATTGAAAAAAATTGTACAAAAAAAAGGTTTTTTTTCGTTTGTCGTCATTTTCCAAGACCAGTAATGCTTTCATTTTTCGTGATCTGGGTGACACCTTATTTTTTTCACCCCGAGCTGATGTTTTTATTGATACCATTTTGGGGCTTTAACCCTGCTAGGAAAAGGGGTCTTCTGCAGAACCCCGTCTGTCATGACAGCCCATCCATGCCCTCCCCCGATAAAGTGACAGGGGCACTGTTGAATCCCACTGTCTACTCCGATCCACCCTTGGCTGTTACAGGCACATGACAGCTAATTAAATCAGCTGTCATGTGCTGAGAAAGATGCGGGTTCAACGATGGAGCGCGCATCAAAATCAGAGACACAACGTATGATGTAAATATGTGACAGGTCGTGAAGGTGTTAAAAGTGGTTATCCAAGCTTGGGATGAAAGTCTATAGTCAGAATTTGGATTCCTGACAGTGTCCTGTGTGCATGCTTTTAGGATTCTCCGATATTGCCGCTGAGAGCTTCATATGACCAGAAGTATGTGATTTGCCTGCTTGCAGTCACATCGCGACTAGACATGCACGTCTTCAGTCTCAATAGATGAGCAATTGGAGAAGAAAAGCACATCTAGCCAAAATGTGAGTGGAAGTGTGCAAATTGTATTGCTTGCAGTCATGTGACCGTCCGCTCTCACCGGCAATGCCAGAGAATCCTGACAGCATGCACTCTGCAGAATCCTGCAGCCACAAAGAGTGACAGCAGACTCATCCCAGCCTGGACAATCCCTTTAAATCAGGTTTTTACATTACATTTTTTTTTTCATGTGTTCTGATAATTTTATTTTTAAATTCAGATCACTCTTAATATCTATATAAATTAGAAATAAAACATGTTGTAATGTTCACAATGGTCATTAGGCCTATCATTAAAGTTCTACCTCTTGTTCTTCGCATGGACATTAGCAATAATAGACTGACTCAGACACTTTCCGCTTATACAGAAGTATAGTGTAGGAGTGGGACACCACCCTCTTGTATGAGCAGTACTTGGCACAATATACATCACTATGTACAGATAGAGACGGCATCTTATTCATCTATCTACCCAGGTCATTGTTCTAAAAATGTGCGATTGAGGAAAATGTCACATTTGCCCTTGGCGCCCCAGTCCGATACTGGCAGTAAAAAAGCGGAAAAGATTCTCGGTTTATTGCTTATGTGCAAACAGAGTAAAAGAACGTGTTCATTTGCATTCCAGACAAATGCAGGCCTAAAGTATGAATAGGAAGTCCTCAGAATCAGGGGATTTGTAAATTGGAGCCCCATAGTAAAATCACATGGGGAAAAAAAAGGGTACATAAAAATATGAAAAATCTATATATTTATGCTAACACATTATTTTAGTTCTTCATTTTTCATTTTCCACCAGAAAAGATTTCAGCTTAATTTTCCATCGAGTTGTACAGATTATAGGTCACATAAAAAGTGGGAAAAAAAGTTCTGAAATCAATTCTCTGTTAATTTCATAAGTGGAATAGGATAAAGAAACGGGTTCACTTGCATTTTAAAGGGCATCGTTTCTCAAAAACACAAGTTATTTTTTCAAACCACGAGTTTTCCAATGATAATTAAATTATCTCTATGTGTATATTAGAGGGCTGATTTAATAATACTACGGGCAATAGAGATGAGTGATTGTCTGGTGCAATCCCGGTCGTTGGTCCAGGAGCTGCATGATTTTCCTTACTTTCTTCTGAGATCGAAGGCTCGGCTTATGATTAACTGGGCTGGTGAGACGTCACCCATGCGCCGCTCGCAACATGGATAATGAAACGTTAGGGCAGCAAATCAATCACTGCATCGAGAACCCAAAATCTCAGGAAATTTGCTCAGCTCCTGTTCAAGGGGTATGTCTTCTTTTACTGTCTAAATATCCTTTATATAGATGCTAAGAAAAGAGGATATGTAATATGGTTCAGCCCTAATATTTTCTTCCGTAGAAAATCCAACGGAAGAGGATGTGCTAAATGTTTTAAGGAGTATAATATTTTTTATTAATCAAGTTGACTAGATTAATAAAACAAAGAGGAACACATTGTGAGCTATGTAATAAATAAAATAAATACAAATAATAAATAAAGGGTCTGGACATAAACACCTTTTCAGGCCTGGTCATTAGAGGGGTTAAAAAGCGAGCTTACATGAGGTTACATGACAAGCATGTGCTAGGTGGAGATGAGCGGGTCTTTTGAAATCTGAATTTGCCGACTTCACTGCATTTTTCCCAATTAGATTCACTAAGAATAACATTTCTGGAAATCTCAATATTTAAAGGCTTGTAACTGTTGGGAAAATACATGTAGGGGAGAGGAGGAAGAGAGAACCCTACTGACCATAAGAGCTTACACTCTGTACGAGAGCGGGAGAGAACCCTGTTGGCCACAAGAGCTCAAACTCTATACAAGAGCTGGAGAGGACCCAATGATCATAAGATCTTACACTCTACGGGATAGAGAGACATGGAGGATCCTGTTGGCCATAAGCGCATGACTCTGGAGATGGAAAAACAACACTACAGTACAACGTGTGCTCCACTGAGAGTCGCTGATCTGTGATATCCCAGGTGCTGACCACCACTGTACAAGGTATGATAACCCACCAAAGGGCATTATGGGTTGGCCCACAGATCAATGGAGAATGACATTAGGCCACGCTCTGATGCATCAGTAGTGTGTAATGTCACGTGTTATGAGCTCATTTTCTGCTCCACCAGCTGGGAGTTCTCCTTCCGTTCTCCCTCTGGTAGTGGACAGGAGGTAGTGAGGTTAGTTTAATTGGTAATGGTCTGCCACCTGACGAGGATAGTGATTGGATCTCTGGAGTATCAGACTGGATATAAGACAGCCAACGCCCTATCCTGTTGGTGATTCAGTCTGTTTCTCAGGTCTTGGACTTCAGCTCTGCTCCAGTCATCTCAAGTTAAGTTTGTTTTTTGCTAATGTTCACACTTGCTCTTGTTGGTCAACTCAGTTTTTGTGGTGGTCAGACAGCCCGGCTGGGCTGTGCTGAATTTCCACTCTTATTTATCTGTATTTGCCAATTTGCCTTTTAGTCCTTTATTAGATTGGAATATTCTGAGACAGAGCAAAAAGAGGCCAGAGTGCTGATATAGTTGGAGAAGTCTAGTGACTTCAGGGTTAATTTTGTTATCAGAAGCGTTGGACATTTTTGGTAGGGTTTTTTGGCAGATTGCAGACAGTATCTTTCCTTTCCTGTCCTTTCAAGTTAGTTTGGCCCCATCGTTTGCTCAGCCTATTTTTCTGTCTTTGTTTGTGTTTTCATCTTGCTTCACCGTCAATACATGTGGGGGGCTCTTTTTCCCTTGGGGTCTGCTCTGGGGAGTTAGTTTTCCTCTTTTCTCACTTTAGGCTTATTTAGCTCTCCGGTTGTGGCGAGGCATCCAGGACCACCGTAGGCACGCTCCACGACTGCTTCTAGTTGTGTGTTAAGATCAGGGCTCTGCAGTCTGCATAGTTACCAACCTCTCTAGTTTTCTGAGACTTAGCGTGTGTTGCTTTTTTCCTCCTCGGTGACCCATTCATAACAGTCACGTGTGACTGGATACACCGCCTCCAGCAGGGTGAATTTCTATAACACCCGTGAACCTGGATACACCACCTCCAGCAGGGCGAATTTAAAGAGTTAAGGGAAACACCGGGGAAACCGTTACAATGGAGGGCCCTGCAATAGGGTACGGGGACGTGGAGACCTCCTGCACTCCCCTGAGTCAGTGTCCCTACACTCCTGACGATCCCTAGGCAGGTTCCGCACCTGGCGCCGAGCTGGATACCTCCAATCCCTAGCTCGCCCTGCACCTTATCCCTTTCTAGTGAACTGGACGGTGCAGAAACTAATCCCACCACTGCACTAATACACACACACAAGGAAAGTAACAAACAGCGAAAAACACCACTTAGCTTAGCTCTGTTGCTATTGCTCCCAGCAACAGACTATGACACCAAAGTTCAGCTTCACCCCTGAAGCTCGACACCTGAATTTGGCTTCCACCAGAAGCTATTACACCAGAGTTCCCCTGAGCTGCCAGGAACTCCTCTCTGTAGTTCCTTCCTTCACCAGACTTGGTTGGAAATGAGCAATATCACCAACAGTAAGTGAGACCACCTGCTACTCCTTTATAGGTAGGAGCCAGGGAATCACACCTGCTTCATAATCACATGCAATAACACTAGCGGCCACCGGGGGCAACTAAACTAAAGTAACCAGAGTGTAATGACCCTAACGGCCACCGGGGGCAAAACTAGAACTAAAACAACCACAGTGTAATGACCCTAATGGCCACCGGGGGCAAAACTAACTTTAAGCCAACAGCTTAAAGGAAAAAAAAGGTTACTTCTGCAAAATCTGTCATAATCCAGCCTGGATCATGACATAGTGTTTGCAATGATGCTGGGCAAGTTTTTTACTTGCGAACCAAATCTCAAAATGTTTTAATTTTGCATGAAACTGCTAATTTCAGGAAATTCCACTCTTACTTTATCCTCCGCAGATCGATTCTTTCAGCTTTAGTGCTTTTTCAACACATGGGATACAGGGGCTAACATAATAGGACTAATTACTTTAAGGTAATTGTGACAGCTACCTGTGCATGCATCTATCCCTATAGCACAGCCACCAGACTATGTTACACACTGCCAATCGGCACGGATTTGTGGATGAAGTACTGGATGGTAAGGGATTCATTAAATATAGTGACTGTCTAAAGTGTATGGCAACCTTTCCACGCTAGAGTGTTATAAAGCTAAGCATCAGTGGACCCAAAATTAATAGTGCCATTTTTGTTCATGGATGCACCAATTTGAATAAGATTAGAATGACAAGAATCAGACAAGTCCCATTTTAACATGTCTAAACCCATAGGGAAGACATGTTTCTCTAATCTCTCCTTCAAGAATCTCAGAGGCAATCGATACATCATTACCATGGATTACATGCTCTTTTCAGTGAAAAACTCTGATGAGATTAACTCATGGCATCAATCTGTAACAAGATTTCAGCAGACTTAATTTACTTATAAGATTACAGCTTTCCCTTGAAAGATTTGTTGGGCGTACACAGATTTTCCACAGCACCAAACCTCCTCGATGGTTTCATCACACCTCCCTGGCAACGTGCTATCTTCTGACATGCCTCATGTTCACGTTCCACTGGGACACAATCCTATACGACAAATACTCCACGGAAATGGCTCGGAATGACGATGCGATGGTTGAATTGACCTCAAGGCATTTACATTACAATTATAAGACAGGCTGTGCCATGGTGGCATTATGTGTAATATATTTGTAGATTATTAAAAGTGATGAAAAGTGAAAACTGTGACATTAAATTAACTGCTCTTATCTGTCATGACGTCCGCATTCCCACGGATGTTTGAGCTTATCATATAATAAAGCTTACAACTGACTGGTTTGCATACGGGTCACTGGGAATAATGACACATGGCGTTCTGCTAGTGTTTCAGGGATTTTCTCTCTACAAGTATTACTCCATCACTAAAGCGCATTGGGCAAGTCCTTGTGACATAAGACAAGAGCCTGGGTGCTTCCTGACAAGCTACTAACGGCAGATAATGACAGTGCCATGCTACACTTACACAGCATGTGTAAGATCATAACAAAGAGTCACAAATGTAATGCCAATTTGCTGAAATAATACGACTGGATTAGAAGGCATACCATTAAAGGATAAGTTATTGGTTTATTTTAACCAGGTGTTAAAAAAAATTCCTTTATAATGTGACGTTTGTTGTATCTTTAAGGAACACCAAGCATAGAAAATACAGATGACATATTCCAGCACTCCCTTTTGTTCTATTTCACCTTGTATAACAAAACTGGTCGTACGCCTTTAATAGCGGTTGCCCAAACTCTCATTGGACGAGCAGCTATTGCTCCCAACTCGCCTAATTAGACTTGTATATCAGAACAGAAAGCAATATTATATTGTAAGTATCTAAGTTCAGCATCAAAGAAGAAAATATGTGTTAGGAGCACCTACTGGGTCTATCAGTACAGATGCCCCCTTTAGGGGCCCAATGTGAAAGGAACCACATAGTGACACAAGTACTGCGATAAGAAATAGGTTAAAACAAAATGTTGGCAGAATAGTGGCTCAGTGGTTAGCATTGTAGCTCTGCAGCGCTGAGTTCCTGGGGTCAAATCCCACCAAGGCCAACATCTGCCAGGAGTTTGTAAGTTCTCCCCGTGTTTGTGTGGGTTTCCTCTGGGTTCTCCGGTTTCATCCCACACTCCAAAGACATACTGATAGGGAATCTAGATTGTGAGCCACAATGGGGACAGTGATGATGATGTGGAATGGCGCTATATATATATATATATATATATATATTTAAAATGCAAATCATTTCATACACATTGTTCACTAGAAGAGAAAAAACATGGTAGACCAGTAACAAACACCTGCTCTATTTACCCAAAGCCAGGATAAATACAATTACATGAGGGAGGTTGAAAAATCCAAAAATTAGTGTCACATGAGCGATAATTCGCTCATGCGAGATAATCTGCTCGAATATGCTAGTGGCACTCCATCAGAGACTGATCCGAGTATCATCTTTGTGTGATCGGATTCTATTGCA
Organism: Dendrobates tinctorius; assembly: GCF_039654945.1. Taxonomy (NCBI): domain Eukaryota; kingdom Metazoa; phylum Chordata; class Amphibia; order Anura; family Dendrobatidae; genus Dendrobates; species Dendrobates tinctorius. The sequence goes on from NW_027361698.1 coordinate 65,717,658, forward strand.
TGAGAAAATTGCAGCACAGGTGCGGAGAAGATGGAGAACTTAATTTCTCCATCTTTTCCATTGTCTGTTTCCACGTAAAACAGACTGCACTCAGATGACATCCAGCGCAGTTTGAGGTTTTACATGTACACACAGATTTGTATGGTGGTACATGGTCTTATTTGCGGAGCCACTTGCATCATGCTGCAATTTTATTCTTAAGCCGAATTAGCACGAGAAAAAAAAATATTGCGGAGCAGCACTGCCCCATAGTATAACATTGGTCCGAGTGCTATCCAATAAAATATATAACACTCTGCTGATGTACATGCTCATGTGAGTGAGCCCTAAAAGAGAAAAACACATTAAGTAAAGGGTTTTCCAGATTTGAAAATCCTCTCTTCCTTGGCTGCAGTTTAAAAAAAACAAAAAAACAATCAAATGGCGCTATACTCGCCCTCCTCGGGGGCAGTGCAGCCTTTCCACTGTGCCAACCATTGTCTGTTACTGTCTGCAGCACTGAGGTCACAACGACAGCATATAGCCAGTGTAAATGAGATCAGCGGCTCTCCCCGAGCAGAAATCACAAGCCTTCAGAGCCGCTAAGCTCTGCTGCGCTGCGGTAGACATGATGTCCGTGCTACACAATAACAGACACCAGAAGCTGCAGTGGAGACTCAGAACTGAACCTGGGGAGGGTGAGCAAAGAAAAGTTTATTTAAAAAAAAAAAAAAAGAAACTCCATCGGGGGATGGATTTTCCGAAACTGACATTTTTTACTTTCCAAAAAAAAAAAAAGACGACAGAAAGGATACAAAACACGTCCTATATTTACAAAGACATTATCTTAGAAAAAACTATGAAAATGATCACTAAATTTGTAATAAATTCATAGGCACCCAAATTGGTCAAACAACTAAATAAATCCTCTCCTGTTCAGGTTAGTGGCTATTTATAAATAAATACCTTCAGGAGTGGCCATTTGACAAAATTTCGAGGAGGTCCTGAGAGCGATGGAGTCGGAGTCAGTGTCCATTTGGAGCGATGGAGTCGGAGTAGGTATAAAATGGACCGACTCTTAAGATATATAATTGAGTACAGTAGTACATTAGTCAGCGCAGGATGTGCTGTAAATTTTTTCATAATCATTTGGGGAAGTTATGAAATGCCCTATAAATGTCTGTTCTGTTCCTGATCTCAGCTTTTAGCTGAGATGAATCTGTGCTGCACTTTATGTACATGCTCAGTAGTGACCAGTGCTGTGGGGTCGGGAATCAGGGAAATGTCCTATAAATGTCTGTTCTGTTCCTGATCTCGGCCTTTAGATGAGATGAATCTGTGCTGCACTTTATGCACATGCTCAGTAGTGACCAGTGCTGTGGAGTCAGAGATGAGATGAATCTGTGCTGCACTTTATGCACATGCTCAGTAGTGACCAGTGCTGTGGAGTCGGGAAACAGGGAAATGTCCTATAAATGTCTGCTCTGTTCCTGATCTCGACTTTTAGCTGAGATGAATCTGTGCTGCCACTTTATGTACAGTTAGGTCCATATATATTTGGACAGAGACCACATTTTTCTAATTTTGGTTCTAGACATTACCACAATGAATTTTAAACAAAACAATTCAGATGCAGTTGAAGTTCAGACTTTCAGCTTTCATTTGAGGGTATCCACATTAAAATTGGATGAAGGGTTTAGGAGTTTCAGCTCCTTAACATGTGCCACCCTGTTTTTAAAGGGACCAAAAGTAATTGGACAATTGACTCCAAGGCTATTTCATGGACAGGTGTGGGCAATCCCTTCGTTATGTCATTCTCAATTAAGCAGATAAAAGGCCTGGAGTTGATTTGAGGTGTTGTGCTTGCATTTGGAAGATTTTGCTGTGAAGGAAACATTCGGTCAAAGGAGCTCTCCATGCAGGTGAAACAAGCCATCCTTAAGCTGCAAAAACAGAAAAAACCTATCTGAGAAACTGCTACATTAGGAGTGGCAAAATCTACAGTTTGGTATATCCTGAGAAAGAAAGGAAAAGCACTGGTGAACTCATCAATGCAAAAAGACCTGGGCGCCCACGGAAGACAACAGTGGTGGATGATCGCAGAATAATCTCCATGGTGAAGAGAAACCTCTTCACAATAGCCAATCAAGTGAACAACACTCTCCAGGAGGTAGGCATATCAATATCAAAATCTATCATAAAGAGAAGACTGCATGAAAGTAAATACAGAGGGTTCACTGCACGGTGCAAGCCACTCATAAGCATCAAGAATAGAAAGGCTAGACTGGACTTTGCTAAAAAATATCTAAAAAAAAAAAAGCCAGCACAGTTCTGGAAGAACATTCTTTGGACAGATGAAACCAAGATCAACCTCTACCAGAAAGATGGAAAGAGAAAAGTATGGTGAAGGCGTGGTACAGCTCATGATCCAAAGCATACCACATCATCTGTAAAACACGGCGGAGGCAGTGTGATGGCTTGGGCATGCATGGCTGCCAGTGGCACTGGGTCACTAGTGTTTATTGATGATGTGACACAGGACCGAAGCAGCCGAATGAATTCTGAGGTATTCAGAGCCATACTGTGTGCTCAGATCCAGCCAAATGCAGCCAAACTGATTGGTCGTCGTTTCATACTACAGATGGACAATGACCCAAAACATAAAGCCAAAGCAACCCAGGAGTTTATTAAAGCAAAGAAGTGGAATATTCTTGAATGGCCAAGTCAGTCACCTGATCTCAACCCAATTGAGCATGTATTTCACTTGTTAAAGACTAAACTTCAGACAGAAAGGCCCACAAACAAACAGCAACTGAAAACCACCGCAGTGAAGGCCTGGCAGAGCATCAAAAAGGAGGAAACACAGCGTCTGATGATGTCCATGAGTTCAAGACTTCAGGCAGTCATTGCCAACAAAGGGTTTTCAACCAAGTACTAGAAATGAACATTTTATTTGCAATTATTTAATCTGTCCAATTACTTTTGGTCCCTTTAAAAACAGGGTGGCACATGTTAAGGAGCTGAAACCCCTAAACCCTTCATCCAATTTTAATGTGGATACCCTCAAATGAAAGCTGAAAGTCTGAACTTCAACTGCATCTGAATTGTTTTGTTTATAATTCATTGTGGTAATCTGCATCTGAATTGTTTTGTTTATAATTCATTGTGGTAATGTCTAGAACCAAAATTAGAAAAATGTTGTCTCTGTCCAAATATATATGGACCTAACTGTACATGCTCAGTAGTGACCAGTGCTGTGGAATCGGGAAACAGGGAAATGTCCTATAAATGTCTGTTCTGTTCCTGATCTCGGCTTTTAGCTGAGATGAATCTGTGCTGCCACTTTATGCACATGCCCAGTAGTGACCAGTGCTGTGGAATCGGGAAACAGGGAAATGTCCTATAAATGTCTGTTCTGTTCCTGATCTCGGCTTTTAGTTGAGATGAATCTGTGCTGCACTTTATGCACATGCTCAGTAGTGACCAGTGCTGTGGGGTCAGGAAAATTGAGCAGTCGGAGATTTGGCTTAGGCTAGTTTCACATTAGCGTTTACGGCCGCAGCGTCGGGCTGCGCACGGCCGCCGCTAAGCCCCGCCCCCTGCCGCGCCTTCGCCGGTAGCTCCGCCTACGGACTCATGATGCTGCATGCGTCTTGCATCCCCTATCTTTAGCACTGGGGACGCAGGCCGTGCGCAGTATGCGCAGTATGCTAATTACGCTTGCAAATCTCTAGTTTTTCCGCGGGAAAATCGCGGGAATTTAAAATGCGATTTTCCCACGGAATGGAATTCCGGAATTCCCATGGAAGTTATCGCGGGAATTCCTCAACGTGTGCACTTAGCCTTAAAATGACTTTACCCTTTCAGAAAATCACAGGCATTGAAGCAATTCAATATAAAAGAAACAAACTGTGCTTTATTCACGCTAACCCGGATCCAGAGCCAAGTCTCTGCAACAGATGCCACCAGTGCTGCAGCCACTAAGAATCATAGAATCGTAGAGTTGGAAGGGACCTCCTGGGCCATCTGGTCCAACCCCCTGCTCAAAGCAGGATTCGCTAAATCATCCCAGACAGATGTCTGTCCAGCCTCTGTTTGAAGATTTTTTATTGAAGGAGAACTCACCACCTCTCGTAGCAGTCTGTTCCACTCATTGATCACTCTGTCAAAAAGTTTTTTCTAATACCAAATCTGTGTCTCCTCCCATTCAGTTTCATCCCATTGCTTCTAGTCTTTCCTTGTGCAAATGAGAATAAAGATGATCCTTCTACAATGTGACAGCCCTTGAGATATTTGTAGACAGCTATTAAGTCTCCTCTCAGTCTTCTCTTTTGCAAGCTAAACATTCCCAAATCCTGCAACCTTTCCTCATAAGACAGGGTTTGCAGACCGGTCACCATTCTGATCGCTCTTTTCTGAACTTGCTCCAGTTTGTTGATGTTTTTTCTAAAATGTGGCGCCCAAAACTAGACATAGTATTCTAGATCAGGTCTGACCAAAGAGGAGTAGAGGGCAATAATGACTTCACGTGATCTAGACTGTATGCTTCTGTTAATACATCCTAGAATTGCATTTGCCTTTTTTGCTGCTGCATCACACTGTTGACTCATTCAGTCTGTGATCTATTAGTATACCCAAGTCTTTTTCACATGTGCTGTTGCTTAGCCCTATTCCTCCCATTCTGTATATGCTTTTTTCATTTTTATTGCCCAGATGTAGTACTTTGCATTTTTCCCTGTTAAAAACCATTTTGTTAGTTGCTGCCCACTGCTCCAGTTTATTTATATCTTTTTGAATCCTCTCTCTCTCTTCTCTAGTATTAGCTATCCCTCCTAGCTTTGTGTCATCAGCAAATTTAATCAGTTTACCCTCAATTCCTTCATCTAAATCGTTGATAAAGATGTTGAACAATACAGGGCCCAGGACAGAGCCCTGTGGTACCCCACTTGAGACATTCTTCCAACTGGATGTGCAGCCATTTACGACCACTCTTTGGGTCCGATCACTAAGCCAGTTATGAATCCACCTAACAGTTGCCTTGTCCATTCCATACTTAGTCATTTTTTCAATAAGGATTGTGTGAGATACTTTGACAAATGATTTACTGAAGTCAAGATATACTATATCTACAGCATTTCCCTGATCCGCCCAATCAGTGATTCTGTCATTGAAGGAAATTAAGTTAGTCTGACATGACTCATTAGTTACAAACCCACCAGAAGCACCAGAGTCAGAGCTGGACCGGGGGATGGTGAATAAAGCTGTTTGTTTGTTGGTGTTTTTTTTTTTTTTCCAGATAAAACTGTCGGGGTAACAGGGATTTTCTGAAAGGAGACCGTCCTTTTAAAGAATTCTCTAATAAACATGGCAGTCTAGAATGATTTACCTTAAAAATAATTATGTATAATTTAGATTTTCAGCAAATCCAGATGTCTCAGACACTGTTTTACTGTTGAAGGAAGCACAGGACGTGCTTCATCATATAATATTGCAGTATTTCTCCCAGAATATTATTGCAATTACACGTTTATTTCCTTTGTGTATATTGGAACAATGCAAAAAAAATAGACAGGCAAAAAAAAGGTAAAATTGGACATAAAGCATGGCGAACAGAAAGGAGAAGAGAACCAAAATTGTTGCAAAATATCAACAATCTCAAAGTAGCAAGTCCATCTCCAGAGATCTTGATATTCCTTTGTCCATTGTGCGCAACCTCCCTAGACATGACTGGCAGAGAAAAATCGATAAAAGGTTACAGTGCAGGATAATCTGGATGGTGGATAAGCAGCCCCAATCAAGTTCCAAATAAATTCAAGCTGTCCTGTAGGTTCAGGGTGTATTAGGGTGTGTGCACACGATGCAGTTTTTTTCTGCATAAAAATCGGCATTGCTTGGCAGAAACCGCAGGGTAAAACGCATGCAGTTTTCCTGCGGTTTCCTATCCTTTGTCCAGTGGAATTGATGCAGAGTCTTGTGCGGTTTGGGCTGTGCGGATTGTGGAGAGAGAAAGAGAGAGAAAGAGAGAGAAAGAGAGAGAAAGAGAGAGAAAGAGAGAGAAAGAGAGAGAAAGAGAGAGAGAAAGAGAGAGAAAGAGAGAGAAAGAGAGAGATAAGAGAGAG